>NC_062281.1:182370035-182673066 GCF_902655055.1 Lutra lutra
CTGAGGAGGCCGCGAGCAGCCTTGGTCTCCCATGTACGCTCTGTGCCCTTGGCCTTCTCTCTGCCTCTGAGTCTCATCTTTAGGCATCCCTTGCCCCCAACTCCTGTCTGCCTCCCCACTTTCCATGTTCGGCCTCCAGCTCCACCTGACCCCCTTGGTGGCACAAAGTGGAGTCTCCCTCCCCGCCCCCACCCACTTCTGTGGTCCCACGGCACAAACCAACCCCAGGTAGCCTGTAGTCTCCACAGGAGGTTGGCCTAGGGAGCCAGGCCTCAGGGAGGCGGCCCAAGAACAGAGGGTCAGGAAGATCTGGGTTCGAATTCTAGTTCCGCCACCAACTGGCAAGCTGCTTCCTTTCTCCGGCCTTGGTCTGTGCATCTATAAAATGGGGGTCCCAGGCTTATTCCACAGGGTGCTCATGAGACACAGTAAGATCAAGGTGTAGAGACGCCCGGGCAGCTCCGTCGGTTAAGCGTCTGTGCTCAGCTCAGGTCATGATCCCAGGATCCTGGGATCCCCGCTCAACAGGGAGCCTACTTCTCCCTCTGCCCCTCCAACCCACTCGTGCACAGCTCTCTCTCTTACTCACTTTCTCTCAAATAAATAAGTAAATTCTTTTTTTTTTTAAATTGGCATAATAGAGCCTTGAGAACTGGACAGTGCTGGGCTTGTGTGCATGTTGACGACACTGGATGATACTGGTTTGGGTTTGGGGACAGCGGTTGTGGTTTCTAGAAAAGCAAACATTTTATTGTAGAACTGCTGAGATTTATAGCATCGTTGAGAAGATGGTCCAGAGAGTTCCCTTACACCACATACCCAGCTTCCCCTGTTATTAACGTCTTCTGTGGGATATTGGTCACAATGAACGAGCTGATATGGATACATTATTACTAACTGCAGTCTATACTTAATTCAGATTTCTTTCACTTTAACCTAATGTCCTTTTTCTGTTCTGGGATCCCCTCTGGGACACCCCATTACGTTTAGAGTCCGGTCTCCTTAACTCCTCTTGGCTGTGACAGTTTCTCAGACTTGCCTTGTTTGATGACCTTGACAGCTTTGAGGAGTACTGTCAGGTATTCTGTAGAGTGCTTCTTCCTTGGGATTTGTCTGCTGTTTTCCTCCTTATTAGACTGGGGGAATGTGTGTTGGGAAGGAAGACCACAGAGGTAAAGTGCCACTTCTGTCACCTATCAAGAGCACGGCTGGGGCGCCTGGGTGGCTCAGTGGGTTAGGCCTCTGCCTTCGGCTCGGGTCATGATCTCAGGGTCCTGGGATCGAGGCCCGCATTGGGCTCTCTGCTCACCGGGGAGCCTACTTTCTCCTCTCTCTCTCTATGCCTGCCTCTCTGCCTACTTGTGATCTCTCTCTCTCTGTTTCAAATAAATAAATAAAATCTTAAAAAAAAAAAAAAAAAAAAAAGAGCACAGCTGATCTCCGTCTCCGCAGGAGATCACTGTTGATGTTGACTTTGGTCAGCAGGGAGTCTGTTATTTTTGTCCTGAGCACAGTGGCCCGGCTCCAGTCAGGCCAGCATTGGCTGAATGAAGGCCAAGCTCAGCTATGTGGGCGAGGGTAGGGGCGCCTGGGTGGCTCAGTCAGTTAGGTGTCTGACTCTTGATCTCAGCTCAGGTCTCCATCTCAGGGTCATGAGTTCAAGTCCCACATTGGGCCCCATCCTGGGTGTGGAACACACATAAATAAAAAAATTTATAGGGGCGCCTGGGTGGCTCAGTGGGTTAAGCCTCTGCCTTCGGCTCAGGTCTTGATCCCAGGGTCCCGGGATCGAGCCCTGCATCGGCCTCTTTGCTCAGCAGGGAGCCTGCTTCCCTTCCTCTCTCTCTGCCTGCCTCTCAGCCTACTTGTGATCTCTCTCTGTCAAATAAATAAATAAAATTTAAAAAAAATTTATAAAAGAAAAAATATGTGGATGATGGGAAAATCCCAAGTAAATGAGAAAGATGGTGGAGAACATAAAGAAAAGCAGATATGAAGTGGGTTCACTTGGGGCTGGGGTGCAGTGCTGTATACCAGGCTGTCCACAACAACCCTTTCTCCACATGAGGAAAATGAGGTCCCAGAGGGGAAGTGACGTGGGCCCAGGATCCTGGGGTTGGGCCCAGGTCTACCTTGACTGCCTGACCCCCACTGCTGAATAAGCACCTTGACACTGCATTCCCCGGGAAGGGGTTAAGGGAAGGGGAGCAGTCTTTGCTACAGGTTGCTTCTTCTTCTTCTTCTTCTTTTTTTTTTTTTTTTAAGATTTTGTTTATTTATTTGACAGAGAGATCACACGTAGGCAGAGAGGCAGGCAGAGGTTGCGGGGGGGGGGGGGGGGAGCAGGCTCCCTGCTGAGCAGAGATCCTGACTCGGGGCTCAATCCCAGGACCCTGAGATCATGACCTGAGCCGAAGGCAGAGGCTTTAACCCACTGAGCCACCCAGGTGCCCGCTACAGGTTGCTTCTAATTTACTTTATTCTGCAAAGGATTCGTGATGGGTTATGACCAAAACTCATTCAGTAAGATAATATGCAATTGAAATGGAAAATCAGAATCAGGTAAAACAGACTGAAAAATGTGGACAAGGAAAAGGTTGAACATAAAGACCAGGGAAGTGCCCGTAAATGAGTGTCGGATTTGACTGTCAGTTTCCTGGCAGCCAAGGGAAAAAGGGATCTGAGCCAATTCCTAGGATTCCTAGTATCAAAATAGGAACATTGTGGTAAATTTAAAAATAAATTAATCAAATGGAAATTTCCTTCTAAAATACTGAGCAATGCAATAGATGACATAATAGTAATAATAAATGTCATGTAGTCTCATCTTCAGGAGTGACACCCATATTTTCACTAGCTTCTTGTCCCTTGCCTGAAATTGTTCTATTTGAGTTTACATGACTGTCATCAAGCAACTAAACTCTACTCTTTCTTCTTTGTTGAAGTCACAGATGCTAATGCCCTTGTGAAAACCTGGGATACTAGTTATCTAGTTATCTATAGTTAACTAGTTATCTAGTTAGTGAACTAGTTATCTATATACCAGGTTGTGTGCTGGGTGCCAGGGCTGGAAAGTAGTAAGAGGATTGTTGCCCACCCCCCAGGCCCTCTCCATCTCGGGTGTGGAGATGCCCAGATAAGGCCTGCAGGTAATGCAGGTGCCACTTGGGGGAGGGGGGGAACCTTGGGGAAGGAAGTGGGGAGGGCTTCATGGAGGAGGAGATAGACCAGAGATGGAGAGCAGTGGAGGGGAGGGGGCCCAGTCTTGGGAGATGGGTATCAGCTGCTGGTCCCTCGGGGGCAGGGACCAAGTCCTCCTCTGAGCTGCCCCCTCACCTTGCAGCACAGGCCTGACGTATGTCAAGGACTCTTGGACTCCCGTTGGGGGTCGACCCCTGAGGGGCTGGCTCAGAGCTGGGGTGATGACCACACACCCGAGGGGTATATGGAGGATGGACCCGGAGAGGGAGGAGTTTGGGGTTCTTTAGGCCGTAGGGATCGACGGAAGCTGTTTGAGTTGCAGCGTATAAGTAATGATGGAAGGAAAAAGGATACCTCGTGAGCACCTGCCGTGTGCCCCGCACTGCTCTAAGCACTTCGTCTGTATTAACTCCCTGAAGGATGACAACAGTCCTGCAACGAGGGGTACAGTGATTATCATCCCCATTCTCCAGATGGAACAGCTGAGGCATAGAAAGGTTGTCATTTGCACAAGGTCACACAGCTGGGAAGTGGCCCCCAGGCATCTAAACTGAGGCTCGGATCTAGAACTTCTACCCAGTCTGTCATTGTACCTGTTGAATAACTACTGGACTAACACATGATGTGAGTGTGTGTGAGATGACCTTTAAGGACTTCATGGATCCCAGCCAATCACGAGCCCCCAAGGCAGGAGCTTGTGGAGCAAAGGCTCAGAAAGAATGTGGAAACAGCGTGGAGGGTGTGGCCAGGGTGTCGCAGGCCTGTGAATTTCACTGCTACTGCTCTTCCTGCTTCTGACAGCTCCAAGGTTCCTTGAAGATCCCCCGCCTTGGGCAAACCAACAGCGAGAACCCTCTGAGTGACTAATGCAGTCACAGCAAATGGGATCCCGCCGGACTGTCACCCGGCCAGAGGCCTTTGGTGTCAGAAGCATGTGAGCGTTTCTAGTATTTCTTATTTCTGTTCACCCCAGGCCTTTGATTTCCACAGGGTGGGGTTTCCAGAGCAGGGCACCGTCACACCCGCCTCTGGCTCCCACCACCTTTTCTCTGCAGCTGGAGGTCTGGGGCAGGGGGTTGGGGGGGGGATGAGCTATGGCTCCCACTCCTCCGTCTTTGGTCTCCGCCTTCTCATGAGCATCAGGCGCAGAGGGGCAGGGGGAGGAACGGGAGGACAGGGGCAGACTCACCACAAAGCAGCTGTGTTCTCCTTTCCCCAAAGCTCGCGGGGTCAGGTGTGACCCCCGCACTGCAAACAAGACGATTAGAACGAGCGTGGGCCACCCAGCCAGCTCAGTGACTGGACTCCGTGAGGGCCCCACCTGAAGGCACAGCTCCCCCTTTCACAAAGAGCACAGGACTGAGAGTGCGGGACCCAGGTTCAAGGCCACTTCCTAGCGTGGCTGAGGTTCTTGGAGGCAGCATGAGGCTAGGCAGGCACGCATTCACATCCTGGGCCTCTCACTCTCCAGCCAGGTGACCTGGGCCGCAAGGGAGGAGGGGGGTCGAGTTGTACCTCCTCCCTCATCCTCAGTCTTCTCACTGGGAGCCTCGCAGAACATCTTGGGGTCAGGACCGCTACATTTTGTCAGATAACACATCCAGACAGGCTGCAGTGGGACGGACGGCACCGGTGGCCTGGCCTTGGCCCCCAGGATGGGCTTCTAGCCTCCCTCCCTTGCCTCCTGCCTTTGCTCCAACAGCTGAGGAGGCTCCAGCTGCAGATTTGGCCCCGGGGAGACAGGGCCTGAGGAACCCTGGCCCCAGCCTTCAGGATCCTCCCATTTAGAGTGCCGTGTGCTTGAACAGAAGGAAGCATGAGGTGGGGCCCTGGGTGGGGGGGGACACTGGGCAGGGGACCAGAAGCCACCTTTTCTGGAGGGTGGTGAGGAGAGCTTCCTCGAAGAAATGATCTCTGAAATGAGATAGAAGGAGTCAGAGCCACTGCCTCTGTACCCAGGCAAATTACCTGCCTGACCCTCAGTTTCAGGGTCTGTAAAAGGGGCCAATAATACTTACTCAGAGGGAAGAGCAAGAGGCTTAAAAGGATGATAGATGTGGAAGAACTGACAAATGCCTCATACCCCTAAGTGTCTCTGAAACAGTAGCTGCTGTGCTGGGCTTGGAAGGTGTGTGGTGAACTGAACTTCTTTTTCAAGGGTCTTTCCCTTGGGCGGTTGACACCTGTTACTTAGTGTAAACAAGTGTCCTGGCTTCAGAAAAAGTCCAGCTGTATCTCAGCGTGAGGTGAAGCAGCCCTGGAGTCCTTTCCACCTGTAAAGTGCTTTCCTCCATCCACTGGGAGTGGGGCAGAAGACTCCAGAATTAAAATTCTTCCCAAGTACCCACCTCCCCCAGGCCTGTGCCAGTTCGATAGTTTCCTTTGTCCTTGGACATTGCAAAATTCGATTGTCAAGGACAACGGCTCTGCCCCAGAGTAATTTTTCACTTCCCCTCCTCTTGTTCCACCATCAATTGGAACTGTCTATTAAGCGCCTATTGTATGCGAGGTGATGGAGATTCTCTGTGCCAAAGAAGGTCCCAGCCCTGGGTGGGAGGGGAGGGATCAATGTAAACTAAAATAACAACAGACTGCAGTAAAGACCATAAAGGGAGAAAAATGGGGTGTGTAACAGAGTATTTGAGGGACTACTTAGAGTGGTCAGGACACTGGAGGAGGTGGCGATTTAAGCTAAGGTCTGAAGCGGAAGTGGCCATGGGAGGAGGAGAGATGAGGAAAGAATGTTCCAGATAGAGGGGAAAGCAGCTGTAAAGATCTGGAGGGAGGGGAGAAACTTGAGAATCTGAGGAACTGAGTGAAGGCCGAAGAAGTTGGGGCCTGAGTGAGTGAGGTGGGGGCAGCATGAGATGAGGGTAGGCGGGGGCCGTGGGCAGACTAGCAAAGGGACTGTCTTTGGAGAGTGTCAAGCAAGGGAATAGCAAGTTCAGAATTTCCTTTTAAAGGTTCGCTCTGGGTGCTGAGAGGGCCAGAGCAGAAGCAGGAGGCTGCCGGGAGCTGTCGCTGTGACCCCAGGCAGTCACCCCACCCCTCTGAGCCAGTTCCTGCGCACACGTGTGTGGCCATGGGAACCGAATATGGGAATTGACTTGCTCTAGGGGAAGCTGAAAAATGTATAAATGCAGGGGATTCCAGGTCCCACTGGAAGTGGCGGGTCCTTTGGGAAACTTCTGGGTTAGACCTCTCTGAGTACCTAGGGTCCTGACCTGAGCACCCCACATCTGAGGGAGCCTGCTTTTCCAGCCCAGCTCACCCCGGCTGGGGAGGCAGCACCTGCTTGCGACTCTTGCCTCCTGAGACTGAAGGTGGAGGGATGGGTCACCTTCCTGGTTTTTTGACTAGCCCTAAGCCTCTGGAATTTTCATTAATTGTCTGGCTTAAAATCCCTGAGCTAGAGGAAGGGGGAAATGAGAGGGGAGACACCTGCCTTTTCTCTTCCACCTTCCGCTTCCCAGTCTTTCTAGCTCTGATGGGGAGACTTACTTGAGGCACCTAAGGGGCCCTGGGAGGTGGAACCCCTCTCTTGACAGTTGTGGTCCAAATTAGGGGCATCTTCCTAGTCCTCCACTCCTGCTATCTGGCAACCCCCGTCCTGAAGGGTGACTTGGGGCTTCCCAGGAGGAGGGGCTGCTGCGAGACCCCTTCCCGCCGGCAGTGGCTGGCTGTGGGGAGCCTCCACCTACCCCAGGTTTCCCCCTGGGGCCATGAAGGGAACCGGCAACTGCGCGCCGGTCAGGCCCCGCCCGCGAAGGTGGCGCGTTCTCCAGCCCGCCCGGCCAGTCTGTCGCGCGGCGGCCGCGGTGACATTGGGGACCAGGCATTGCCCGGGCGCAGCATGAGGAGCTGGTGGCCGCTGCACTGTGGGCGCCGGGGGTGAGGCGTCGTGTTGCATAAGCGGGGGCGGGGAGGGGAGGGGAGGGGGCAGGAGAGGCGGGATCCCTCTCCCCCCCCCCCCACGGGCCGGTCCGTGGGCCGGTCTCGGTGTCCCGGGCGGGGCGGGGCGCGCGGCGGCGCCGGGCCGCTTCCCCATTCTCCCCATTCGCCTGAGAGCCATGGAGGCGCTGAGGGAGTCCGTGCTCCACTTGGCTTTGCAGATGTCGACCTACAAGCGGGCCACGCTGGACGAGGAGGACCTGGTGGACTCGCTGTCCGAGGGTGAAGTGTACCCAAACGGCCTGCAGGTAGGAACCCTGCCGGCTGCGAGCCCCCAGGCAGCCGGGCATGCGCACTGCTGCCTCCCCGCCCCCACCCTGCCAGCCCGAGAGGGGGCCTTGCCAGCCTGGCAGCTCAGGGCAGCTCTGGGCTCCGTGGGGGAAGATGCCTTTCCCGGGCAGAAGTGCCTCCAAGGCACTGGGCTCCCTATCCCCAGGGCTCCTCCCCAGCTCTGGCTGTCCCCCAGTCCTCCTGCCACCTGCCAATGGCACTACAGCCCCTTGGCAGAATTGAAGCACCCTAAGGAACTGAACTGGACCAGTTACCTTTCACAGGAAAGGCAGTCCCTGAGTGCTGAGGGACCTGCCCAGGGTCACACAGTCCAATAACGGCAGAGTTTAAAACTGTCCCAGTTTTAGTGTGGAAAGCCCCGTGTCCCTGGAAACCTTTCAGTCCTGGGCAAACCAGGATGGTTGGTCACCCTATCTGGTAGGCATGGCCCCATTCTTCCCCTTTCCCCCAATACCTGAATTTCCTGCAGGGAGGAACCCATCTTCTACCTCCTCTTTTCCTGTCCTTTGCAGCCTGCTCACGAAACCCAATTCCTCCCCTCGCCAGGGTCTGTCCCTGTGAGTCTCAGACATGCCCACCACCTCCCTTCCTTGTGGCAGAGCAGTAAGCATAGCTGCTTCCTGCTCTTCTCTCCCTGCAGGGCTGAGCTGGAACAGTATTGAACAGGGCTTCAGCCCTGGTGGACCGAGGCAGGTGGGTGGGAGCAAGTTGGAAGTGTCAGGGACACTCAGGGGGGCCCTTGATGTGGCTCCTGAGAAACCAGCCCAGAGAGAGGAACGGGGCATCTCAGTCCAGGAGAACTTACGCCAGGTTGACCAAGGGAGGCATTGGGGAATGTGTTGCGGCCCCCCAGTGAGCTGATACCAAATCACAACTCATCCAGAGGGCAAACTTAGGGTGCGTGCAGATGTGGGCTGCCAGGCCCAGCCCTACTCAGGATACCTTTTAGAAGCTGGAATAATAATACCAGTAAAAAAAACAACACTGATGGAGTCCTTCCTCCAGGCTGGGAAAGTAGGCTCAGGGAGATCCAAACTCATGACTCTCAAGTGGTCTGCCCCCTGGGACATGACGCTCTTACCCATGTCATCCCACTTAACTTTTCAGGATCACCCCATGAGCTGTAAGGATTACTGTTCCCACTTAGAGATGAGGAAACTGAGGGTCTGAGTGGGTATACAACTTGTCTTAGGTCGCAGAACTAGAAATCTGGGAGAGCGAGATCAACACAATCTGTCTGGAACCTCTTCCCTGGGACCCTTCTTGAGAGGCTAAATCCAGCAGGAAATTAGATTTCTGTGGCAGGCACTTTTCCCTTTACAAATCAAAACAGAATCTAATCAGCAATCTTTTCAGTGTCGTCTTGCACAGAAGGTTCTAAATATATCAGCACAAAAGCATTTCAGACTTCACAACAAAATAATAGGCCATGTTGTCATCACCATAACAGTAGCCCACATGCCTTTTTCAGGCCACAAAGTGTGTTCATCCGTCCTGGGGCTGCCTGGGAGAATGGAAGCAGCCCAGTCTCTCAAGCTGGGGTCCCTGGGGTGAATTCTGACTCCACTCATGGTCATGGGTGAGCTGCTTAACCCCTGAAAGCACAATTCCCTCATCTGTACAATGGGGGTTAGAGAAAGTCGGCGATGCCTCTTATGGGGCCTGCTAGGATTATTGCTGTTTTTATGACCTGTGAGGTCAAGGCCCCGTGGCTATGTTACAGATGATGAAGCGGAGGCTCAGACAGGTTGGGGACATTCCTGTGGTCACAGAGCTATGTTTTGAAGTGCAGTGTTGCTGCCCCTACACCAATCTGCCAAACTGGGTACATTGTCTGCTTTTTATACAGGCAAAGCCAAATGATTACCCCAAGGACTTGGGACCTTTCTATGGGTACCCAGTCCGCCTTTGCTTGAGCCCCCATGACTTCCCCAAAGCAAGTGTGAATGAGCTACTGCTTGAATGGAGAACGTGTTCAGCTCAATTTACGAAGTGAAGCTTTCTACTAATTTTGTTTTTAATCACTGGAGTGTTTTTTCTCCCCATATAAAGACCTTACGTGCTTATTTATGAAAAAAAAAAAAGTGTGAAAAATATATATTTATATTCTTTTTTTTTTTTTTTTTTTTTTTAAATATATATTTAAAAGGAAACCATAACCCCAGCACTTGGAGATAACCCCTTCTGGTTTTCCACATTTGCACACATATATTTATAAACATAATTGAGCTCACTCTAAGTACACGGTGTTGTGCTGTGCTTGTTTCACTTAATGCCACTCCATGAGCATTTTTCCTGTTGTTTAAAAACTCCCAAAACATGCTGTCATTAAAAATTATAACGCCACGGGGCACCTGGCTGACTTAGTCAGTAGAGCATGTGACTCCCGATCTTGGAGTCGTGAGTTTGAGCCCATGTTGGGCATAAAAGTCACAATATATAAAATATAATGCCTCACGGTACCAGTATATAAAACTACCTATACCCCATCTGAAGGTTGGACAGTAGGCTCAATAACTAACATTGTAGGTGACCATTCCTCAGCCCTTTGGATAATTTCCTGTGAGCCGATGCTAGAATTGCAATTGCTCCTTGAAATTGAAGATTTTTTCTTATTTTAAAAAAGATTTTATTTATTTATTTGACAAAGAGAAACACAGTGAGAGAGGGAACACAAGCAGGGGCAGAGGGAGGCTTCCCGCCAAGCAGGGAGCCCAGTGCAGGGCTCGATCCCAGGACCCTGGGATCATGACCTGAGCCGAAGGTAGGTGCTTAACGACTGAGCCCCCCAGGCACCCCGAATTTAAGATTTTCTAAATGGCCCCATCCCCTCCTCCCAAATCTCGCTCTTCGATGGGCAGCTATAAAAATAAACTACTTGACTTTTCACAATTTTGAAGCCCACTGATTCTGGAAATCCAAAGTTGCCCATACCAATACCAGTAAGTAAAACCCTGCATCTCTCCAGCGAACTTGACAGCTTTGTTACTGAGTATGCTGACCAAGGGCTAGATTTAGCTGGACCGCATTCTGTGGGTACCGCAGCTGAAAGGCTTTTTCTTTTCCTTTATCTCATGTTTAGGCCCAAGGTAATTGTGATTCACTAAAATTACTCACTGCAGACTAAGGGCCGAATTTAAAGCCAGATGGCTCCAAGGCCTCAGCTTGGCCTCTGATGGTCTGTGAGACCTGAAAGCAGCTCATGAAATAGGTTCTTTTCTGTCAAATGGGGTTAATATTATTTTTTTATTTTTTTAATCTATTTTTTAAAGATTTTATTTATGTATGTGTTTGTGATTGAGAAGGAGTGAGAGGGCACAAGCAGGGGGAGCAGCAGGCAGAGGGAGAAGCAGACTCCCTGCTGAGCAGGGAGCCCGATGCGGGACTCCATCCCAGGACCCCGGGATCATGACCTGAGCCGAAGGCAGATTCTTAACTGACTGAGCCACCTGGGCGTCCCAGGGTTAATATTATTAGTCGACAGTGTTTGCAAAGATTGAAATGAGGCCGTGGAGTGAAAGCATTGTGCATAGTGCACAGACCGTGGATTTGGTTGCATTGTTACCATGACTCACTAGGCGGGAGGTCAGGGAGATGCTCTAAATGTAACCACTTTGCTCTCAGGAGCCTCTTCTCTGCTCAGAGGACGCTGCCTGCCCCCCGACCCCATGCCCCAGCACGCACCATTTTGGTGGCTCAAAGGGGGTCAGCTACAGTGATCCCGCAGTCTAAGCTGGGGAGCAGGCGGCCCTGACACTGCTACCCAAGCCTTTGAAACTCATCTTGTTGCTTCTAAAAATCAGTTTCTTCAAGAGAAGGGAAAGCTGAGATATTTCATTCTTGGTGACTTTTCTCATCTTCCCCCCAACCCCTCCAAACATGCCACACACAGGGCTGTCCTTTGAGGGTGATTTCAGGGACAAGCCCACTTCCTACTTTAAGAAGACCTCTGTGCTCACCAGGAGTCCACTTGTTTGAGATGGTCAGACCTGGGACCGCATCTAGCTTCCTCATTATAAAGATAGGAGACTGTAGCCCAGACATGGCCCAGCGACACACGCACAGGGTCTCGATAAAGTCAAAGCTGACCTTTAACCTCCCTTTTCCCTTGCCATGGGCAGCTGGGTGTTCCTTCTGGGAAACAAAGAGCTGGAAAGTGCTTCTAAATACTGTAGTTCCTGTGTCGATGGCAAGAGTCCCCTCCCCCACAGCAGGCATTAGTGTGAGCTATTATGGGTCACTGGAAGAGAGTCCAGCATGCGGGCCTGGGGGACAGGTAGGGCTCAGACAAGAGGTGGGGACAATAAGAAGATACCGTTTTGCTCTGGGCCAGCCCCAGTGGCCTCAGCTGGAAGTCCACTGTATAAAAACTTTGCTGGAAGAAACTCCCCCAACCAAACCCCTTCATGGTAGCTGAGCTGTCAGGGTCTGTCTGCTCTGGGAGGCTGACTTGAAGGAGGCGGCCTGGTCACCCTGCCAGCCCTCGTTGGGTAGCCAGGCTCTTGGGCTGCAGGGGGTGGGCTCCCTGCCAAACCCTTGGCCAGACTGATTCCCGTTCACCTCTCTATGCAGTCCAGGTCACTGGGGGACCTGGTGGGGACTCAGCAAGGACCTCTGCCTCCCTTCCAGACACCCTGCTTCCTCCAAACACCTCTGCCCCACTTCCCACCCTTTCTCCCGCTGGCTTGCCTCCTGGACCCCAGGCATCCGTGTCCCTCGTCCCGTCCTTGCCTGCAGAACTCGTTCTTGCTGTAAGCCTAGGTGAGCCAAGCACTCACTTCTGTAACCGAATATTTATCCCTCATTAGGGCTTTGTTCCCTTGGCTGTGTAAGCTTTGGAAACCCCTAGGTTGGACAGCTCAACTGTTTCTCTCTCTCTCTCTCTCTCTGTTGTTTTGGCTGTCTGTGTCTTTCCTCCTCTGTCTCTGTTTCCACCTCGCTCCTTTGAGGGCATCCTTTTCCTTTGGTCTCATTCTCCCTCTGCCCCCCATGACAATAAATGGGATATTAAGCCCACCCGTGAGCACAGCGTTTACAGTAATTCTCTGCTCCATCTCCCACGTGCCAGCTCGGCTCCTTGGCTGATGGCCGCTCCCAGTTACCTCTCCCGAGACGGAGTGGGCTACCTGCCACTAATCCTCTCCCCCTCCGAGCCGCTGCAGACCAGTCTCTGGTGAGCAACATGCTCTTGTTTCCAAAAGGAAAGTGAGAAAGCACTTGTGTCCTCCCCTTGCTGTGACCTCAGCTTGCTGGATGGTCTGAAGGAGGCTGGGCAGGGACCACAGGGCTCAGAGAGAAGGGCCTCAAAGCCTGGCCCCATCCACTGCACCAGGAATTGGATGGCTTCTCCCAGAGAGGCCTCTGGGCGAATTCTCCTGCCCCAGGGGGATGCCTCTGGATTCCTTCTGCCCTCAGGCAACCCGCAGGCGCTCAGCCAGTCAGTACTGAGTTGAGCAAAGAACATTACAAAGGTTAAAAACCCTATTTTCAAATTCCGTTTGCCATTTCTTCCTGGAACTGAATTTCTAATTTAATTTGGACTTAATTCGGATTCAGTTTCCCAGTGAACACCATCTGTTTGGTTGACACGAGACAATGAGGTTCGGCTCAACTCTGTGCTCCTTGGTGGCGTGGCCATGGGCCTGAGGCTGAGGGTTCTGGAGAGACATGAGTTTTCTCACTGTTCCCCCTCCTCCCCCGACTTCCTGTGTTTCTTCTGGAGCTGCTACTAGTGCCTGCTCTTCAGGACGCCATGAAGATAGGATAGCATCTATAATATTCTATAATATCCTGTATTAGAATAGCATCACCCAGCAACAAAATGGAACTAATGCGATGGCCGGGCCCCTAGACGGCACTCGAGTGTTAGCTACCTTCATGACTCCTTTTTCCTTTCCTCTGTTTCTCTCATCTTCTCCCTTCCCTTTCTCTTTCCCTCTCTTTTACCTGACTCCCCACCCCCACCTCCCAGGAGGTGGGGGCACTCCCTCCACAGACCCGGATGGTGAGGTGTGCCTGCTTCCCCAGGCCTGACGGCTATGCTCCCTCGCTTCCGAGAGCCAGCACCAGGCAGAGGGGTGCCCCCTGCCTCTTTGCCTGTCGCCCCCTCTCCTCCTGCACTGGGCCATGATACGGGGGCCTGAGGGCCCTCAGGAGGAGGCAGCCCGTGAGGCAGGCCAGGGGCAGGCTGGCAGGAAGAGGGAAATGTCAGCGCTTGCTTCACATCCTTTGGGACTCCTCTGAATAGCAGTTCCCAAGAGGAGCTGTGTGAGAAAATCGATGCTGAGGAAGAGGCACTTTATAAACCTGCCACTGCTGGGAACATGTTAGCACCTCCCTGGCCTTCCCAGCCCAGTGTTAACTTCACTGTAGTACCGTGGTCAGAAGCTTTGTGACTCGCCTTTTTTTTTTTTTTTTCCTGTTTCTCACATTTTTAAAACTGTTCATCAGAAAGGGGTTTTGGGCAGCACCAGCCTTCCTCCTATCTGGGTCTTGGAGCCACCCGGCCCTCCTCGGAAATATGACTAGGCCCCGAGTTCCTTTTGTTGGTTTTAGAACATAATTCTTTTTTTTCCACAAAAAGTTCTCATGTTCCCCTTTCTCTGGTGCGGCAATTCCCAGTCATTTCCTGCCCAGAAATTACGCCGTGATGACCATGAGGCTTCATGGTGCCCATCCCTCAGGGGACCAGCCTCAGATCCCACATGTCTGCATGAGGCGCCTTGAGGGCTGGGACCTGGCTCCTGGGGACAGGCACCCCCTCAGCTTTTGGGGGAGCACTCACAGGTCAGAGTCTGTATTTCCTCATCTCCCCTGAAAGCTCCCCACTCCCCGCCCCCTGACAGCTGCGTGTCCCCCCCACCTGCCGCATGCACACCCCCCCCCACAAGTCTCTCTCCCTCCACCTTGGTCTTTCCAAAGGGGCACATCCGCTCTATGTCATTCTGCCCTCCAGATGAAGTCCACGTTCTTTAAAGGGGCTTATAGGGCCCCTTAGGATCTAGGCCTTGCTTATTCTCCCCTTTCCTTCCCCATTCACCTGGCCAGCTCCTACATATTCCTCAAGACCCAGCCCAGGTATCCCCATCTCCAGGAAGCCTTCCCTGACTGGACCCCCACCCCACCCTCCACCCCAGTCTGTTTCTTTATCTGCCTTCCTACTGGACTGTGAGCAGCTGAAAGCAAGGGAGTCTGTCTTCCTCTCAGTATTTCCAATGTGGTGGCACATGACTGCAGTGTCACCAAGCCAAGCTTCCCCACCTATGCTGGGGCCCAGGCTTTTGCAGGAAGCACCACTTTCGATGGAGGGGAGCCCCTCTCTGGCCTCAGGTGTGAAGGCCTGGGCTGAGGGCTCCCAGTGCGGTTGCCCAGTATGTCCCTCCTTAGCTCGGAGGGCCCTACCACGCCCTCCACTTCCCCTCATTGTGCCTCCCTTCCTGTTTAGCTAGACTGTTAGGCTGGGGACATTTTTCCTCCTCCCTTTGAGGACCTGCCTGAATGGAGCGCTCTCTCCATTGCCTCTCCCTTGACATCTCCCAGACACCCGTCTCTGACCCTCTGGTGGGCTCCAAAGTCAACAGACTTGGGTTCAAACCCCAGCTCTCCTCATTTAGCTGTGTGATGAGAGGCAGGGGCCTCGCGTCTGTGAACTTGTTTCCTCATCTGTAAAAGAGAACTAGTAACACAGCCCTCACGGGACCGTGAGGGTGTAATGAGCAAAGGATGTCCGCACTCCTGGAAAGTGTGAGCTGTGCGTGTCATCCTGGCCTGCTGGTGTGGGGGCTCCGAGAAGAGCCCAGCTGAATGCTCACTGGATGCCTGCAAGTCCAAACATCCTGTTCTTTCTGAACTCCTTACTGGAGAAACAGGGGAAAAGCTATTCTTTTTTTTTTTTTTTTCCCCTACCCGTATCGGGTAACACAAAAAAACACAAGTCCGGCTGGGTTGAGCAGCTTGAGTCTGGTGTTTAGGAGCTAATCCGAGCTGCTGAGCAGGGTGGCAGCTCCCTTCCTGGATTAGGACTGATTCTGTGGGAACCGGACCACCCCTGAGGCAGGAGGGCGGCCCTGATGGCTCCCCGGGGCCCGGGCCTGCCTCAGAGCCCCTTGCTTCTGGGGAAGGGGGACCCTGAGCTCACATCCTCCCCACCCCTCCTGCCTCCTTCCCTGCAGGTGAACTTCCGCAGCCCCCGGAGTGGCCAGAGGTGCTGGGCTGCGCGGACCCAGGTGGAGAAGCGGCTGGTGGTGCTGGTGGTGCTTCTGGCGGCAGGACTGGTGGCCTGCTTGGCAGCGCTGGGCATTCAGTACCGGACAAGTAGGTGCCTCTGTGTTTCGTCGTGGGTTTGACTCGCTTCTGCCCTCAGCTCTGTCCCCTGGGGCCAGAGGGCTTCCCTGCTCAAGCCAGGGCTGGCCTCCAGGGCCGAGGAGAGAGCACGGCCCGGACGGCTCGGTGCTGAGATGGGCTGAGACGTGGGAGCTGGACAGCGTGAGTGGTGCAGAGGTTTGGGACAGGAGTCCAAACAAACACTGGCCCAGCAATTTATTGTCTGTGTCACCTCAGACAAGTCACTTCATCTCCCAGAGCCTCTGTCCGCTCTCCTGTGAATAGGGAAAATGGGGCCCGATTTGGGGCTGGCCATGAGGATTAGAGATCAATGTCTGTCACACACCTGGTGCTTACAAGGACTTCTTTAGTCTTAGCTCTGGGTACTGTCATTGTTAGGATGTGAGCTGACGAGGCTCACAGTCTGGCACTGTCCGCCATCCTTAGTTCCAACAGAAAGCGATAATAGCTTCCGTTGACTTAATACTTTCCATGAACCAAATACCACACCTCTTCTTTACAAACAGGATCTCGTTTCCTCCTCACAGCGACCCTGTGAGGTGTGGTTACTTTTGACCCCATTTAACATCTGAAGAAGCTAAGGTCGGGAGACTAGGTGACTTGCTCAAGGTTATGTGGCTGGTGCACCAAGGGAGGGGGCAGCTGGTCTCAACCAAGGCTGGCTGGCCCCACCTGCCTTTGTCATTGTGGTACACTTGTGTGTGTTAGAACACCCAGAAGAGTAGACCTGCCAGGCCCAGCTGGCCTCCATGGGCCTCATCTGTACACATTGTCATCAAATCTCTGGGTCCAGTCTTGTCGGGCAGTATGGTGGGGCCGGGCCGATCCTGCCCTCTGGGGTCTGGGGTTGGCTCTCTGCGTCTGGTTGAGAGTATCCAGTCGAGTACCTCGTGCAGAGTTGATGTTCAGTAAGCACTTGTGGAAATGGAAAGGGCAGAGCCAAGTTAAACAACAAGGATAGGGGGTCTGGCCAATTCCAGGATCTCTCGTACCCTTGTGCCCAAACAGCTGGCTTTCCCGTGGCAGGTGGTCCATCTGGTGGAGCCGCCTCTGGGGCCTTTGCTCGGGGTCCAGTCCCACCAACTCGGTCACCTGGTCACCTATCCCATCAGAGAGGTTATGACCCTTCCCAGGATCTGGGAGCATTCACCCCAGGCTTCGCTGTGCCTTCCCCACTATGAAGTTGCTGGACTGCATGGGTGGCCATGCTAGACTGAGTAGGGAAAGGAGTTTGAGGGCCTGGAGAGAGGGTAGGACATCCCCTCAGTCATCCTTACATCCACCTGTGTCAGGCACTCCAGCAGCCAGTGTTACCTTGAGACTGCCCCAGGAGTTCCCAGAAATGAGAAGGGAACCCCCGAGGGCTGGATCCTAGAGCTCAGGCCCACGAATGGGGTCCACAGGAATCAGCCTTGCTTCGGCCTCTATCCCGGCCCCCTCTGCACCACAAGAGAGTATTCCCCAGCCTGGACCAGGATGAAAGGAGCTCTTGCCCCATACCCCTGCCAGGGTGACTCTGGGCCAGGATCTCATGAGCCCTGAGCCAACCCATGTATCTTCATTGGCTGCCTTGGTCTGGGACAGCAGGGGCCACCCCAGATTGACAGTAACCTCACGATCGCCAGCAGCCACCGGCATTGGCCACACCTGAGCAAACATCAGGCTAGGTAGAGCACAGTCTCCGCTGGTACTGAAAGACCCATCTCAAAGTCATGTCTGGGCCCCTAAATACCTCTTTGTCTACTTTCCTGCCACACCCCCTTTCCAGAAACTTGCAGGCGCTTTACAAACTGTCAGTAAAACACAAGATTCTCCCAGAAAAGATTCTTCAGTGTCTTACTCAGTGTTGGGACCCAGCACTGTCCAGACGGGTATCTGTGGACTAGATCTGGGGCCGTTCCTCCTTCTCGACCGGTCACGCACATCCTCAGAGGAAGAAATATTTTCTGCCTCCATAGGTGGTGACCAAGAGCTGGACAAAGCTCCTCTCATTCACTCATTCGTTCAACACACACGTACTGGACAGCTGCTAGGTGCCAGGTACAGTGCTGGGCGAAGGAGATAGGAATGCAGGTACGGTGCTGGCCTTACCCTCCAGCTCGCGTTCCCAGTCGGGGAGGGAGACAGGGAGATAGCCATGACCTAGCACAGTCTGCGCCCAGAAAGCACACAGCCAGGCAGCCAGCCGAGGGGCCTAGCGAGGAATGAGGGTCTGGGAAAGTTTCCCTGAGGAGCTGGAGCCTGGGCCGAGTTTTGAAGGTGCTGACCTTGATGTTGATGAGGGAGGCCTAGAAACAAGTAATCGGTCAACTATGCCGGATCAGGAATTGCTGGTTAAAGGATTTATAAACCACTAAGCGGATAAACAACCTGATATCACTCAGGCATCACCTTGGGGCCTTGCTCTGTTCTTAGCAGAGTGGAGACCCATCAGGCCTCTCGGGAGACTGGTTCCTGTTTTGTTTTTATTTATTTATTTATTTATTTATTTATTTTATTATTATTATTTTTTAATATGGAACGCTTCACGAATTTGCGTGTCATCCTTGCGCAGGGGCCATGCTAATCTTCTCTGTATCGTTCCAATTTTAGTATATGTGCTGCCGAAGTGAGCACCCCTGTTTTGTTTTTAAACTCAAGTCCCCTTATGGTAACGTCAAATATCAACTCGCCCATGTCCCTCCTCATCTCCCTGTCTCTCACACACACGCACGCTGGCATGCCATTTCTGATAGGCCTTATTCCCGGGGCATCACCCTCTTGCAGTCTGTCTCTGGGACATTCCCAGCAGCCACGGTTTGGTCAAGCCCAGCTTCCTGCAGTTTGCTGTATAAAAACAATAGGTATTCTTTTCCCTTCCCAAATACGAAGTTCTCTCATAGTAGTGACTAAGCTTTTTAAACCACACAGAAATTCTCTTCCCCCACCCGCACCCCGAAGATTCTGGTACGTTTTCCCCCCTGGGGAGTGGGCTGTGCAGCTCCAGTAGAGATGGCCTCCTCTAGAGATGGTTCAGTGACAGCACACCCCTGCCAGTTGCTTTCCATTTTCGTGTCTGCCAGGTCAGTAATTTGTGATGGTTGTACAGTCCGCTCCAAACAACTAAGCCCCTCAAATAAAGTGAGCCTTGTTTTTGTGCTGCCGTGTGGCTCCTCTGAGCCTTTCGTCAGCCTGCCAGATGTGCCTGCCGTCAACGTGAGAAAGCCCACAGGCCACCTCAGCTCGGGCTGGTGCCCTGTTTCCCTGCCAGAACCACACATCCTTTCCTGCTTTATGAAGGTTGGCCTGGGGACATCAGGCCCAGAGACAAAGGTGTCCACCATCGCTGTGACATCAGGCCCGCTGTGCTTCCTTGCTACTAGATGGGGAAACTGAGGCTCAGTGAGACAAGGTCACCGCACAAGGCCCACAGCTGGAATCAGAAAGCTGGGATCTGAACCCAGGTCTAAGAGCCTCCAGCCCTCGCCCTGCCGTACTCCTCCCTGTGCGGTAGGAACACTGAACTTGCCAGAAGGGCCACACCAGCCCCCGATGGGACCAGCAAAGAGGCGGAGAGGAAAACAAGGAAACCGGCCTTGGAGCTGCTTCAGCCTCGGCTCTCCCACTCAGCCGTGTGGCTGTACCCCATTCATGCACACAGAGCCTCAGCGCCCCCCTCTTTAGCCAGGGCATCATGCCTGTATCTGATGTCTGCAGTGAGGCCTGAATGAGATAACGAATGTGAGACAAGTCCCTCTTGTCACCAGTGTCAGCCGAGGACCCGGCTGGGCCTGCATTCTTAATCACGAGGCTGGATCTCCCTCCTCCTTGGGCTGAGCCCCCATCAAGGCCGCCCAGTTTGGTTCCTTTGCTGGAGCCCACCACCCAACCCCGAGGCAGGGGTCCAGCCCCTCTTCTTACCTCTGGCCTTCTAAGAGCCCTCCCGCCTCTGCCCCACGTCCTGTGAGAACCAGCCCCGAGGAAGTGGATTCATGGGAGGCTCTTGTAGTTTGGCAGCCCTCCCCACTGGCCACCTGCACTGATTACCATCTCTCCTCTGGGAGGCACCTAACAGATGGGGCCCCCCAGGGACTGCCCGTCATAGCTGGCATCGTGCCCCTCCAGGCCCATAGGAGATGGAGCAGAGAGAGGATGGGGCTCGTACCCCACTGGCCATTGAACAAGCTACTAAGCTTCTCTGTGCCTCAGTTTCCTTGTCTATAAAAATGGCCGTAAGAAAATGGTTTGTTCAGTCTGTTCCATTTTTATTTTTTTGAGAGTCAATGAGATAACTCTCCTGCCTTGTACTCAGAGGGAATTATTTTTCAGTTTCTTCTGTTCATTACAGGCTGTCCTTTGCCCTAAGTCCTCGTACCAAATTGTCTGCATCACCCATTTGTCTCAGACTAAATACAGTCAGTTTGTTTCCAGAATGACAAACATTTCTCCTCTGGTGGTGATTTAATTTTCTTATAAAATGTTTGTATCTTCAGCTATATTTTCAGCTCCTGAAAGAAAGGACTATGCCTTTTATATCCCTCACCACACGTATGCACGCGCGCGCGCACACACACACACACACATACCCCACCACCACTCAGTAAAGAACCTGGAAGAGATTCAGTTATTATGTAGTTGAATGAATGAATGCATGAGCAAGTGAATGAACTTGTGGAACATCAGGGAATAATAACTTAAAAAAAATGAATATTTGTGGAAGGAAGGACTGATTAAGAGAAACACCTTGGTTCTGGGTACTTTTCAAGCCACAGAAGGGATTTTAGGTCGCTAAACAGAAGTCTTCTTTTACAAGCCAGCAAATTATAAATCTACTGAAATCGTTTTTCTGTAGAAGTCTGGTGACCATCCAGCTCCAGCTCTGTTCGGTCGGGGTTGGGGCGGGGACATGGCACCCCAGTGCCACCCGCACTGTATTCCCACAGCCTTCTCCTGCCCTTCACTGGCCTCTTGTCCTTGACCCCTGCCAGGAACCCCCGCGGTGTGCCTCAGTGAGGCCTGTGTCTCAGTGACCAGCTCCATCTTGAGTTCTATGGACCCCACAGTGGACCCCTGCCAGGACTTCTTCACCTATGCCTGTGGCGGCTGGATCAAAGCCAACCCCGTGCCTGACGGTCACTCCCGCTGGGGGACCTTCAGCAACCTCTGGGAGCACAACCAAGCCATCATCAAGCACCTCCTTGGTAAGCAGCCCGTGGGGAGACCCCTGAGTGGGCCATGGAGGAGAGCTGCCAGCCGGACCCACCTGGCGAGGCCCGGCGAGAGGGTGAACTTGACAGGATGGGAAAACCAGAGGGCTGAGAGTAGGTGAGCCTGGGTTAGACTGTCTGCCCCGTCAGTCATCGTGTGGCCCTGAGTGGGTTACTTGTCTCTGAGCCTCAAGCTCTACAAAGATGGGACTCATAGACAGGGACGCGAGGCACAGCGGAGGGGCATAGTCGGTGCTGGTGTAATGGCATTGTGTGGTGACAGATGCTAGCAGTGAGTGCCGTGTGGCATCTAGACTGGTCGAATCACTGTGTGGTACCCCGGAGCTAACATAACTGTTATGCTGGTGCTGTGCCAGGTTATATGTCGATTTTTAAAAAAAAATGTTTTTTAAAAGGGACTACTACTACCGAAAGTTGAGAGTCTTGAGAACTGTGGAGCGCGCGTGTAAAGGGCTGGCGTGGCGTGTGCGGCCCAGGGTGGGACCTGGGGGCTGGGTCGCTGTGGTCCTTGCTGCTGTGGCTTCAAGCTGCCGCTGAGGTGTGCCTGGCATGGGCAGTGAGCTGTGGAAGCTGTGAGCTGAGGGAATCAAGGCTGAGCACACTTGGGTAGGTTTTAGGGTTGTGAGCGAAAGAAAGTTCTAGCAACATCTGTGGGAGGGCTGTCCACCACAGGCAGGAGCATCCCTTGGCCTCGTGCTGCTTGGACTTGCGTGATAAACCGTCTAATTGAAGTTCTTCTTCTGTACCTTGTTAAGCCTTTGGCACCTCTAGTCGACATTGGTGTGGGTGGTTTTATCCTTAGATTAGAGCCCCGAGTATGTCTTGTTTGCAGGGTTATCCCTGGTTATTGTTGGTTGAATGAACATCCGCCCTTTGGGGTCGTCTGCCACGTGAATTCACAACACCCACCACAAGATGTAGGGCTCCCGGCTTGAGCCCTTTTTGCAGCTAAGACCTCCTCTGTCCCTCTCCTGCTACGCTGGTGCCATCCTGGGACCCCAAATGCTGGGAGAGGCGAGATCATGAAAAGCCATCAGTGACTGAGCAGATCTAACTAGGTTTTTTAAAAACCTGCAAGATACTCAAAAGTATGTAAAATAGTGATGCCTGGGTGGCTCAGTGAGTTAAGCCTCTGCCTTCGGCTCAGGTCATGATCTCAGGGTCCTGGGATCAAGTCCCACATCGGACTCTCTGCTCGGCGGGGAGCCTGCCTCTCCTCTCTCTCTGCCCGTCTCTCTGCCTACTTGTGATCTCTCTGTGTCAAATAAATAAATAATCTTTAAAAATAAAAAAAAGTACATAAAATATATGAAGATACCCCAAAGGGGACACATCTGCTCAAAGGGACAGAAACCTTCCTATGAGACAGCAAGAGATTCCAACTTGACAATTGTGAATTTCAGGCAACTGTGTCTTTTAGATGACAGTGGAAATGGGCAAACCAGGTTAGGGGACGTTTCTTTGGGACACCAGCCCGTTCTGGGTGGGGGAGGGGCGCGCTGCTGGGTGAGACCCGCCCACCATTCTCTCTATTCTCTGCACCCGCCTCAGGCTTGTCTCCCTGAGCATCAGAGCTCAGTGGTACCTGGAGGTGAGGGGGAGCTGAAGGAACCCGGTGTGTCTGGAACAGCAAAGCCCCTGCTTTATGCTATCTAGGTGCCTTTGAAAGGGGACACAGCCTTTCATTTCAGAACTAGAAGCTTAACAGGCAAATATGTCTGGGGTAGCTAGACTGGAACTCAGGGATGTCCCTTCTCCAGCACCTGAAGACAGCCAATGGCTTGTCAGGGACCAACAACCGAAGCAGGAGGACAGTTCAAGCAGGATGACAAGATGGGCCAGAGCCTCTCCTTCGGTTACCAGGACCTGGGTTCAAACCCTGCCTCCACCACTTTCTGTGTGATCTCGGGTCAATGACATGACCCCTCAGGACACCTTCATTCAGTGGAGCCTCCTCCAGGTTATGAAAATAAAATGAGAAAAATGTATTTAAGGTGCATTGCCTTGGCCTGGCATATCGTGCTGGCTGCTGTGCGTGTGAGGGTGATAGGTATTATTCACCTTTGACCTTTGCACAGCACTTTACAGTTTATGGAGCTTTTTGTCGATGTCCTCCTATTCGATTCTGTAGGGCAGGAGTGAGGAAGGTAGCATTCATCCCATTTGAGAGATGAGGACACTGATGTCCAGAGCCATCCTCAAGACTGGCTAGCAGGTGGCACAGATGGGACTTGTCCAACTCAGTCTGGGCCGTGTGTCCTTTCCCCACCTCACACCCCCTCCTTCAGACGGATGGGCACATATGGCTCCGTCCCCATTCTGCTGGCAGTGTGGAACGTGGGGGTCTGAAGGAAAGAGGGGAAGAAACTGATGTTTGTTGAGTGGCTGCCACTGTCCATGCTCTGTACCAGCTCTTTCTGTCTCCTGCCTCCTTCATCCTCACTGCCTCCCTGGGACTTAGGGGCTGTTGTTCCCATGTCGTGGATAAGGAAACAGGCTCAGAGAAGTTAAGTGACCCTGCTGAGGAGACACTACCAGTCCTTCATGGAGAGGGGCTCCTGCCTGGGGGAGCAGTCAGCGCTGAGAGGGGATGGAGAAGATGGGCAGATGGGTCCTCTAACCTTCCAGTTAGGCCCAGGACTGGTCCTTGTGTGTGGCGCCTGTGGATCCTGCTCCAAGGGGGACCTTGGGCCTTTACCAGGACTGAGTCCATCCCCCTGCCCTGCCCCCCAGCTGGCAGGGACTGGTAGGAGTGGGCTATGGTCCTGGGCTCTGGCATTACCTCCATCCCGTCCCTAAGAGTCAAGGTATAGATGGGGAACTGTGCTCAGCTGGGCACGGAACAGCCAGAACCATGTGTTCAAGCCCCTGCCCCTGGGACCGGGGCCTGGTGGCATCAGGAGGCCAGACTGCAGGGTTTTAAAGTCAGACCACCCTGGCATACCAGCTTATCACTCCTATAGCCTTGGACAAGTGACCTGGCTCCTCTCCAACTTATTATCTGTAAAAGGGGGATAATGGTGCCATCAGACTCGAGATTGCCGTGAGTACTGGCTCGTGTGTGCTAGGTCCCCGTGCTCAGCACAGATCCTGGCACCTCATGAGGACCCAGCCGAGCAGAGCTGGCATACTGAGTGTATTGCTCAGTGTACTGAGTGAGCTCCAGCCCAGACCTCTCCCAACAAGCTGTGGGACCACAGACAGAATCCCCGGGCTCCTGAACTCAAAGAGCATTCAGGGGGATGTTCTACGAATTAGTGAGGTGATCGAAGAAACCTAAGAATTACTTATTTCTCATGGAGGCCCTGATGTGGACCTACTTACCAGGGAATGAGGTACAGGGCATATCCATGACCACACTAGCCTGTTTCCTTGGATTATTTTATTGAAGCCATGGATGAATATCCCCATTATACAGAGGAGACTCACAGATGCTCAGGAAGTGATGACACTTAGCTGAGATTTGGCCCCAGAGCTGGGGGACATCGAACCTGCCTTCTTTTTCCACCGACTCCCCTGAGTCAGACTGACCATGTGGAGGCCACAGAGCGGCCCAGAGCTACAATTCCCCAGGCTCCTTTCCCCAGGAGCTGCTTGGTGAAGCTCTCCACTTTAGATGGGATCTGGCCAGGGCCTGATGAACATAGTAGGTGAGGTCAGCCCCAGGTCATTCTGACCAGGAGCTTCCCCAGAAGGCATATCCCAGAGTCCCCTACCCTCCAGGCTCACTCCTGGGAACGAGTCTGGAAATGGCCCCTCGCCTCCCCTCTGGGCCTTGATACCTGGGACTTTGGCACCGGGAAACCCCTGAAGGGGCAGGAGGCAGGTGAGTGGGTGACAGAAAATGCCAAACAGAATGCCAGTGCATTCCTGGGCTCGAGGCCAGGCTGGTTTCATCTTCCCCAAGACACAGGAGTCAGCCAGCAGGTCCCGCGGGGGTGGGGGGAGGGCTGGAGCTGCTGGGGGTTGCAGTGTGCCCGGGGGTACCCAGACTATCCAAGCTGGCCTGGGGTGGGCTTCTCTGGCAGAAGAGAGAACGTTTGGAGTGCTGGTGAGGACTGTGTCACCAGGCCAGGCAGAACAGCTATAACCACCAGCTGTGGGGGCAGGACTTTGGACAAGCCACTCCTTTCTCTGAAAGGTGAATTCACAGGGGCCCCCTCAGAGGAAATCTGGGCAGATCTGTCGCCGGTGGGCTGAGCTCTTCCAAGTCCCCCCTGTGGCACCTCCTTGCAGCCCACTGGCTGGGAGGCGTGACCTCAGCTGCACGAGCAGAGATACTCACCCGAGAGACATTCTGCTGCCCCCCCGCCCGCCGGGTTGCCGGCTTGGGCTGTCCTTGTGGGCCTCGGGGAGACAAGCATGTGGCCTCACTTCATCAGGGCAAGGATGCAGCGGGACCTCTCACCCCAAGGCTGGGCCTTCCCGCCAGCTTGTGCTCTTAACACAGACCGATCTGCCGTCTAGACTACCTGCCTTGCCGCTTCTGGTCCTGTAGGACTTTTCCTCAAACCTGCTTCCTCTGTGATGCCCTCTGAGGCTACCAAAGGGCTTCTCTGAGCTCGAGTTACAGTTGTGTTTTATGTGTTTGTCCTACATACTGTGCTTTCTTTCATTAAAAAAAAAAAAGATTATTGGGGCACCTGGGTGGCTCAGTGGGTTAAGGCCTCTGCCTTCGGCTCAGGTCATGGTCCCAGTGTCCTGGGATCGAGCCCCACATCGGGCTCTCTGCTCTGCAGGGAGCCTGCTTCCACCTCTCTCTCTATCTGCCTGCCTCTCTGCCTACTTGTGATCTCTGTCAAATAAATAAATAAAATCTTTAAAAAAAAAAGATTATTTATTTGAGAGACAGTACAACCAGGGGGAGTGGCAGCCAGAGGCAGAGGGAGAAGCAGGCTCCCCACTGATCTGGGAGCCTGATGTGGGGTTTGATCCCAAGACCCCAGGATCATGACCCGAGCCAAAGGCAGACACTTAACCCACTGGGCCACCCAGGCGCCCCTGTACTGTTTTCTATTGTAAGATTAATACGTGCAAAATTAATGCCTGGTTTTTATAATAGTTGGAGCATCATGGATTTCGCAAGGACTTCATGGTCTCCCTTCCGTGTAGCCCAGCGCCAGTCTGCCGGAGAAATGGAGACAGAATCATTCCATCGGCATTCAATCTGTTCATGTCAGTGACTTGGCAACTAATCCTGTCACCCTGTGCCATCTCTCGTACTTTTATTCTGATTTATTTTTCTAGTAGTTGCTATCCAGCTTCTTTTCTTCTTCTTGTGCACACAGGAAACCCTCTGGACAAGATCTGTGACCCCATGCTTTCTTTTCAGTACTGTGTCTGCAGCCACATGCCCCTTTTTCCCATTCTGGGAAAGGCAGGGGGTATCCGGGGCTTCTCCGGGGTGGCCGGTCTGCTTGGGTGCTACCTCCGGTTTTCCGAGCTAGCCTGCAGGAAAGGAAAGGCGTACAGAGAGTGCTCAGGCCCCTGTCCCAGCCTCCGCCACTCACTCGTGTGACTTTGGACACGTTACTCAACCTCTTGCCTCTAAATTGGGCCGGATACTAATAGCACTCGCGGGTGGAAACTGTTAGGACCCGATGCACACACAGCCACACCCACACACAGAGAAAGCAGTTCCTTCTCTCAGGGAAGCCTGAGAAGGCTTGGGTTCAAATTCCAGCATGTGACGTATTAGTGTTACCTCTCAGGCAAGTTCCTTCCTCTCCCTGGGCCTCGTTTTCTTTCCCTGTGAATGGGGTGATAGTCTGACCTCGGGGTGCCGGTGGGGTACTGAGAAGAGCTCAGCCCGGGCTGGGCTTGTCGTAGGCACCAGTAATGGTAATGGTCTTATCGTTATTTTTGTTCCTCTGCAGAAGAAGGGGCCTCATTTATCAGCCCCCCCACTTCCTCTCACAGGATGGGGTTCCTGAGGCCTGCGACTGCCCATACCAAGTCTATGGTTTATCTAAGACAAGGGCTGGTCTCACCCTGATGTGGAGTCCCCCGTGCTGCTGGCCAGACAGGTCGCACTGGGATCGCAGAATTCCCTAGAAGCTCCATCCCCGCAGCCTGCCCAGCTACTGGGTGTTTCCTTTCCTCCCAGGGAGTGGTGTGGAAGAGGGTGTTCCAGTGAAAACTCCCAGAGGAAGAAGTGGGTCAATTAGAGGGTATGCTGTCTTTCCTCTTTGGGACTTTGGGGAAGTGACAAAGGACGTCTCTGGAACTTAGGGACCCTGGAAGGAAGTAACCCCGACAATTGGGAGCCCTATTGTCTGGCCCTGGGCTGCCAAATTATTTTCATACCTTGGGGACATTGGAAGGGCCACCATATCCAAAACTGGCCCCCTGGCTCTGTCCTGGGAGCTGCGCTGTTGATGGCTCCTGGCCTGCTCCCATAGAACTTTCTTCTGGGAAGTAAATGCAGGCGAGGAGTCTCAAAGGAGACCAGGGTTTTCCTCACAAGAAAACTGTATGTGACTGATTTCCCTTTGAATCAAAGCCTCCTCCTCAGACTGATGTGATTGGTATCTTTCTCTGTGGAGCTCCCAGAACATTCCATCATTCATTCCTTCATTCCACAATTATGTATGGTACACTGGCTATGTGCCAGCCATCACTAGGTGCCGGGATGGCGTGAGGAATAAGACAGGCTTTCCTTGTGGGGCCTGCATTCCATCAGGGGAGACAGACCGTAAACAAATAAATGAGTAAATAAGGCGGCTGCAAAGAGTTAGAGCTTTGAAACAAGTGGAGTAGGATGCAAGCCCGGGAAGGGAGGAGACTGCTGCACACACAGCAGTCTAGAGGGCTGGGCCTTCAGAGCAGGAACATTGGGGCAGAAACTGGAATTAGTTGTGAGAGAATAGACCACATGGATGGGGCAGGAGTACAGGAACAAGGGGGAGAGGGGGCAGGATGCAGACGGGAGTTGGAGGCCCACAGTGAGGGTGAGGTTTCTCAGCTTTTTTTCATTCTTGCCCCCTGCCTAAAATTCTTTTCTGTTTTACCTAATTTTTTAATTCAATTTTTTAAAAAAGATTTTTATTTGAGAGAGAGACAATGAGAGGGAGCACGAGAGGGGAGAAGGACAGAGGGAGAAGCAGACTCCCTGTGGAGCTGGGAGCCCGATGCAGGACTCGATCCTGGGACTCCAGGACCATGACCTGAACCGAAGGCAGTTGCTTAACCAACTGAGCCACCCAGGGACCCCTAATTCAATTTATTTAAATAAATAAAAACAGTTCACCCATTTCTCTCAAACCCCCCCCCAACAACTCCAGCAATTGCTAATCTGTTCTCCTTATCTATGAGCTTGGATTTTGTTACATATATATGTATATGTATGTATTTGTTTATATGTATGTATTTTTTTAATTCCACATATAAGAGAGATTATACAGTATTTGTCTTTCTCTAACTTCCCCCAATTACCAAAATATCTTTGAGGTTCATCCTTGATGTCACAAATGGCAAGATTTCTTTCTTTTTTATGGACAAATAGTAGTCCTCTGCGTGTGGGGGGGTGTGCGCCACGTTTTCTTTATTCATCCATCAGTGGGTACTTAGGTTGGTTCAGTATCTTGATTGTTGTAAATACTGCTGCATGGGGGTGCGGATACGTTTTCAAGTTAGTGTTTTTGTTTCCTTGGATAAGTACCCAGCAGGAATCATAGGGAAGTTCTACTTTAAATTTTTCGAGGCGCCTCCATACTACTTTTTTTTAAAAAAGATTTTATTTATTTATTTGACAGAGATCACAAGTAGGCCGAGAGGCAGGCAGAGAGAGAGGAAGAGAAGCAGTCTCCCCGCTGAGCAGAGAGCCCAATGTGGGCCTTGATCCCAGGACCCTGAGATCATGACCTGAGCCGAAGGCAGAGGCTTCACCCACTGAGCCACCCAGGCGCCCCTACTCTTTTTTTTTTTTTTTTTTAAGATTTTATTTATTTTTTTGAGAGAGAGAGACAGACAGAGGGAGAGGGAACACAAGCAGGGGGAGTGGGAAAGGGAGAAACAGACTTCCTGCTGAGCAGGGAGCCCCATGCAGGGCTAGATCCCAGGACCCCGGGATCATGACCTGAACTGAAGGCAGACGTGTAATGATTGGGCCACCCAGGCACCCCTCCATGCTACTTTCCATAGAGGCTGTGCAATTTACATTCTCGCCAACACTGCACAAGGGTTTCTTTTCCTCTACATCCTCTCCAACAGTTGTTCCTTGTCTTTTTGGTATGAGCCATTCTAACAGGTGTGAGGTGATACCCCACCGCGGTTTTGGTTTGCATTTCCTGATGACTAATGATACAGAACATCTTCTTGTGTACCTGCTGGCCATCTGTATGTCTTTGGAAAAATGATCAGATCATCTTCCCATCTTTTAATTAGATTTTTTTCTTTGTTGTTGGGTTGTATGAGTTCTTTATATATTTTGGATACTAGTCCCTTAGCAGATATATGATTTATAAATATTTTCTCCCACTCACTAGGTTGTCTTTTCATCTTATTGATGGGTTCCTTTGTTGTGCAGAAGCTTTTTAGCTGGATGTAGTCCCATTTGTTTATCTTTGCTTCTGTTGCTTTTGCTTTTGGTGTCAGATTAAGAAAGTCATCAGCAACACTGAAGTCAAGGAACTCACCACCTATGTTTTCTTACAGGAGTTTTATGGCTTGAGGTATGATGTTCAAGTCTTTAATCCAGTTTGAGTTAATTTTTACGTACGACATGAGATAGGGGTCCAGCTTCCTTCTCCTGAGTGTGGCTGTCCCAATTTTCCCAATACCGCTTACAGAAGAGACTGTATATTCTTGGCTTCTGTATATTCTTGGCTTCTGTGTCATATATTAATTAGCAATGCATTTCTTTCTTTCTATCCTATTCCATTGATCTCTGTGTCTGTTTTTATGCCAATACCATAATGTCTTAATTACTATAGCTTTGTAATACAGCTTGAAGTCAGGAAGTGTGAAGCCAGTTTTGTTTTTCTTTCTTAATACTGCTATGCCTAAGGGCTCCTGGGTTGCTCAAACAGTTAAGCTGCTGCCTTCTGCTTGGGTCATGATCCCCGCAGTGGGCTCCCTGCTCAGCAGAGAACCTGCTTCTCCCCCTCCCTCTGCCTGCTGCTCTGCCTACTTGTGCTCTCTCTCCATCTCTCTAATAAATAAATTAATTAATCTTAAAAAAAAAAAGATTGCTATACCTCGGGGCACCTGGGTGGGTCTGTCAGTTAAGCCTGGCTTGGGCTCAGGTCATGATCTCAGGATCTTGGGATCAACACCCCACCCCCCACGTCAAGCCCCACATCAGGCTCCATGTTCAGCACAGAGTCTGCTTGTCCCTCTGCCCCTCCCTCAGCTTGTGCTCTTTCTCTTTCTCAAGAAATAAATAAAATCTCTTAAAAAAAAAAAAAAAACGATTGCCATGGCTCTTCAGGGTCTTTTATGATTCGACACAAATTTTAGTATTGTTTGTTGTATTTCTTTTTTTTTTTTTTTTTTTTTTTTTAAGATTTTATTTGAGGGCACCTGCATGGCTCAGTTGGTTAAGCGACTGCCTTCGGCTCAGGTCAGGATCCTGGAGTCCAGGGATCAAGTCCCACATCGGTCTCTTTGCTTGGCAGGGAGTCTACTTCTCCCCCTGACCCTCCCCTTTCTCATTCTCTCTCTCTTTCTCATTCTCTCTCTCTCTCTAATAAATAAATAAAATCTTTTTTTCTTTTTTTAAAGATTTTATTTATTTATTTGACACAGAAAGAGATCACGAGTAGGCAGAGAAGCAGGCAGAGAGAGAGGGGGAAGCAGGCTCCCTGCCGAGCAGAGAGCCCGATGCGGGGCTCGATCCCAGGACCCTGAGATCATGACCTGAGCCGATGGCCGATCTTTTAAAAAAAGATTTTATTTGAGAGAGAGAGAGAGAGCACCAGCATGGGGAAGAGCAGAGGCAGAGGGAGAAGCAGACTCCCTGCTGAGCAGGGACACCCCCAGCCCCGCCCATGACAACATGGGCCTCCATCCCGGGACCCAGAGATTGTGACCTGAGCCGAAGGCAGATGCTTAACTGACTGAGCCCCCCAGGTGCCCCTGTTTGTTCTATTTCTGGAAAAAATGCCATGAGAATTTGATAAGGATTGCTGTGAATCTCTACATTGCTTCAGGCAGTATGGACATTTTAACAGAATTACCTCTTCCAATCTGTGAGCACAGAATATCTTTCCATTTATGTGTCTTCTCCAGTTTCTTTTTTCTTTTTTCTTTTCTTAAAGATGTTATTTATTTATTTGACAGAGAGAGAGAGACAGCAAAGGAGGGATCATAGCAGGGGCAGTGGGAGAGGGAGAAGCAGGCTTCCCGCTGAGCAGGGAGCCCGATGCGGGGCTCTATCCCAGGACCCTGGGATCATGACCTGAGCCAAAGGCATATACTTGACGACTGAGCCACTCAGGCACCCCTCTTCTCCAGTTTCTCTCACTAAAGTCTTGTAGTTTTCAATATACAGGTCTTTCACCTCCTTGGTTAAATTTATTCCTGGGTGTTTTATTCTTTCTGATGTAATTGTAAATGGGATTGTTTTCTTCATTTCTCTTTTTGATAGTTTGTTATTAGTGTATAGAAATATAACAGATTTTTATGTATTGATTTTGTATCTTGCAACTGAATTTGTTCATTAGTTCTGACAGGTTTTTGAAGTCTTTAGGGTTTTCTGTGTTCTCTGCAAATAGTGACAGTTTTACTTCTTCTTTTCCAATTTGGATGCCTTTTATTTCTTTTTCTGAACTAATTGCTCTGACTGTGCTATGTTGAATAAAAGTGGCAAGAGTGGGCATCCTGGTCTTTTTCTGATCTTAGAGGACAAGCTTTTACCACTGACTATGATGTTAGCTATGGGCTTGTCATATATGGCCTTTGCTATGTTGAGATACATTCCCACTGTAACCACTTTTTGAGAGTTTTCATCATAAATGGATGTTGCTTTTATGCAGTCAGATGCTTTTTCTTCATCTATTGCGAGGATCAAATGATTTTTATCCTTCATTTTGTTAATGTGGTAAATTACATTGACTTATGGACATTGAGCCATTTTTGCATTCCTGGAATAAATCCCCCTGGATCGTGGTGTATGATCCTTTCAATGGCTTATTGAATTCTGTGTGCTCATATACTGTTGAGTATTTTGGCATCTGTATTCATCAGGGATATTAGTCTATAGTTTTCTTTTCTTGTGGTTGTCTTTGGTTTTGGTATCGGGGTAATGTTGGCCTTGAAAAAGAAGTTTGGAAGAATTCCCTCCTCTTCTGTCTTTGGGAAGATTTTGAGAAAGATTGGTATTAATTCTTTGTTGAATGTTTGGTAGCACTCATGTCTGGTCCTAGACTTTCATTAGTTGAGAGATTTTGGGGGACTGATTCAATCTCCTTACTAGTAGTTGGTCTGTTCAGATTTTCTATTTCATCATGATTTTGTCTTGGCAGGCTGTATATTTCTGGGAGTTTACCCATTTCTTCTGTGTTGTCCAAGAAGAATACAAAAGATAATGCTATGTACCTGTTTATGTAATGTATGTATACATGAAAGGGTACGATGTTTCTGCTCCCTAAGAGCTAATTCTCTCCGCCTTTGGGGGCAATATTGTCCCTGTTGAAAATGCATAATATTGGGCCTTATAGGTAGTTTTAAGGCATTCGTGTATTCCAGATCACATTAGTGGGGTTTTATTTATTTATTTATTTATTTTGTCGGGGGGAGGGGCAGAGGGAGAGCAAGAGAGTGTCCCAAGCGGACTGTGCGCTGAGCATGGAGCCTGATGTGGGGCTCGATCCCATGGCCCTGAGAACACGACCTGAGCTGAAACCAAGAGTTGGACACCCGACTGACTGCACCATCCAGGTGCCCCCTCCAGGGCACAAGACACTAGTGCTATGATCTCCACACCCAAGGTTCCACTTCTGTGTCTATTAGGCGCTCCAGCTAAAGATGGTCAGAAACGGAACTGGCTATCTCACTCCCGTCCCTGGTCTCCCACCTCTCAGTGGCAAGCCCTTGCTCCGGTCCAGGAGACTCGGCATCTGTGACTCCTCTTTCTCTCCCACTCCAACTGCCTCTCGCCCCCTCTCTGCCATCACCCTGGCCCCAGCCCACATCATCGTTCCCCTCGTCTGCACGGTGGCCTCCCACCTGGCCGTCTGGTTTCAGCCCTTGAACGCCCAGTGCCTGCCAGGCCATGGGTGTCCTATGGGAGAAGACAGAGGAGAGGGGGTGGGGGTGTGTGCTGGGGGTTATCCCCGTGGGCTCCATGAGCCAGAGAGAGGCAGGGGGAGGAGTGGCGGAACTTGACCTCCCAGAGCTCCTGCCCCAGCCAGTGTCCCTGTGGGAATATAGGGGCTGTGAACGCCCGTTGCTGGTGAGGCCTGTGCTCCTATCCCTTCCTGCCCCGCCCGCCTCATGTCCTCCCCATGCCAGTCTCTATCTGGCGCTGACCTCATCACTCTCTCGACATCCAGAAATGGCCTCCTTCCTCCTCAGAAGTGACACTGGGCTCTGTTCTTCCAGCAAATGCTGCTTAGGGCTACTGTGGGCTTTCCAGGTATAGGCGAAGAAACAGAGATAACTGGGACGCGAACTGGGGCCTGAAGCAGCCCAGGCCCAGCTCCCCACATCCACTCCACACTGAGCCCAGAGTCCAGACAAGGTTCCCTGGGCCTCCCCTGCTGTCCTTTCTCAGGCCCTCCTGGACTTGGTCCTCAGAGCTCCTGCCCTCCCTGTGGTCAGATGCTCTGTGATTGTCCTGTTGCTCTCTGTCCCACCTCCCAGGCTACAGGCCTCACGGCGACAGCCCTGAGTCCATGTGGCCTGCTGCATTCTCCCCCCAGCCCAGCAGCCACCAGGCCGTAGGAACTCAATAAACCTTTGCGGGAAAACAAGTGGGTGTGTTATCCAGGGCGTGGAGCTCAGAGGAAGGAAGTTTGAGCTCATCAAGGAGCAGCCTCTCAGCGAAGGAGAGAGTGGCCATGGGCTTGAAGGATGCTTGTAAGTGATAACGCAGGGATTCTGTTGGGGCAAGATGGAAGCCTGGAACTCCCTCTACTGAGTACTGCCAGGCCGCTCCTCCACAGCCTTTCTTCAGGCCTCTTATCTCAGTGGCCTTGGGCAATAGGAGAAGGAGATGCCAGATCCGCTCATGGGCCAGAGCGCACAGAACACACTCCCCCGACACTGGCCCTGGCATTTCAGGGTCATGGTCAGAGCTGCCTGTGCACGGTGAGATGCCGCTTGCAGGCTCCAGTGAGCAATGACTTTCTTGTGTTTTCCCTTCTAAGAGCCTCGCTGCTGGGAGCCATTGTCAGAGAAACAAGGCTCCTAGGCTAGGCGGGGAGCGGAGTAGAAGCTCCCCTTTGCTTTCCCTGCAGTTCTCCTTCCTGAGTCTGAAGCAGGGGGACGTCCAGCTCTCCCCATTTCTGCCTTCCCCTCCAGGAGGCCTCGTCTCATGCTCTGGAGGGACGGGGGGACACACTGGTATTTCCAGGCCTCCACAGCATGGCAGCTTGTGGTCCTCAGGGCTGTCACTCAGGTCCCCCCTCGTCACTCAGGCCCCTGGACCTCTGTCTCTCTCAGGGTTGTCCTGTCTCTGCATCTCCCTTTAGACTAGCCCAGGCTGGTCCAAGGCCCTCTTCAGGGCTGTCACCCTGATTTCAGCAAGATGGGGGTAGATGCTCTCTGCCCAAAGAAAACCAGGATACTGGTTATCGTAAGAATTGGGGGGAGGGGGGGGTGCCTGGGTGGCTCAGTGGGTTAAAGCCTCTGCCTTTGGCTCGGGTCGTGATCCCAGGGTCATGGGATCAAGCCCCGCATCGGGCTCTCTGCTCAGTAGGGAGCCTGCTTCCCTTCCTCTCTCTCTGCCTGCCTCTCTGCCTAATTGTGATCTCTGTCAAATAAATAAATAAAATATAAAAAAAAAAAAAGAATTGGGGGGAGGGCAGGTGGGCTCTTAGGACAGGGCTGGGAGAGCCAAAGTGACCTCATGCCCTCTGCACCATGGGCCACATCGAACAGGTATCTTTTCTCCAGACAACATGCCCTTCTGTACTTCTCGTGTTTCCTCAAACTCTCCAACTTTCCCCTCATTTCCACCTGGTGAATAACTTCTTACCTTTATTTATTTTTTTTAGGATTTTGTATTTATTTATTTGACAGGGCTAGAGAAAGAGAGAGCACAGGCAGGTGGAGTGGGAGAAGCAGGCTCCCTCCTGAGGAAGGAGCCCGATGTAGGGCTCCATCTCAGGTCACCAGGATCATGACCTGAGCCCAAGGCAGCTGCTTAACTGACTGAGCCACCCAGGTGCCCCAACTTCTTACCTTTAAAAGAACGAGCTTGGGGTGCCCGGCTGGCTCAGTCCACAGAGCATGCAACACCAGACTAGGTATTATGAGTTCGAGCCCCACATTGGGCATAGAGCCTACTAAAAAAATTTTTAATTAAAAAAATAAATGAAAGAACTGGCTCAGAGGTAGAGCCGCCCCCCCCCACCCAAGACCCTACCTCACATCATCGAAGGGTGTGACTTTTCTCTAGGTTCCATAGCCATTTGCCTTAACTAAAGGACTTTCGTGTCTCTGGGCCATTTCTTTGCTTGACTGCGTTCACCATTAGGCTGTGAGTGCCCAGGAGGCAGAGAGTGAGTAGGTCTTTTTCGTGTCTATAAAACCCCGAGCCCAGCCCGGTGCCTGACACTCGGTCGGTGTTCCATGCTGGGGCCTTCATGAAGGAGCATCTCAGGAGAGGCTCCATGGGAAAGATGGCCTCTGGGAAAGGCCTGGAAGGCTCTAGGGTTTCGACAGCACCTCATACGGGAAGGCTGGAGTGAACTTCTCCTTTATGTGTTTGCTTGTTTGGTGTCTGTGTACTCACACTAGGAAGGAAGCTCCACCGGGACAGGGACGTTGTCTCTTGTGTCCCCGAAGCCAGCGCAGTACCTAGCACAGAGTAAGCATCTGGTATCTGTTTAGTGGGTAAATGGATAAGGCAGACCCTTATCTGCCAGAAAAGTGTTGGTGGAGAAGATGGGGCTTGGGAGCAGGGTGGTCTTTGAAGGAATCGAAGGAAAGAGTTTCTGGATCCAAAAGAAACAAACTTGAAATGAGGAAAAGTGCCTGGAGCAGGGAGGAAGGAGGTCCCCAGGGAGGAAGCAAGGTGGACAAACAGAACTGAGGGGTCCAGGGACCCAGGCACCATCGGGAGCAGGGCTCTGAGATGAAGGCTCAGGCACAGGAGCCCTAGCACATAGTAGGCCCTTCATGACCTGAACTGGCACATAGTAGGTCCTTCGTGGCCTGAACATCAGGATGTGGTCCCCTTCACTGGGCACAGGCAGGACCCTGCCCTGTGTTGGTGCACATACAGGAGTGTGGCCCTCAGCAGGTGGCACCTGGACCAGGACACCAAGGACAGGGAGAGGGAGAAGGGGATGACTAAAGTCTCTCAGGTGTCCTGGTGCAAAGATGGAGACGCTGACTGCGGAGTCAGGGAGAGAAATGGCAGCAGCACTCCGGGTCAACTGTACGTCTAACGAACAAGGCTGGCGCCTCGGAGGAGGAAGGGCAAGGGTGCACGAGGCCTTGGAAGCTTCCGTTCGGCTCCAGTCTATCACGAGAGAGGTCATCTGGGATCTGAGAGCCAAGACAGGCCTCTGTCCCGCATACCAGGTGGTTGTTTGGGCCCCGCATTGACCAGCAGGGAAAGCAGGCCATCCTGCTGGGTGGCCCTGCGCTGCCAACCAAGGGACACGTCTACACACCTGACTGATGGACGGGAAGAAACATGGTATGCTCTTCTTATTTGCAGTTAGCAAAAATTAGGAAGCACCTCAGTTGGCTGGGCTCTGACCAGGACAATCACGTACCCGCTGTGGCTGAGGCCTTGCGGCTGTCCTGATAGGCAGAAATCCTAGGTCTTTTTACAGCTGAGCACACCAAGGCTCCCGGAAGGACTCCCCCAGGCCACCCGCTGAGCAAATGGGGGCAGGTTGCAAACTGCTATCTCCTATCATTCCAGAAAATTCCACAGCTAGTGTGAGTGAGGCAGAAAGGAAGGCCCAAGTATACTACCGTGCATGTATGAATGAAACCAGGATTGAGGAGCTCAAAGCCAAGCCCTTGATGGAGCTGATTGAGAAGGTGAGTTCCTGGAGCTGGCTTTCCTGGCTCTCTTCTGGCCTGTGTCACCTGCCTGCCCCCTGCCTCTGGAACCAATGGGTCCCCCAGCTACCTCACACCCCCAGCCGCCTCACCCAGCTGGACTTTAGAACCTGTTGGAGCTGCATGTGTCTGACTGTGGGTGTCTGCACGCTCGTGCATGTGCTCATGTGCACACACATGTCTGCAGGTGGGAATCTCTGTATTGGGGGTGTGTGTGTCAGCATCATTGTGGATGTCTGTCACGTGCGTGTGTCTCCATGTATCTGGGTGAAATACGGACTGTATTTACAGAGAAAATGTTTCTCTACTTTGCTGCTTCCTCTTGCTCCGAGGGCATGTCTGTGTGTGAGGGAGGGGTATGTTCCAGAAGGACCAACAGAGAATCTTGGATCAGAGGCAGAACCTCACCCTGTAAGGAAGGCCCCACGTACCCCAGGCCTCCCCATCCTCCTGCAAGGAGGTTCTTGCTGAGCGTCTCCCAGTCTTGGATGGACTCTTGGGGGACCGCCCACGGCTGGCCAGGCTGCCTGGCACCCACAGAGGGTGGCCGTGCGTGCTTTCTGGCTGTCCCATGCTCCCTCAGTGCCCCTCCTCGTAGCTTGGCTGTGGGAAGGCATCACAGCAGGGTCGGGAGCTGTGGGCACCGGGGTTGGACAGCCCTCCCCTCTGGCACAGGCCCCACCTCCCAGTGTGTGCCAAGCCAAGGAGACGGAAGAGATTACAGAAATCCCAGCTCCGTAGCTGTGCCCGGCTGGCTCAGTCCGTAGAGCCTGCAACTCTTGATCTCGGGGTTGTGAGTTTGAGCCCCATGTTGCGCACGGAGCCTACTTGAAAAAAAAAAAAAATCCTAGCTCTGAGAGAAACTAGCGACCACTGCTTTATCAACCTTGTATTTATTTCTTTATTTTAGTTTTTTTTTTTTTTTTAAAGATTTTGGGGCATCTGAGTGGCTTGGTCTTTAAGTATCTGCCTTCAGCTCAGGTCATGGTCCTAGGGTCCTGGGATCGAGCCCCGCATCGGGCTTTAGCAGGAAGCCTGTTCTCCCTCTCCCACTGGCCCTGCTTGTGTTCTCTCTCTCTCTCTCTCTCTCACTCTTGCTGTGTGTCATTGGTGCGCTTGGTCAGGATCAGTCTCGCCCCAGTGGCGTCTCCTGTGTGTTGGTCAGAAACTCTGGTGAGGACCGTCCCTTGCCCCGGCTCCTGAGGTTCAGGGGTCAGATGACCGCTCCAGGGTCACGGAGCCGGTGAGTGGCAGAAGCACAATTCATGCCAGGGTCTCCCTGCCACCTCTCATCACCTTGCTGTTCCCTCTGGTCCCCACAGCTAGGGGGCTGGAACATCACCAGTCCCTGGGACAAAGACAACTTCCAGGATACGCTGCAGGTGGTCACCTCTCACTACCGCACCTCCCCCTTCTTCTCTGTGTACGTCAGTGCCGACTCCAAGAATTCCAACAGCAACGTGATCCAGGTGAGCCGGCCTGGAGCCCCAGGAAGAGGAATGGGCATGTCCTGGGTCTCACCTCATGACCTGTTCTGAGTTTTGCAAGTGCCAGGGCTCCGGCAGACTTGCCCTGGGAGACAGCCTCCAGGTTTCGGAGCCGGGGTTATTTCTGAGGCTCTGAACTGTGAGATTTGTATAGGCGACAAGTCGTGAAAGTGCAGCCTGCTGTTTTCAGGTGCGGGATCGGGGTGGGTAGGGGCAGTCACCATAGCACAGGTGAATCTCCGAGATTCGGACTGGTCACTGTGGGCCCCAAGAGTGATGTCAACTTCTGGGTCCCCCATCCTCGGCTCCCGGCCTTTGTGGCCCTGAGTCCCGCTCTTCCTACCGGAGCCTGCCCTAGCCTTGGTGTCAGCACACCCAGGGAAGCCCACCCTGCGATGCAGAAGGCAGGAGCCCAGGCTGGGCTGAGGTTCCTACCCAGCTCTGTCCTACCCACCTCTGTCTCTCCCTCATCGCATGACCTCGGCAAGTGACGTCTCTGAGCCGCAGTTTGCTTATCAATCAAAGGAACCGTAGTAACGCCGACTCTAGGTTGGCCCGGGTGCGCCCATGAGGCTGTGCGGGCTGCTGGTCGGGAATCGAGGCTCCCCGACCTGCCGCACCCTCCGTACACCCTCTCCCCACGACCTCCCCTCTGATCCTCACTCCAGCTCAGCGGGAGATCCTAGTTCCCCTATTTTCCAGAGGAAGACCCGGAGGGAAGCTTTGGTAGCTTGACGAAGGCCAGGCAGGGTGTGAGTGGCTGTTAACCACCACACCATCTTGGGAAATTTTTAGTTAAGTAGAAGCACTGTGCCAAGCCTCAGAGAAGCTAAGAGAGGAGGGTGGCTCTGACCCTTCAGAAGGGCCCAGAATCCCTGCGTTTGGGCAGGTGTGCTGCCAGACATGTGTCTGTCCCTGTCCCTGCCCTGGGTGGCCGCATCCCAGAAGTGGCCTCCGCCACCAGCTCCTGCTCCTGCTGGCACCCAGGGTGGTCCCGTGTTGCCATGTGCCAGCTCTCCCCACAGCGGACAGTGTACACGTGTGACAGGAGCCCCCCTCACTCCTGCCTTCCTCTCCAGGTCGACCAGTCTGGCCTGGGCTTACCCTCAAGGGACTATTACCTGAACAAAACAGAAAATGAGAAGGTGAGTGTAATGCCGAGAGAGTGGCTCCCAGCCCACACCCATGGCGTTTTACCCTCTGAGTGTCTCCTGAGGGTCCACACCTACGTGGGTCTTCAAAGCTGGAGTTGCACAGAGGTGTCACTTACCTGATGGGTGCTAGGCAGTCCCCGGCAGGGAAGGGGACCCCCCCCCCAGACTGGCTGTTTCACATTCAGGTGTCTTGGGCACAAGAGGCAGGGGACAGGTGTCCCTTGTCCGACTGTAGAGCGAGAGAGCAGTAATGGCCACTGTCGTTTATGGACTCATTTCTGGCCCTCCCAGTAACCCTGCAGGTACAGAACGTCTCTGAACTTCATTCCCCCCACCTGCCTGGTGGCCATTATTTTTACCTTGCCTTTTACAGAGGAGCGAGCAAGGCTCAGAGACACTAAGTGACCCACTCAAGGTCCCACATCGGTGAGGCTGAGATTCACATCCAGACCCACTGACTCCAAAACCCATGTGTCTCACGATGTCCCGGGGAAACCTCGCCTGCGGGTCATCGTCTCTCACTGCTTTATCCGCCCACTTGCACTGAGCAGGCAGCTCCCCCGTGCCCGCTGCTGGGCGGATACTGGTGACCTGGACAGGCATGTCCCTGCCCCCGGAGCTTGGGGTCTAGCAGGGAAGGGGGGGGGCGTTCATTAACTAAACACCTGTTATAGGCATAGTGATCACTTGTGGTCACTCAAGGGTGAGCTGAGAAAGTTGAGCACGGGAACCTAATTCCAGTCTGGGGACAGTGGAGAAGTGCAGCTCAGAAAACTGTGTTCTAAGAACTGAAAGACGGTCTGTTGGTAATTTCATGTGACGGGCATCCGAGAGTGGGTATGGGCTGGGACTGCAGGGACCCACCTGCCGGGGACCTGTGGGCTTTGTCCTGAGTGCTGTGGGCAGCAAGTAAGGCAGCACAGAGCCAGAACCTTCCCCATGGTGGCTTGGCCCCACCCCGCCCTCCACCCTTGTCCAGCGGGCCATGCGTGGGTGACAGCACTGACATCGCGGGGGCCGGGCCCACAGGTGCTGACGGGGTACCTGAACTACATGGTCCAGCTGGGCAAGCTGTTGGGTGGCGGGGACGAAGACGCCATCCGGCCCCAGATGCAGCAGATCCTGGACTTTGAGACGGCACTGGCCAACATCACCATCCCCCAGGAGAAGCGCCGGGACGAGGAGCTCATCTACCACAAAGTGACCGCTGCTGAGTTGCAGGTAATGTGGAGGCTGGGACACACCCAGGGCTTCAGGACATAGGGCGCTGGGCCGGGGTTTCTGTACCCACTTCATCAGGTCCTCAGAACAACCCTCTGAAGCAGGGATGGTTGTTACCCCAGTTCGCAGAGGGGAAAACTGAGGCTCAGAGACATTCAGTTACCTGCTAGAGGCCGCACAGCTTTTCTGTAACAGCATTTACCTGGGGAGGCTCTAGGGTCATGATGATAATCACCCACACTGATTGGGCATTTCTGGTCTCAAGCCCCAGTCCTGTGGAGCCTGGTGTACAGCAGGGGGCGTGAGGGATGGTTTTGTAGCCACTTCTCCCTTTGCCAGGCCAGAAGGTTGAATGACATGTTCAAGGCCCCGAGGCTCCCTAAGTATCAAGGGAGCTGGACAGTGGACTCAGGCTTGGCTCACAGGATCTCTGCTCTTGACATGACCCTTGGCAACCTCCTGGAGGTGTAATGGGGTTGCTTGCTCCCTGTCACTGAGTGTAACCCAGCTCTGAAGCCAGCAGCCCTCTGCCAAAGGCTGCCCCCTGGTGGCTCTTTGGGACCTGCAGGTGGTGAGTTGAGGTGATCACCTGCCAGTTTCATCTTTCCAGTTCACCATGTGTTGGTGTCTGGTCTTATCCCGGGTCCCCAGGGTCACAGAGGAATCAGCAGAGTAGCCTTGGCTAGTCTTCCTGTTTCCTGCCATTGCCTAGGAATGCCCAGGGAGGACTGCTTGCCCGCTGGGGAGGATGGTAGGCCACTTGGGGTTCCACCAGGGCATCTCCTTCCTCCTGCTCTCCTTGGCCAGCCAGGTCCTGCCCATCCATTAGAGCTGGCAAATTTCCTTTCCTTTCAGGAAGAACATCTTGGTCCCTACCTTTTTTCTGCCTCCATCCCTCCCTCTAACAGGTGTGTATGGGGCCGCCCTCGAGGCCTTGCTCCAGAGGTACTTCCAGGTCAGGGAGGCACACCAACGAGGAGACAATCCCGGACTCGCTGCTGAGTGCTTTGGGAAAAGGAGGGCCCTAGGGCAGGGATAGGGCCAAGTCAGGGAAGGGGATCTGCTGAGTGGGCCAGCAGTCTGGAGGCTGGCCGGCTGTCCCAGGTGGAGCTGTGGCCCAGGCAGAGCTGGGGCTGAGGGCGATAAGGCCACTTCTGGGTGCCAGCTTCCCATTAGGTCCCTGGAGATGTTGGCATTGGGGTGAGCGGGGCTGCATGGTTGTTATGGAGATCAGCAGGCTGTTGGCTACCATCTGGTGCTGTTTTTCCACCCCGAGGCCCAGAGGTCGAAAGAGATGCCGTCTGTGCCGTGCAGTTTGGTTTGCTCCAGGGGCCAGCTTCTCAGCCCAGGCGGGCCGCCTGCGGCCGCCCAGTAACCCCCACAGCAGCCATGGGGCCAGCCGACTCTACCCCAAGAGTGGCAGAGAAGACTTGGTGGCCCTGAGCACATCCGGCCCAGGGTGGCTTCCTGCTGCCACCCCGGGCACCCTATCACACAGCTTTTCTCTTTTCCTCCTCCTTCGCCGCTGCAGAGCTGCTGGGGTGGGGATGACGTCTGCAGAGGGACGAGCCCCGGGCTTGGGGTCAGAAGACTGCTCTGGCCCAGCCCCACGATGAGCTGTGTGACCCTGGGCAAGTCACATGACCCCCCCTCTTCGCACCTTGACTTCCTTCCTTGTAAAATGGGGCTCTGCTCACTCCTTCGCTCCTGCTGTGTTCCAGAACACAGAGAGGGATGGGGGCAGCCCCTGTCCCCATAAGGGGCAGTGGTTCTTCACTCTGGCCACAGCGTTCTTAGAAAACAAGTTGAAAACTATGGAGTGTTTACCAGAGAAACTGGGCATATGTTGATATAAAAAAATTATGTCTAACATTTAAAGATTAAGTCCTGGATCCCTGAAGCCAAAAGAATCTCTACCTGGGATGTCACTGTGTAAACTGACACGGACAAGTCAGACGTCGTATAGTAAGCCTTATTCGCATGTTGCTTTCTTGGTGACAGCCCACAGTTCCAGCACTTAACCAGTCTGATCCTTCCAGTCTTGGACAGAGACTGTCTTGGTGTTCCCTGGTGTCTGGAAATTTGGTTCTCTCCCTACACCCCAGGTGACTCTGGGAAAAGTGCACCTGCCTTCACAGTATGGTTCTAGGCTAGCCCCTTCAGAATACAGAGTGGCTCCAGGCCAGCCCCCAGCAGAGTCTGAATTCAGAGCCATGAATCGGACATCCTTCTGTTGCTTCTCTCGGGGGCCTGAGGACCTTCTCATTCCTCTCTGGGACCTTCCGCATCAAAAGTTATTTGGGAATGAGCCTGATTCTTTGCTCTTAATTCTCCAGCTGAGATAAAATCTGAAAAGCATCTTTCTTTTCTCTTATTTGCAAGCCTACTTGGGCTGGCTGGTTGGTGACCCATCAGTACCCTCTGGCTGCAGGTCTGGAAAATAGAGCTGACTGGTGTGCCCCAAAGGATTTGAGTCACAAGTGGAATGTCCTGGTTAGTTAAAACAGCCATCTCCATGGAGACAGATCGAGGCACACATGTCTAAGTTAGGCATTCACTAAAGCAAGATAGAAAATGTGAAAATTCTGGTATTCGACACGCACCTTATCTGGAGTTATGGGAATTTACCCGCACAAAACACCTGCTCTCCCTACAGAAACAGGCTTGTGTTAAGTACACAGGGATTTATCACCACCTGATGGCTGTGCCCTGATGAGAGTGTCCCAGTCGCCTGCAGTCTGTGAAGCTTTCGTTAATTGTATAAACAACGACATTTTGTCAACTTGGTGAGTTTCCCGGGCGTCTTTGCCGGCAGGTCCTGTGGGCAGCTGCCGAGCCCTATTTGACCATCTCACCTGGACACTCCCAGTTTCACAGCCCCGGAAACGTTATGGAGAAGCCCCAGACGTTGACCCACCTAAGGGGCTCGTGCCAGGAAGAGAGAGCAAACGGGCAGGTTAGGGAGAGAGGCCACTCGGGTTGCCCCCCGAGAGCCAGCACGCCGCTGCCTGTGGGAGCTGCCCTCCTCCGTCCTCTGAGGTCTTTGCTGGCTGCAGCTGAGCTGCCCTTTGAACCCAGAGAGATGAGTGAGCCTGGATAGTGGACAGGCACTGGTTAACTATGTGACCGCAGGAAGGTCACCTTAGCTGTCTGCAGAGTCAGCATCGTTAAGTGGAAGGTTTTGTGACTGTTCTCTCACTGAGGGCGTCATACGGATTCACCAGCGGGTCATCGATGCATCTGATGTTGTGGTTTGAATTTACATTATCGATCGATCTTCCCATCTGAAGGTCACGTGTAATGTGTCTTTCACTTTCTTTGTCTTCCCTTTTGCCCTTTTTCTTTTTTTAGGTTTTATTTATTTATTTGACAGACAGAGATTATAAGTAGGCAGAGAGACAGGCAGCGGGCAGGGGAAGCAGGCTCCCTACTGAGCAGAGCCCGATGCAGGACTCGATCCCAGGACCCTGAGATCATGACCAGAGCGAAGGCAAAGGCTTAACCCACTCAGCCACCCAGGCGCCCCATCCCTTTTGCCTTTTTTCAAGAGAACATGGAGAACAGAATTTCATAGAGTTCTCTTTCATAGAGAACAGAATTCAGAATCGTTCAAGCCCAGACCCACTCTGGGGAGACCTTGAGAATGATGACAATAGCTAATATCGGCTGAGCACTGAGTGGTCGTTACGTACCAGATACCATTCTAAGTAACTGACACATAGAAACACTTTTGCTGTATCACACAGTACATGTGGCTTAGAAAACACCGCCTTCTGGAGAATCACAGGACAAGAAATTAACTAAAAATAACAAGGCATATGGGAAAAACAGGACTTCGTTCCAGGCGCCTACAGTTTATGAAGCTCTCATTAATTGTGTAAATGCTTACAATTAAATTCAAAGTTGGGCAACTTTCAGGACCGTGTCACAGGCTTAGTGTAATTAGCCACTCACAAAAAGACAAACACAAACACGGTATGGTTCCATTTATACGAGGTAGCTAGAGCCATCAGATTCACAGAGACAAAAAGAATAATGCTTCCTGGGGGCTCCGGGGAGGGAGCCGGACGGATTATCGCTTAATAGGTAGAAGTTTCCGTTTTGCAAGATGAAATCAAGATGGATGGTAGTGGTGGTTGCCCAAGAGCGTGAATGTACTTAAGGCCACTGCCCTGGGCACTTAAAGATGGTTAAGAGGGTACATTTGTGTGTCTTACCACAATTAAACCCAAAAGTTGTACAAGTTTGTAATCAAAGCAGTCACTGAAACCTGGGGAGAGAGCACAGCGTGAGTGGAGGCTGCTTGGGGGGGGAGTGGAAAGGCTGACTGTGGACACAGAGACTCTGCAGATAGATGAGCCCTGGGCGATGGGGCCACTACCAAGTGAGCCGAGAGCAAGCTAGCTGTTCGAAGCTGCGAGTTACTCCAGGCCAACCACTGCCTCTTCGGGGAACGAGCTCCGGCACAGGCACTCATTTTAAATTATCTTAAAATCAAGCAGACCAGGGGTGCCCGGGTGGCTCAATCATGAAGCATCTGCCTTCGGCTCAGGGCATGATCCCAAGGTTCTGGGATCGAACCCCGCATTGGGCTCCCTGCTCAGCAGGAAGCCTGCTTCTCCCTCTCCAACTCCCCCTGCTTGTGTTCTCTCTCTCACTGTCAAATAAATAAATAAATAAAATCTTTTTTAAAAAAAATCGAGCAGACCAGGGCCTCTGGGTGGCTCAGTCGGTTAAACATCCAACTCTTGATTTTGGCGCAGATTGGATCTCGGGGTCCTGAGATCGAGCCGTGCATCGGGCTTCATGCTCAGCACCAAGTCTGCTTAGAATTCTCTCTCTAATTCTCTCTCTCTCTGCCCCCCCCAATAATAAATAAAAAAAATCTTACTTTAAAAAATGGCACTGGCCAGCTTCCTGTGCACCAGCTGAGCTGAGGGCTTTTCCTTTCTTGCTGAAGGTTGTCCTTCTGAGCTTGCTTTTTCAGACCCCATGCCTGAGAAAAATCACCTGTGGGACAAAGCACTGGCACTTTATTAATTTTTTTTTAAAGATTCTATTTATTTCTTTGTCAGAGAGAGAGAGCACAAGCAGGGGGAGTGGCAGGCAGAGGCAGAGAGAGAGGCAGACTCCCTGCTGAGCAAGGAGCCCGATGCGGGACTCGATCCCAGGACCCTGGGATCATGACCTGAGCTGAAGGCTTACCTGACCTCACCACCCAGGGGTCCCGCGTTGACGCTAGACAGTGCTGTCATTCTTGAATTTACCGTTCATTTAGACTAAGTCGCATGGAAGCTAACTGATATTACAGAAGCACGTGCTGAGTGGAACAGACACTATTAACCTATTTAACCCTTACACCAAGCCTATGAGGTGGGTTCTGTTATGATGAGGAAACCAGTTTTCAGATGAGACCCCAAGGCCCGGAGAGATTGATCCGCTTAGTCAAGGTGGTGCAGCTGGGAAGAGCCCTGGAACATATACCCAGGCTGTTTGGCTCCGGATGCTCCACAGTTTTCCATGATAGGCCTGTCTGGACTCAGTCTCTTCATCCATAAAGTGGGGATAATGGTACCTACCCCTAGGCCTGTTCTGAGGTTCCACTGAGTGAGGACATGGGAATCATTTGCAGGGGTGTCTGTCACGGGCAGCTATCGCTGCTGTCCCCGGGTCCCCTGTATTCCATCCCAGCTCCATTTCAAGTTGAAGTTGCTGTTTGGCTCCTTAGAATTCTGTCCCTAGCCTCTGACGGAAGTCGGGCAGCCATAGTGTGGTGTGTGCCCGGTGCACTGCTTGGCGCCCAGCTCCTTGGAGGCACGAGGGAGGCCCCGGGTGCAGATGAGCGGCAGCCCCCCCGGAGTCACCCTGTCTCTTCCCTTCCAGGCCTTGGCACCCGCCATCCACTGGCTGCCCTTTCTCAATACCATCTTCTACCCGGTGGAAATCAATGAGTCCGAGCCCATTGTTGTCTACGACAAGGAGTACCTGGGGCAGGTCTCTGCCCTCATCAGCAGCACAGACAAATGGTAAGGATGGCCAGTGGCAGCCAGCCCTTGGGGTCCCACACTGCCCTGCTCTGCTCGGGCCAGACAGGCGGGGGCAGCAGGGGACAGACGGGGAAAGTGGGCCCTGGGGAGAGGCAGCCAGTTCAGAGCCCTGCCCCTCTGCCCACCAGCTCTGTAGCCTTGGGCAAGTTTCTTGCCCTTTCTCTGGTTCGCGCTCCCGTCCTAAACTGGGGGTGGAAATAGCGCCTACCTTGTGGGGATGTGAGAACCGGGTGAGGGAATGACACGGAATGGGGCTCAATGTTCGCTGAATTTGAAGGTAATATTTATGATTTTTGTTATAATTTTAAAGACTTGTTGTGGAGGTTTTTGAAAACTACAGAAAAAAAATAGAAAAAAGTATTATCCAGACACTACTGTTGATAATACTTTTGGTATTGGTATACTATGGGTGTGTGTGTGTGTGTGTGTGTGTGTGTGTGTGTGTGTGAAAGAGAGAGAGATTGTGTGTGTGTGAGAGAGAGGGAAGTGAATTTTCTAATACATGGTTCCTTTTTTCCCCATCTTTGTGACCACGTGGGTAATCTGCTTTCCCCTTGACCTTCATCAAGAGCATTTCCCCGATGTCCCGCACTCCCTGCAGACCCCATTCTTCCTGGCTGTGCATCCTCCCACCAAGTACACGTAGTAGGATTATTGACTCACTCTCACCCCTCCTGTCACACATTTAGGGTGGTTCCAGTTTGAGGCTAGATGTTCACTGTTGTGAACATCGCTTGGTGCTAAAGTGACTTCTTTGCAAAGGTGACAATGGCCACAGATGATTCTCTGTGCCCTGAGGGGAGGGGGCATTGAGCTCTCTTTCATGGAGACCTTGGCATGGTGGCTAAGTTCTCTTTCCTGCCCCTCCTATTTTGAGACCTCCTCTCCCATCTCTGGGCTTCTGGTCGGGACATCTCCGAGCTCCTCCCTGCTCCAGTCCAGTAGCACTGCTCCCCGCCCCCTCTACCCGGTCGGGCGCTGCGGGGGGCGGGGAGGTCTCCATGCGGTGACTCCATGGCTCCCAGACAAAAGGCAGCTAGCTCTGTGACAAACACAAGTCACTGCACTAGGCACCAAGGGGTGTTCAAAGAGGACCTGGGTTCTGTCTTGAAGAGCTGACATTCTCTGTGCTTAGTAAGCAGTAATCTGCCAAACTAGGGCGGGTAAATTGGGTGGGGGGGTGTGCGGTGTGGAGAGAGCCTGCAATCCAAAGGCCGGGTTTGCGCGCCCCCTAAAGGTCAGTGTGGGAAGTGCTGTGATGCCCCCAGCTCTGGGCCCTTCTGAGCTGTCCGATCTGCTCTTGCCCCAGCTTGCTAAACAACTACATGATCTGGAACCTAGTGCGGAAGACAAGTTCCTTCCTTGATCAGCGCTTTCAGGACGCCGACGAGAAATTCATGGAAGTCATGTACGGAACCAAGAAGGTGAGCCTGTTACTGTGCTTTCCCATTCACCTGCTGAGTGCCTGCTGTGTGCCAGGCCCTGGGTGGGAGGCTCATGCGACCTCGGTGTCCCCCAGAGCCATGGAACTTGTGAGGGAGGTGGAGGATAGGCAAAGAATGGTGAGGGCCTCTGAAGGGGTCCCCTCGGATGTCCCAGGGCACACAGGACTGGATCTAAGCTAGTTGGAGATGGACAGAAGCTTCTAGAAAGAGATGATTACACTGGGTCTTAATGGGTGAAGAGGAGTCTTAGAGGGATGGATGCCTGGCTGGCTCAGTGGGAAAAGCATGCTTCTCAGGGTCATGAGTTACGAGCCCCAAGTTGGATATAGAGATTACTTAAATTAAAAAAAAAAAAACCAACTTAGATGTTTAGCTTCTTTACAGCAAAAGGTGGTTTCTTTTCTTTCTCTCCCCAACCCCTTCTCAGTGATGTTGATAATAAACACTTTCCTGTAACTCATGTGATCTTCATATCCCTGTGAGCTGGATGGGATCATCATCCCTGTTTTATACAGGGGACCCTCAGGAATACTGCCCCTTCCCCATAAACACAGAACACTTGGTGTAGCCCCTGGTTCATGGTAAGAGTGCACACGTGTTCCCTGCTCTTACCCTCCCAGCCGACCAGGTGGTCTCCACCTTCCTTCCAGTGCCCCCACCATGACCCCTGGGGGTCCATTCTTCCAGAGGTCCCAGGGCTCCAGAACCCTCACTCCCTCCCTTAGGACCCCACCACAGATAGGAAGCTTCCTGGTCACTTCTGCTCTTTCCCCTAGAAGGTGGCTGTCCCCCTCTCATTCGTGCAGCCAACAGGACAAGAGTCCTGTGTAGGGACACGGAGACAAGTGAGGTGGGGTCTGTGCCCCCCAGGGCCTGAGTCCACTGCCAGAGATCCTCAGATGTGCTGATGGGACACACCAAGTCAGGGCCCCAGGCAGGTCCCCAGCTGCAGAGCCCTCCCAACACACCCTGCCCCTGCGTCCCTTCCTGGAGTCCAGTGGAGTGGACAGAGCCAGATGAGTGCTGGCAGAGAATGACAGGTTATGGGTTCCTGCCTCTGGTCCCGGAGTCTATCCTGCGAAGGGTCCTCCTTTTCTCTCCCATCTGCATGTACACGCACCTGTGGCAGGAAGGGGACTGAGGGAGAGGGTGGCTGGGCATAAGAGACGCTTCTGAGGGTACCACGGGGCCAAAGCCACGAGAGCCACCTGGCCCTGCAGAGAAGGACCAGGGGAGGGCCTGCCTTCCCGCTCCTCCTGCACCTACTGTGGGTCAGGCCTGGGTGAGCCCTGGGTCACAGGTGTGACAAGGCATGACTCTGTCCCCTGGAGCACAGGGCCTCCCAGGGGACTTTATATGGGAGGAGTGTGAGCAGGACTTGGGATGGGCATCACAGAGACACCTGTGTGCGTGGAGTGTGCGCCTGCCTCATTGCTTATCCACCTGGGTGCAGAGGAGCGAACAGGCTCCGGGCAGTGAAGGGTTTCCCAGGTCACCCAGCGAGGAGGCAGCCAAGCTCAAGTTCAAACCCAGCTCCGGATGGCTGTGACTACTCGGCACTTTCGGCCACTCACTAGTGATGGTGATGATGATGATGATGAAAGATATTATTGTTAGATGTTTGCCCTTTATAAGCATTATGTCGCCAAGTTCCTATAACAGCTCTATGTGAGGAGCTGTTATCACCAGCCCATTTTATAGATGAAGAAACTGAGGCTCTCTGAAGGGAAGGGACTTGTTCAAAGATGCACAGCTCGTAAGTAGGGAGTGTGTTCTCAGTCCCAGCACATCTGATTCGACAGCCCACACGTGAGTTCTGCCCCACTCAGCCTTGCCTCGGCAGGAGCCAGAAGTTAAAATTGTGCCTCCTGGTGGTGACAGGGGTGGGGGGGCGGGGGCAGGGAGGCAGCCATGGGGAGTCGTTTAATAGGTGTGGAGGTTCACGTTAGCGAGAGATTGTTTGCACACCGGGACGAATATGCCTGACACCACCAACAGTTAGAATGGTAAATCTCAGGTCTGTTTTCCTATGATAGATAGCGGGGGCGAGCAAGCAAGGGAGATTTCCTGGGCCAGGCTCCGGGTGCAGCCATCTGCTCCAACCAGTGCGATGCTCCCAGCTGGCAGGGAGGCTTTGGCAGAAGCAAGGGCATTGGAAGACCCTAGAGGTGGGAGATTGTGTACTCGAGTCGCTACGTGCCCCGTGCGTGGTGTAAGGAAACAGCACGGAACTTTGGTTCAGAAGGTCTGTGTTTGCAATGTTCTTCCAGCCTTAGACCAGTCCCTTCCCTGGAGCAGAGGGCTCAGTGTTCCCAAGTTTCCAAAGGAGTAACCAGTCCCTAGCCTGCTGACCGGGGTCGTCTGGGAGTATACGAAGGGATCCCCAAAAGTCCGTCCCAAAGGCAGAGCCCTCCAAGCCATGTTCTTTATCCACACACGGGCGCACAGGGGGCACCTGCCTCCTGGGGCTATAATGCGGATTACCTGGGTTAGGGCCTGCACCCGGCAGACACTCAGCAAGCACAACCTACTGTGGCTGCCACTGTTGCTGTTATTACATGTCTGTCGCTCCCACTGGGTGCCCTGGGTGTTTCCATTGAGCCCCTCACAGGCAAGGCCCAGGGCCAATTTGTCTCTCAGTTCCAAACACCTAACACAGTCCAGGTGCAGAACTCTCCAGAAGGCGCTGGCCATGTGAACGAACGGACAAATGAACGAATGAGTGAGTGAGTGAGTGGGCTTATGCAAATGCTCTCTTGAGAAGGCGGTGACACTCCGCCTCTGACTCCGCCATCAGGGCCTGGGGCCCCCACAGGGCCATGAGTTCAAGGTCCCCCTGTCCTGACCTCCTGCGTGGGCAGCCTCTGCCAGATGTGGGTGTGTTGTGGGAAGGGGAGGGACATCTAAACGGACAGATGGGTGGGAAAGCTTAGAAGAACTTGGGCCGCTAAACTTAGGGAAAGCTGAGATGCCCTTTACTTCCCTTCTTTCGTGGAGGAAATTTCTCCCGCTGAGGTGTCATCTGCATACTGTAAAGTGTGCAGGATACACCACGTGCACAGTTTAGTGCACAAAGGAAATGTGTTCCTTCAGACAAAGGAAACCAACACCCCACTCCAAACAGAGACACTCCTGTCTCCCAATCATCCCTCCACCGTAGAGAAGCAGAAGGTCCACTGGGTGGGTGTGGCCGGGCGGGGGCGCGGCTGTGCGCCGGGAACTCTCCGCGGCTGGCTTCTCTGCTAATGGCTGTGAATTTCAACCATGTTGCAATGATCAGTAGTTCACTCTTGTTGCCAAGTAGCGTGCTGTTGTATAAAAATACCACATTTTGTTTCTCCAGCCACCTGTTGGTTGTTTTCAGTTGGAAAACTTCTGAATCAGGCTGCCCTGAACCTGGTGGATTCTACCACCTGTTCTTTGGGGTCAGGAGGCCCCATGGAGGATTTAGGGATGTGGGGGGCAGGACCACCTCTGGTGGTCACAGAGGGCAGGTGAGCCAGCAGGATGGGAACCTGCGTGGGTGTGCTTCCCGGAGCCCCGTTCCATGAGGCTGCAGCCTGCGGGGTGCCCACGTCCAGCTCCACAGCGGTGTGGGGCGGGCTGGCGAGCTTGTGGGCAAGACCCCGGGTGACCACAACATCCACGCCCTGCAGCACTGGGCCCTTCCTCTGCAAGGCCTTCAATGGGGTTGGGTCCTGGCCTTCTGGGAAGGGTTTCCTGGTGCACGAGGGTAGACAAGGTAACTTCTCAAGTCTTTGGCACCTGTATCCTCCACTTCCCCCAGGGTCAGGGCGAGGTGGGGGTGGGGGTGTGTGGTCAGGCAGGTCAGAGTCCCACGGCTGCCCCACACACACACACACACCAGTGACTGCCCCTTGCTGAGTGTCTGTCCGCGTCCTCGTCTGGCAAGGCCCACAGCCCTGCCTTCCAGGTTCATATCGATGGCTCTGGAAGATTCCATTCCTGATATCCTGTGCAGAGCCTGGCGTTCAGGAAATAGTAGATGGTGGCGATAAGCAGTGTTCAGTGGCCTCTTAGTCCAGTGTCTAAAATAACTTCCACCGTGTCCAAAAAGTCTCCCTGAGGTTCTGGAAGGAAGCACGGGCCCCAGCTGTTGCTGCTTCCCCCCAGATGGACAGGAGTTGGGGAGAAGGACGGGGCCAGTAACCCCTCTCCCTTGTGCTTCCAGACCTGTCTTCCTCGGTGGAAGTTCTGCGTGAGCGACACAGAGAACAACTTGGGCTTCGCCCTGGGCCCCATGTTTGTCAAAGCGACCTTTGCCGAAGACAGCAAGAACATAGTGAGTACCTCCCTGAGACGGTGCACCTGCACTCGCCTCTCGTGAACTTGGCAGCCCAGGCTCTGGTCTGCTCTGGACCTCTCCTGCTCCAGGCCAGGGCTCCGGCCTTCACTCAAAGGTCCTGTCCTGTTTTCTAATGACTGCTGTGAGCTACTGTGTTGCGTGGGGTGCTTGAACTACATTATCACAAACCTTGCAAGCCCCTCCCAGCCGTCTCCACCTCCACCCCCCATGGGGAACAAAGGGCCCAGCGACATCCTGTTGGCAGAGCAGCTCTGGCCTAACCGGTGACATCTTCCTTACCCCAGGGGGTAACCCCATGTCCGGACCCCTAGAGGAACATCATGGCTAGGTACATAACAGCCAGGCCCCAGTTCAGATCCTGGGTCCATCATCTCCTGGTTGGGTGATTTGAGACAGTTTTCTCCCTTCCTGGCTGACTTGGAAGCGGGGCTCTCCATCCTATAGCAGGACAGGAAATGAAATGCTACACATGGGGCACCCGGGTGGCTCAGTCGGTGAAACATCTGCCTTCAGCTCAGGTCATGATCCTGGGGTCCTGGGATCAAGCCCCAAAACGGGATCCCCACTCGGTGGAAGCTTGCTTCTCCCTCTCCCTCTGCCTGCCACTCCCCTTGCTTGTGCACACTCTCTCTCTCTCTGTCATATAAATAAATTAAAAATATTTTTTTAATACTACACACAGAGAAAGCCCAACAGAAAATGAGGGCTCAGTAAATGGTAGCTATTATATATTTTTTACAGTTTTTATTACTTACTTTAATTACGTAGCTATTATCTGCAGTCGAATGTTAGCAAACAGAGACTTTCCTTACGAGACTGGCCTGTCAGTGGCTGATAAAGAGTCTTTGTCTAGTTCTGTCAGCTGTCAGCCCCTCTGCTCTTTCTGCTGTGCGACTTCCTTCCTCTGCTCTAGAATCTTTGGGCTCCAAGCATGCCTGTGATGTTATTGTCCTCGAGAACAGCTGTTCGTCTCCAGCCTGAAACTGCTTGTCAGAACTCGGGTTCTCTAGATTTTAAAGCCTATTCTATCAAAAAGGGATCCTATGGTCTAGTAAGTCTGAAAAAGGGTACAAAAATTTTACACTTTCCAAAAGAATCGAAGTTCGTGTCACACATAAAGGCTCTGAAAAGTCCTGCAGAGGAGAGACTTTTCCAACTTTCCCAAATCTTGTCCTGAGCATCTGTGGCATGGATGCCTGGTTTATGGAAGTCCCGTCTTACCTTGGAGGACATAAGCGTTCTGGGCACTGAGGAGCCTGAGGCTTTGAGCTGATTCCTGAGTTTAGACTCTGGCCTCCTTCCACATGGTGTACCCATCCAGTGCCCAGACCTCACTGGTCAGCTTCTGTCTCCTCAGGCCAGCGAGATAATCCTAGAGATCAAGAAGGCATTTGAGGAAAGCCTGAGCACCCTGAAGTGGATGGACGAAGATACTCGGAGATCAGCCAAGGAAAAGGTAAGGCTGGCCCAGTGCCGGAAGGGGTGGCTGAGGCTTTCCACTTAGAGGCCGCAGCCACAGATGGAGGGGTGCATGAAGGGAGACCGGTCACATGTGGGGAGCATAGCATGGAAGCCGTCCTGCCTTTGGGGGTAAATATTCCAGCAGGATCGAGGGATAGCCTTGAATACACGATTGCATTAATGACAACATAAAAATAAACTGTGTTGAGTGTGTGAGGGCCAAATGCAGGGAGATGTGACATGTCTAACGGAGAACGAAGGATCTGATATAGTCCAGCAGGTGGCAGCCAGTAAAGGCTTCCCTCTGGGGAAGCAGAGAGCCAAAGGGTAAGTAGAAGTCAGGCCAGAGAAGGATCTTTCCAGGAAGAGAGGCAGAAGTCACGAGGGTGGGGGACTGGCCATTTCCTTTTGGCCCGGAGCCTGAGCCCAGCCAGGCCTGCTGGGCACTCAGTGTCCTCTGTATCTCTCCTGTCCAGGCAGACGCAATCTACAACATGATAGGCTACCCCAACTTTATCATGGACCCCAAGGAGCTCGACAAAGTGTTCAATGACGTGAGTGGCTCCCACCCTGTCCCCTTGTGTTCCCAAGTGTCCCTGAGGTCCCCACGTGGGGAAGAGCAGAGACAGGCTGGGATGCGAGAGGTACCTCGACTATCAGGGCGTCTCAAGATGCAGCAGTGTGGGGTATGGGGATGGATCAGGCACAAGGGAGCTGTTCTGTGCCCCTTCTCTCCTGGGCCCGCTTGAGGCCTCTGCCTCCCGAGGGCCACTGTCAGTGCCCAGCAGTCTGGACCAAATGGCGCCATGTGTGCCCTGCTAGACGCTCCAGGTAATGGAGGTGAGCAGGCCCTAGGAGGGACAGACAGAATTGAGGTCCCTGAAACAGCAGGAGGCGGAATGAGGAGTAGAGCCCCTCAGGTCACCTCTTCCTTCCTGGACCCCCAGATTGCCTCCTCTCCCCAGGGTCTTCCCCCACCTTCCCAGAGAAACCTGGACTTCATTTGGACCTTGAAATGCTAATGGGGAAAAAGGAGTGTGAATCCCAAATGCACGTTTAGGCTTAATTGAGGCAACAAGGATACTTGATATATTCCTGGTGGTTAGAACTTTCGGCAGGTTATCCCCGTAAAGGGATTGTGCTTCTGCCCAGAAGGATAGTCTTATGTTTTCTTGTGATTGAAGTTTGTGAAATTCAGGCATTTTTGCAATTATAATAACCTCTTGTCAAGGCTCTATTTAAAACCCAAGAATATTAAAATTACTTCTGAGAATATGGGAGTGACTCATTCCACAGCCTTTTTCCTTGAGAATAATTTAAGATGCTCTGAGGCATCATGACATGAGACCCGGAGGCTCCTGGGGACAGCCCAGGCACATCCCACAGGATCACAGTCCTGTCCCCAAGGGCCCAGTGTTTTACCAGAGCCCTGACAGAAAGCCAGAAAGCCCTGGAGCAGATCTGATGGAGAACCTTGCCCCTGAAAAGAGCTGAAAAACTGGGCCGTGCTGAGGAAAGTGTGCGATGATGCCTGTCTCCTGCCATTTCAGAGATTGACCCACACTTAATCTGTGTGCTACCCATTGTGGTAGCTACTAGCCACTACTATTCAATTAGCTGAAATTGAAATTAATTAAAACTAAATTGAAAAGACACACCAGCCACATTCGAAATGCTCAGTAGCAACATGTGGCCAGTGTCTGCCATACTGGGTCACACAGGTGTAGAACACACCTGTCTTCGCAGAAAGTTCTGTTGGACAGCACTGGGGAGATTCGCTTTCTTAGGCCCAGGCCCTGCTGCATTCCTGTGACACTGCTGGGTGCTGAGCAGCCCCGTGAAGCTGCTGGTGTGTCCTCAAATAGGAGAGGACACCAGGCCCCAGCGAGGTCAGAGCCAAGCGAGAACCCAAGCCCGTAGTCCCGAGCCCTCCATTCCAGCCTCTGACCTGTGGACCAGTCCCTTAACCTCGTGGAGTTTCAGCTTCCTCAGCGTTAGAAGAAGGGGTTTGCACGTGGGGAGCCAAGGGGCCGCCAGCCTGGGCGCACTCTCATCTCGTGACTCTGTTTCCTCTTGTCCAGTACACGGCCGTCCCGGACCTCTACTTTGAGAACGCCATGCGGTTTTTTAACTTCTCCTGGAGGGTCACTGCCGACCAGCTCAGGAAAGCTCCCAACAGAGACCAGTGAGTCCCTGGGGCCTTGCTGGGAGGGCGCTGGCTTCTGGGACACGGGGCTGCTCTGAGCCGAGCGTGCCTTTGTCACACACACCAGATGCCAGACGTAGCTGTCGTGAGTGCCATCTGACAAGTGGGTACCATTGCCTTCCCACTCCTCAGATGAAGAAACCAGGGACCGAGGAGATGTGCCCAGCCAGGAGCTGGGAGTGGCTCGGGTCACGTGCCCCTGACACCCCTCTGGTGGCCAGAGTGGCCTGGCCTCACCTGCTTCAGAGTTGGGAGCCTTTGGCTCCTTCTCTGCAGATAAGACGGGAGGAGCGTGTGACAGTCAAGTGTGAGCGGGAGTGTCTGGCCCAGAGGAGGCCCTCAGCTAGCAAAGATCCCAAATGGGCCCCCGGTAGCTGTGATTCCCAAACTGTACTGCACATCAGGACCCTCTGGAGAGGGTTTTTTGTTTGTTTGTTTTTTAAAGAGTTTATTTATTTATTTGTCAGAGAGAGTGAGAGAGCACAAGCAGGCAGAGAGGCAGGCAGAGGCAGAGAGAGAAGCAGGCTCCCCGCCGAGCAAGGATCCCGATGCGGGACTCGATCCCAGGACCCCAGGATCATGACCCGAGCCAAAGGCAGCGGCTTAATCAACTGAGCCACCCAGGCGTCCCTGTTTGTTTGTTTTTAAGATTTATTTATTTGAGAGAGAGAACAAGTGGGAGGGGCAGAGGGAGAGGGAGAAAGAATCTCAGGCAGACTCTGCACAGAGCATGGAGCCCGAGAGGGGGCTCGATCCCACCACCCTGAGATCCCACCACCACTGGAAGTGGGAGGCTCAACCCACTAGGCCACCCAGGTACCCACTGGGGGAAGTTTTTTAAAATATAGCTTGTTCCTGGACCTCAAACCTTCTTAAAATAATCTGGAATGAGATTTCTGTCATTTTTGGGGGCAGTATCCTCAGAGAACTCATATGTTGTCACCCCAGCTCTAGCTCTCAAAATAGGCTCCCTCCACGCCTAAAACCTTTTGCAGAATAAATCTTACCAAAAGGTGGAGGCAAGAATTCTCTTTGCTTCTGGCGCCCCCTCGTGGCCAATGAAGGTTTGAACATCTCCTCTTAAGATTGCTGTTTTCCTACAGAGGAACTCCTTCCCCTAAATGCACCAAAAGGCGTTTTTTTAATCTCCAGAATATGGCACAGATACTGCCAGAACATTCTGAGTTTATCAAAGTCTTTTAACTTAGCTTAAAATTTTGCATTTAAACTCTGCCTCCTGGGGCTGCCCAGGTGGCTCTGTTGGTTAGGCGTCTGCCTTTGGCTCAGGTCATGATCTCGGGGGTCCTGGGATTGATCCCGAGGTCATCTCAGGGTCCTGGGGTGGAGACCCACATCAGGCTCCCTGCCCAGCAGGGAGTCTGCTTTTCTCTCACCCTCTGCCCCTCCCCCCGCTCATGATCTTTCTCTCTCTAATAAATAAAAAATCTTTTTAAAAAAATAAATTCTGGGATGCCTGGGTGGCTCAGTTGGTTGGACGACTGCCTTCGGCTCAGGTCATGATCCTGGAGTCCCAGGATCGAGTCCCGCATCGGGCTCCCGGCTCCGCGGGGAGTCCGCTTCTCTCTCTGACCTTCTCCTCGCTCATGCTCTCTCTCACTGTCTCTCTCTCAAATAAATAAATAAAATCTTAAAAAAAAAAAAAATAAAAATAAAAATAAAATAAAAAAATAAATTCTGCCTCCTGCCAATTAATGTATGGAGCCATGATTATTTGAATATAAATATGATGTTTTTGAATCTTCCCATGGCTTCAGTATCCCACAACACATCTCTTTGAGGCTCACCTGGGGGAGACAAAGTGACTGTCTAAGCTCTTGGAGAAAATGTCCTTTCTGTCTCACTCCACTCATCACTGGCCTTCCCCTTCACGCCAGAAAAATTATCGAGTGGACAAATGTTTCTACCATCAGGGTCCCTTCTATACTCTTTTTTTTGATAAGTTTTATTATTTATTATGCAGTCATTTTATTATTTATTATGCAGTCATCTCTGCATCCAACGTGGGGCTCGAACTCACAACCCCGTGAATCGCATGCTCTTCTGACTGAGCCAGCCAGGCACCCGCTTCTACACTCTTGAAAAATTACTGGACCCCAAAGAGTCTCTTTGTGTATGGAGGTTATATTAATTTAATGTAAATTTCATGAAAAATGACTTTTTTTAAAAAAGCATTTTAGTGAAAAAAGTATCACTTTACTATTTGCATGTTTCTTTACTATCTGGCTTAATAGAAGACAGCTGGATTCTCGTATCTGCTTCTGTGTTTAATCTATTGCAATATATTGTTTTGAAATATATAAGGAAAATCTGGGGGCTCCTGGGTGGCTCAGTCGGTTAAGCATCTGACTTTTGATTTCGGTTCAGGTCATCGGCTCGAGCCCCTCATCATGCTAGGTGTGCAGCCTGCTTAAGATTCTCTCTCAGGTTGGGGCGCTTGGGTGGCTCTGTGGGTTAAAGCCTCTGCCTTCGGCTCAGGTCATGATCTCAGGGTCCTGGGATCGAGTCCCGCATTGGGCTCTCTGCTCAGCGGGGAGCCTGCTTCCCCCCATCTCTCTCTGCCTGCCTCTCTGCCTACTTGTGATCTCTGTCTGTCAAATAAATAAATCAAATCTAAAAAAAAAAAAAAGATTCTCTCTCAGGGACGCCTGGGTGGCTCAGTTGGTTAAGCATCCAACTCTTTGGTTTCAGCTCAGGTTGTGATCTCAGGGTCGAGGGACTGGGCCCCCTGTTGGGCTCCGTGCTCAGCAGGGAGTCCCCTTGAGATTCTCTCTCTCTGTCAGCCCCTCCCCCCTGCATGCTCGCACGCACTCAATCTTTCTCTCTCTCTAAAATAATAAATCTTTAAAAAAGAAAAGATTCCCTCTTCCTTTCCCTCTGCCCCTCCCCTCCAGAGAAAATCTAGTCTCATGCAGATATGAAGTTGGAAAAGGGAGAGATGCTTTCGTAGCCTTTTCTGTTACTCGTGCACATCCTTCATTGGTAACTACACCAAAACTCAGCAAGTAGTGATTTTTTTTTAAGATTTTATTTATTTATTTGACACAGAGCGAGAGAGAGAGAGAGAGAGAGAGATCACAAGTAGGCAGAGAGGCAGGCAGAGAGAGAGGGGAAGCAGGCTCCCTGCTGAGCAGAAAGCCTGATGCGGGGCTCGATCCCAGGACCCTGAGATCATGACCTGAGCCGAAGGCAGCGGCTTAACCCACTGAGCCACCCAGGCACCCCATAAGTAGTGATTTCTTAATGGTCAGTTTCACCATAGAGTCTGAACGCATAGCCATGAACTCTTCCTGCTCTGTCGCACCGAAGTCCGTCAGTCTGTCTTGCACCTTGAATGGGTCTTTTATTCAGCCATGATTTGGAACATTTTACATTGTCATTTGGGACAAGGCTTGCTGACTTTTATATACTTCTGGAGAGTGACGCTTTCATTATACCATATCCAAGAAAATCCACCTTTATTCTTACTGCTGCTGACCTCCTGAGAGACGTCTTTAGCAACTGATGAATTATTGAACTCCACATCTGAAACAAATGTTGTACTATATTTTGGCTCATTGAATTTGAATTTTTATTTTTATTTTTATTTTTTTTATTTTTTTATTTTTTTTTTTAAAGATTTTATTTATTTCTTTGACAGACAGAGATCACAAGTAGGCAGAGAGGCAGGCAGAGAGAGAGAGAGGGAAGCAGGCTCCCTGCTGAGCAGAGAGCCTGATGCGGGACTCGATCCCAGGACCCTGAGATCATGACCTGAGCCGAAGGCAGCGGCTTAACCCACTGAGCCACCCAGGCGCCCTGAATTTGAATTTTTAAAAAAGAGAGAAAAGTTGGGCGCCTGGGTGGCTCAGTTGGTTAAGTAACTGGCTTTGGCTCAGGTCATGATCCTGGAGTCCTGGGATGGAGTCCTGGATCGGGGGGGGTCCCAGCTCCATGGGGAGTCTGCTTCTCTCGCTGACCTCTCTCCTCTCATGCTCTCTCTCTCTCTCTCTGTGTATGTCAAATAAATAAACAAAATCTTTATTTTTTTTTAAGATTTTTTTTTTATTTATTTATTTGACAGACAGAGATTACAAGTAGGCAGAGAGGCAGGCAGAGAGAGAGGAGGAAGCAGGCTCCCTGCTGAGCAGAGAGCCCTATGTGGGGCTCGATCCCAGGACTCTGAGATCATGACCTAAGCTGAATGCAGAGGCTTCAACCCACTGAGCCACCCAGGCGCCCCTAAACAAAAATCTTTAAAAAAAGAAAGAAAAGTCTTTCAGTGTCGGAAAGCTATCTAGTTTATGGTGACCAATACAAGTTCTTGTAATTAATTTTACTAATTAATTTATGAATTAATTAATTAATTAATTTTAATTAAACTTAAAACTTAAGTTTTTTTAGTTTAAAAAATTTTTTTAAAGATTTTATTTATATATGTGAGAAAGACAGAGAAAGCACAAACGGAGAGGGACAGAGGGAGAAGGAAAAGCAGGCTTCCCACTGAGCAGGGAGCCCAAAGCTGGGGCTCCATCCCAGGACCCTGAGATCATTACCTGAGCCAAAGTCAGACATTTAACTGACTGAGTCACCCATGTGCCTGTAATTTTCAAATTTCTTTAAAAATTTTTTTTATTCTTATTTTTTTAAGTAAACTTTTATGCCCAGTGTGGGCTTGAACTCACAACCCAGAGACCAAGACTCACATGCTCTACCAACTGAGCCAGCCAGGCATCCCCCAAATTTTTTTAAACCTTGAATTTTTATCACTGGCAACAGATGACATACAGATGACATCAGTGGTTACTCTTGAGGTGATAAGCTCACTTCATTTTCAAGATGTCTGCCGGGTGCCAGACGTCTGCCTCGTCTGAAATGCCCCTCTGCCAGGCACCCTCACCAGTACCAACGGGGTCCCATGAGAAAAACACAAGCACTTATGTGGACTTCCCATCTGGTCGCACCAACTATCAAGACACTTCTACTCAAGGGTCTAGATTTAATGATGTGAAGTAATCATGGGGTGCCTGGCTGGCTCAGTCAGTGGAGCACATGACTCTTGATCTCGGGATCGTGCGTTCGAGCCCCACGTTGGGTGTGGAGATGACGTAAATAAATAAAACTTAAAAGAACATGAAATACTTGTACTACTTCATCAGTGATGTTCCTCAGTGAGATGGGCTTGTTTTTCCTGGTGAGGAAGGCGGGGACCAGCGGAACAGTTGGGGCTGCCACCTTGATTCACACACGGGCTCGGGGAGCTCCACCCGACATTGCTTTTCCACCGTCAGGGCAAACGTCACCACAGTGGAAAAGACACCTCATGTCTTAGTATTATTATAGAAGATAATAAGATAGTTTTGGCCTCACGGACCCCCTGAAAGGGACTTGGGGGCCCCTCCAGGTGTCCACAGCCCGCACTTTGAGAACCGCTTGCAGCAGTGGCCTCTTCATTACATAATGGTCTGTTTGGCAGTCCGTAAGCGCCTTGCTGTTCCACTTTGTGGACCTCGGATTCAGCGGATCCCTTTCTTTGCCGACACGCGGGTGTTCTCTGGTTTTCCCCCCAAAACACCGCTGCTAAAGATGTCCTTGTCCTCCCGTGCCTTGGGGCTGGGGTTCAGGCCCTCAACACCTGCCGGATGGGCAGACCCCACCTGCCTCCCCACCGGCCGGGCCTGGGTTTCACGCATGTTTGCCTGCAGGTGGAGCATGACCCCGCCCATGGTGAACGCCTACTACTCGCCCACCAAGAATGAGATCGTGTTTCCTGCTGGGATCCTGCAGGCGCCCTTCTACACCCGCTCCTCACCCAAGTAGGATGCTTGTGGTGCTCCCACCCTGTCCCCCTCCCCGCCCCTCCGTGGACACCCAGCCCAGCCCCGGGGCCTGCAGCTGACCACGTGAGCCAGCTGGTCTCCCTGAGGGCTCTTTGTCCCACTAGCCCAGGAAGCTTGGGACGCTCAGAGATATCGCAGAGAAAACCACATCCTCACTCCCCATGCTTCCCTCTGGGGTCTCCGGGGCCCAGAAACCTGCACAGTGGGAACTTGGGGACGTGCCGTGAAGTCAGGTGCCCTATCTAGGAGCATGCCCCTCTAGCAGTGTTTTAGAATAGTCGCAGCTGGGGATGGGTGGAAAGTGTGAGAAAGTGCGGGTTTAAATCCCAGGTCTGCTCTTCTCTGACTGCATGACACTTGGGCAAAGTGATTGAACTGTTCGTAGCGCAGTTGCTTATCTCTACAGTGGGTCACTGATGCCAAACTTTTGAGGGGACCAAAGAGGACAGTGAAGTTCGGTGGAGTGTCTTGCACAGTGCTTGGCCTCTGGGGCATACAGGCTGACCACAGCCCATTTGCCCAGCCTCTGACTAGCCTCTGGGGTCTGGCTGGAGGCTCAGGCTGCGGCCATATCCCCATAGAGCCCCTGGGACCCTGCTGTGTCTCCAGACCCGGGAAGTGATGTCCCCTTGTGGGATCACCCTCACCTTTGTGTTCTCCTCCCCAGGGCCTTAAACTTCGGTGGCATTGGTGTTGTCGTGGGCCATGAGCTGACTCATGCTTTCGATGATCAAGGTACTGCTTCCTGGGGTCCCCTTCTGACAGGGCACATCGGCTCCTGGCCCTACTGCCTCTGCTTTGCTCTCGTCACTTCCAGAGGTCTGGGGACAGATGGATTTGGCTTCAGTCCTGGCCCTGCCTCTGCCCACTGAAGTCCCAGGACAAGTCCTGTCCTTTCTCCAGGCCTCCTCATCCTTGTCTGTAAAATGGGCATGATGAGTGCAGCCTCATGCTGATTGTGGGACTGTGTTAGACACAGAGGGTTCCTGGAAGGTGTCCTATACTCAGGTGTGGGTGTCAGTAGTCAGCAGGGAGCTCACATTGCTTTGGCACTCCAGAGACTTCTCTGCCAAGCTTGCTGCGGCTCAAGGCTCCTCCTGCCGTCAGAGGAGTTGAAGTCATTTGCCTCCTCACCAGAACGTTCAGAATCCTCATTCCCTCCACCTTGGGGGGACTCCAAGGCCAAGAAGGAGGAGATGAGACCTTAGAGGCCATGGCTTGTCCTGTGAGCCCAGTGTGGCTGACTCCATTTCCCCCTTCCTGGGCTCAGGGTCCAAGGTGCTCAGCCAGCCTTGACAATGAATCCACCTCCACCAAAACCATGAACATGCTGACCCTTTGCCTGCGTCACGTTCGTCCATCTTCTCTCCCCCACCCACCCCCCAGCTGCCTGGCTCATTCTCCCAGCCCCTCTGACATCCAGACCAGCATCATCTCCCCGGTGCGACTGGGTGCTGCTGCATAGATGGTGGGGGGGGGTGGGCGGGGGACCCCGAGGGGGATGGGTAAGTGACTTCGCTTCTCACCAAGAGGTGAGGTGCAGTGAGCCCGGCCTCCTCCTCGCCCTCTCCCCCTTGGCCTGATGCTTCCCTCGGAACCCACAGGACGAGAGTATGACAAGGACGGGAACCTTCGGCCCTGGTGGAAGAACTCGTCCGTGGAGGCTTTCAAGCAGCAGACGGAGTGCATGGTGGAGCAGTACGGCAACTACAGTGTGAACGGGGAGCCGGTGAACGGCCGGCACACGCTGGGGGAGAACATTGCCGACAACGGGGGGCTCAAGGCGGCCTATCGGGTAAGAGCACACGGCCTGGCCCGGGCCTGGGTCTGTGCAGGGGCCTGCTCAGGAAAGGTCTTTACGGACAAGCTGGGACTAGCTGCAGTGGCTACGTGACCTGTTTGCTCATCTGCGAAATGGAGGGATAGCGGGGACCGACGGAGAGGTCTGCGGAAGTCCCTCGCGTGGAGCGTGGCGCGCAGAGGGTTTTCCAGGCTTGAGTCCAGCCCAATAGACAGAGGAAAGGGCTTAGGCTAGAGTCACCTGACGACCTGCGGGTTCCTACCTTGGCAGGGATGGGCATCACTAAATCAGTCAGCAGTGGGCTGGGGAGGGGAGGGCAAGGGAGGGGAGGGACACTGGTCACGGAGCCAGTTCCGGGTTCTAGCCCTGGTGTTGGAGAAGGTCACTTAGCCTCCTTGAGCCGCAGCAAGCTTGGCTGTGAACACCCACTCCCTGTGTCCCTGGGCTGTCAGAAGGATGACACACAACTTGGGCACAGAGCCTGGGCAAGGGGGACACTCAGAAAGGTTAGCTGAGTTGTAAGGGAGAGAGAACGGAGCCCATGAGAGGAGAAGGAGGTGTCTATCAGAGCAAGACAGAGGCGCCTCCTCGTGACAGGAAGAGCTTGGAAATGCCATTGGTTGAGACCTTATTACGTGCCAGGCTCTGCTCTGTACCCCACAACTTTACCATTAGGTATTACAACCCCCATTTGGCAGGTGAGGAAACTGAGGCCAGAAACAGTGGGTAACCTGCCTGAAGCCATGAGACGGTGAAACTGTACTGTGAACCTTCTAGCAACCACGGACTGTCTCGGGCAGTGGAGACTTTGTGCCAAAACAGACAGGGGTCCTGCTCTCACCAGCTCAGTTTGCGTGGGGCTGGGGCGGAGGGAGGAAAGCCAGCACATACCCAGACAAATAAGGGAGATCATTTCAGGTACTGACAGGATGAAGAATATAAAGTAGGGCAAGGTAATACAGAACAAGAAGGTGGGGAGGCCAGTGTAGGCCTTCTGGAGGGGATAACGTTTGAATTGAGACCTGAGGAGGAAGAGGAGGCAGGGCGAGCTGGTCTTCCTGGCTTTGACCTTGCCAGACTGTGTCCACATCCACTTGCTATTCTTGGACAGGGGTGAAGTGGAAGGAGGAGAGGTCAGAGGAGGGGCTGGGGCCAGAGCTCACCGGGCCTGCGTCGGCTGATCAAGGAGCTCGGGTTTTGTTCTGTACAGTGGGAGCTGCCACAGGATTTCAATAGAAGAATGATATGATCTGATTTATCCTTTAAAACCAGGGTCAGCAGGGGCACCCGGCTGGCTCAGTGGAAAAGAATGTGTGACTCTTCATCTTGGGGTCGTGAGTTCGAGCCCCACATGGGGTGTAGAGATTACTTAAATAAGTAAAACTTCAAAAAAACAAAACAAAAAAACCCAACGGTCTGCAAACCGACAGACACCCTGTGGGCCAAATCCAGCCCTCAGCCTGGTTTTGTAAATAAAAATGTAGGGGGACCCCGCCAGGCCCACTGAGCTCCGTGCTCTCCACTGCTATTTTCCCATTACAGTGCCAGCACAGAGGAGTTGCTCCGAGACTGCTTGGCCTTCAAAGCTGATAATATTTACTCTCTGGCCCTTCGTGGGAAGGTCTGCCAACTCCGGCTTTACAAGGATGACTTAAGATGTTGTGTCAGAGGGAACTGGAATTGAACCAGCTCGAGTCAAGGAGTCTAGTTAGCAAGCTGTTGTGAGATTGTCCAGGCAAGAGAAGGGATGAAGCCACGGCAGGGGTGAGAAGTGGCCAGATTTAGGTGGTTTGGATAATAGAACAAGAAGCTCAGAGCGCCCAGCTGGCTCAGTCGGAAGAGTGTGCGGCTCTTGATCTCCAGGTCGTGAGTTCGAGCCCTGTGTTGAGTGTAGCGATTACTTAAAAATAAAATCTTTTTTTTTTTTTTTTTAAAGAGGGGCACCTGGGTGGCTCAGTGCATTAAGCCTCTGCCTTCGGCTCGGGTCATGATCTCAGGGTCCTGGGATCGAGCCTCACATCAGGTTCTCTGCTCGGCAGGGAGCCTGCTTCCCCTGCCCCTCTCTCTGCCTGCCTCTCTGCCTACTTGTGATCTCTGTCTGTCAAATAAATAAATAAAATCTTAAAAAAAAAAAAAAAAGAAAAGAAAAAAGGAAAGAAAGAGAAGCTCAAAGAAAAACTCTGGGGTCAGGGCCAGAGGAACTAAGTGGTTGGTTGTGCCATTTACCATGGTTGGAAAGCATGTGCACCGGTGTGTGCGTGCGTGCGTGTAACCCCTTGTTCTGTCTGTGCCGTATGAAGTCTGGATACATCTTGGAAGTCCAGCTGAAGCCGTGAATGTACAGAGTAGGCACCTGAGAGCCGTGGCCATGCAGATGGTGTTTCAGGCCCTTCGGAGTGAGTGCTGGTGAAGAAGGTCCCTCCTCCAGGCCAAGGGGGGCCCAGACTCACCCAAATGAGTCCCTGCCGCAACAGGGCTGAGCTTCTGAGACCTCCCACTCTGCGCCCCCATTGTTGCCCTGTTCGCTCCTGTGTCGTGGGAGCCCCTGACTTTGTTTTCTCTGCTCCCAGGCCTACCAGAACTGGGTGAAGAAGAACGGGGCTGAGCAGACGCTGCCTACGCTGGGCCTCACCAATAACCAGCTCTTCTTCCTGGGCTTTGCGCAGGTGAGTTCATTGTAGAGAATATACCAAGCTTAGGCACATTTCTGCCGTCTGACTGTGCCAGGAGCTCTGAGAGCCAAAAGGCAAGTTCCCCTCAATTGAGAACCTTCTAGCTCATTGGACTGTCCGTAGGGCATCCTCTCTGTACGAAGGCGAGCTTCCTGCCGGTAGAGAAATCCGATTAAGGGCCATGGAGACTGTGAAAAGTTTCCTGTGTCAGGTAGATGAGAGGCCAAGTGAGTGCTAAGGGCCCTCTGGTTCAGGGTTTCTAGAAATTTCCTAAACTCAAGATGCTCCAGGATGTCCCTTGAATTGGCATTCATGTGTAGTCTTCTGTTAGTGCCCAGAGCCACCAGGCCATTAGACAGTTTTTATTCTGCCCAGGAAGTGAGTGACCTGGACTCAGTTCAAGGTTTTCAGACTGGTTTGGGGGCAGAACACTTTATTCTCAGGAAACCTAATGCAGAGGCCCAGGACAGACAGAGGTGATGCTGGGATGGGGGACATACTAGCCCACGGTCTCTTCCCTACCCACCAAGTCCCCCTTGGGACTCCCAAGGGTCTCAGAACCAGGTGGGGGCTCATTCCCCTGCTGTCCTGGATGGGGGCGGTCTGGTGGTCTGAAGGCCCCACAGTGACCCAGCTTCTCCCTTGTCGCCTCGTAAAGGTCTGGTGCTCTGTCCGCACGCCCGAGAGCTCCCACGAAGGCCTCATCACCGATCCTCACAGCCCCTCCCGCTTCCGGGTCATTGGCTCCGTCTCTAACTCCAGGGAGTTCTCAGAACACTTCCACTGCCCGCCCGGCTCCCCCATGAACCCTCAGCACAAGTGTGAGGTCTGGTGAGGGTGAAAGCACCACGAGCCAGGACCAACGATGAGCCCAGGTGGAGCCCGGCAGGCCGCCTTGCCATCCGGCTCTGGGGTGTCGCCCCGACCCCTGGCCGCCCAGGGCCCCCTACCCCGCACTGGAGGGTTTCCAGCCAGAACTGAGCCTCTGATGTGGGTTCTCAACACAATCCGAGATTTGATCCCCTGTGAAGACCCTGTCATCCTAGGCACACACGTCAGTTCTCATGGGCATTTGGGTGTCAGGCTGGTGGCTTACCAGGCCTGGGCCCCGCACCGACAAGGGCGGTGGGACACAGCACCCCCTGCCCAGCGTCAGAAACACCACAAATACCACTGTGTCAAATGCTTTAAAGATATATTTTTGGGGAAACTATTTTTTAAACATTGTGGAATACACTGGAAATCTTCAGGGAAATAATGCATTTAAAACACTTTTTTTTTTTTAAGGAAAGGATTGGTATATTTATTATATTCTGTTTTTCTAAATAACCTGTGGATAAGGGAAGCCCCACTGATTGACCCCTTCCTTCCTCACTTGCTGTGGGGTCGGCTGGGGCAGCCATCCCCCGCCACTGAGCATGTCCCCAAGTAGAGACCTGTCCCCGCTCTCGGTGTTTGCAATTTCAGCCTCTGTCAGCTGGTTTTGTGGTCACAGGGCATAAAGAGAGGAGGTGTGGAGGCCAGAACGGGGCAGAGGCCAGCTCCCAGACACTGCCCCTCACAGCTGGCCTGCCTCTGTCCCCGGAGTCCAACAGTGGGAACCCCAACAAGGACAGTCTGATCCCCAAAGTCGCAGCAGGAAATTGATGGCTGCGGCAGGGTGAGGCCAACTCGTGGCCTTCCAACCCAGCCCCGGGGCACCCAACACCCTGGACCTGGAGGGCAGGAGCCCTGAGAGACCTAGCCCTCCATCAGATGCGCTCTGCCATGCCGTAGTTGGCCTCTTTCCGTCCCTCTCCTGGCCGCTCCCTGTGTGGCATGTGCCCAGCAACCCTCCCATCTCAGCAACTCCAGGGTCTGCCTTACGGACCCTCTTCCCTAGGGGAAGAAGAAAAGGGAAGACCACTCCCCTGCCCTACAGGGCCCGGATCCTCCCTCTGGGCTCCGTCCTGCACCCCAGGCCTGGGCTTGGCTCCCAGGACCACAGTCGGGCCCGCCTGCCCGTCCTCCATCTTTAGTGCCTTAGCTGAAGCTGCAGCCCAGGCTCCAAGCCAAGGAGACAGCCGTCCGCCAGGTGCCCCTTTGCCTCCTCAGTGAAGCCTTCAAGTGTCCTAACTGTAACGCAAGGCCGTACCCCTCTTCCTGGTGTCCACAGAGCGGCCTTGCACGGCAGCCCGGAAGCTCTAGCCTGCAGGTCTGGGGCACCAAGGTCGGGAATCTGACAAACCCTTGAACTTGTCCTGAGCCCCATCCCACCCTCAGCCTCTTCAGTTGGATCAAGACAATACTTGTAGCTAGACGGACTCCTCACTTGGAGGTGTTTTCAGCCAAGGAAGACTGTGAGGGAAAGGCGCCCCCAACACTGTCGGTCCAGCCTGTGGTGTCAGGAACCAGGAATGGCGTCCCTCTCCGAGGCCGCGGTTCAGGAGCTCGTCTGGGGGAAGCAGGCCCCTGAGGCCGAGGCCAGAGCAGCCAGTCGTCTCACGGCTCCCGCAGTCTGGCCGTGCTCCCTCACGGCACTCGCCTCAGCCCGGCAACCAGAATCCTCCCTGCCCAAGAGGACCAGCCACATCCGTGTCAGAACTGAGGCAGGATGGGCTCAGATGAGGCCTCCGGCCCTCACCAGGCCTGGTAGCTCTTCAGAAGGAAGGTAGGACAGGAGCCAGAGAAGAAGCCAGAGTCAGGGGCTGGCGCACGCACCCCGCCACACAGAGGTAGGCTTCCCCAGCCCGCTGCGCCCCCTTCCATCCCGCCTTCCCCATGGAACTCACAGTCCTCAAGACAGTCCGATGGCACCACAGCCTGGAGCCTCCCCACCAGAAGCAAGTGTCCCAGGCTGAGGGTTCAGCCGGAGGGGGTGCCCTAGGAACGACAGAGGGCCAGGGCAGAGGAGGGCTCAGGCCCAACAGAGATGGAAGCAAAGTGAGCTGCCCCCACTGTCCCTACTCCTCCAGAGCTTAAAAAAAGGCCGAGGGCATGGGCAGCTATCCTCGGAAAGACGCCCATCCCCCTCAGGCCCAGGGAGCCATAGGGCTGGCTTCTCTGTGGGTACACGGACGTGCGCTTTGGAGCTGGGAATCTATGTTTGTATTATTATGTTCTGTGCTACTGTAGTTTTGGTGTGGCACTATTGTAACTCAAATAAAATATTGTACCAAGTGGTGTGCGACTGTGTGTGTCCTCCTGGGGCCGGTGTGCATCCTGTGCGGCTGTGGGGGGTTGGGGAGCCCTGGCCAACACAGAGCGCCCCATCCTTGCCCATGCAGCAGGGCTCACTGCTCCCTCCCCAGCTCCCCATTGCAGAGGCCTTGGACCCCAACAAATGCCGGAAGGTGACTCAGGGCCTGTGCCCATCGGGCCATTCTTCCTTCATCGGTATGATCACCCGAGCACTCCCTTCTGGGGAGAATGGGGCGTGCCAGCTGTGTCCAGGGAGCATCCTGGTAAAAGCCATTTTTCCATGGTGTTGGAGCCAAGGGTGTCAGCAGTGGGTGGCCGGGCCTCCGATGCTTGGCAGGGCCAGCAGGAGTAGGTGAATTCAAAGAGGTTCAAGGAAAAGTGTCTGACGCGCACTCCTGCCTCCCCTTGGGTTTTGCATATCTTCGTCCTTCTGCCTAGAATGCCCTTCTCCTATTCCTCTACCTGATAATAAACTCCTACTCGTCCTTCCATGCCCAGCATAGCATCACCTCTCCTAGGAAGCCCTTCCTGACCTCCAGATCGGGGCCATCACACAGGCTTCCCTCTCCTACCAGAGTACACTAGTTCCAGCCTACCGTAACGAAGTACCACAAACGTGGTAGCTCGCACAACAAAAATTTATTGTCTCACAGTTCTGGAGGCTAGAGTCCAAGTTCAAGGTGTCAACCAAGTTGATTCCTTTGGAGGGATGTGAGAAAGAATCTATTCTGGGCATCTTGCCTAGATCCAGGCAGTCTGCTGGCCATCTTTGACGCTCCTTGGCTTGCAGGAGCATCACCAGTCTCTGCCTTCGTCTTCACACATGTGTTCTCCCCGTGTGCGTATCCAGTACGTGTCTGAAGTCCCCCTCTTTATATAAGGACACCAGTCATATTGGATCAAGGCCCACCCACATGACCTCATTTTAACTAATGACATCTGCAGTGATCCTGTAAGTCATACTCTGAGGCGCTGGGCGTTACTACTTCAACATATGAATTTGAAGAGATATAATTCAACCTGTGATGCAGAGGTTCCAATTCCCTAGGCTGTGAAAGTGCCTGTACCATCTCTAGCAGCCCAGTGCCTGGCACAGACCAGCCACAGTGTAGGGCTCAGTGACTGCTGGATAAGTAGGTGGGTGGGTAGACAAATGGATGGGTGGGTGGATGGATGGATGGATGGATGGGTAGAGGAATGGGTAGATGGATGGATGATTGGGCAAATGGATGGATGGATGGACGGATGGATGGATGGATGGATAGAGGAGTGGGTAGATGGATGGATGGATGATGGTGGATGGGTGAGTAGATGGATAGGTTGATAGATAGGTAAATGGATGAATGGGTGGGTCAGTGATGAAGGGAGCGATGGCTGAATGGACAGTTAGCCATAAGTAATGCATCATCAAGAGAGCCATCCCAAAACACACCAATGCCAGAGAGAATGAGCCCAGTGGGTTGGGGTAACCAGGGAAAACTTCCTTGAGGACAGAGATTTCAGCTGATCCTTGACAGAAGGGGGAGAATCAGGGTTCCTACTCTGAACTGGACAGAGTGATGACCTGAGCAAGCACCTATTCAAGGGGCAAAACTCCTCACCCTCCCTTGCTTTAAAAGGAGTAAATCATTTCTCAGTTTCTCCAGCTATAAAATGGACACTTATCTCTGTCTTCTCTTTGTTGTGACCCACAATGTCTGGGGAGATAGAAGGATGCTCGGGACAGTGGTGCACTTTGAACCCCTCAGAACCTTCACCCTGGGTGTGGGCATGAGCTCATAGCCCGGCACTTCTCACCTGATCAACTCAACCTCACCCCCTCCAACCAGCTGGCCCTTGGTCGAGCAGCCTGTTCAAAGATCACATCACCCCCCTTCCCCAGCTCCCCACTGCACTTACCTGCCCTAGGACCTGGACTCTGCCCAAACTGCCCCCACAGGAGGTCCCCCTCTTGCCACCTTGAGCCTTCTTTTTGCACCTTACACAGTCCATGTCCTTCCCTGCCTTCAGACTGGAATGTCCTCCACACACCCTCGCCAAGGGATGAATGAGTGACTACATGGATTTTTTTCTTAAAGTCCCATACACTGGGGCGCCTGGGTGGCTCAGTGGGTTAAAGCCTCTGCCTTCGGCTCAGGTCATGATCTCAGGTCCTGGGATCGAGCCACACATCGGGCTCTCTGCTCGGCAGGGAGCCTGCTCCCCACTCCCACCTCTCTCTCTGCCTACTTGTGATCTCTGTCAAATAAATAACTAAAATCTTTAAAAAAAAAAAAAAAAGTTCCCACACACTGTGTGCCTCCTGCTGATCAGACTGTGTGCTGTGTGCCCACACAACCTCTCCCTGAATGCTTATGGCCAATTTCCGAGACACCTACTCTATCACCCAGCTCAGCGGGGAGCAGTTCTGAAGAGCCGAGTTCTGAACCAGGCTGCTAGCAAGTTGCTGCTGGGGAAAGCATGAGAGGCTCCAGTGATGGCCCGGAGAACACACCCACATGTATGCACACTGAGGTACCTAAGAGTGAGACACCATTTTTTCCCTGCCAAGGGCTACCTTGGTCATGCCCAACCTCATGCCTTCCCCAATGACCAAGTGAACAGGCCCCTTCCTCTCCCCTGCTCTGAGCTCTGGGGCCCCGAGCAGGAATGAAAACCCCAGCCCAGCCCTTTAGGGGTTTACCCTACAGTTGAGGTGAGGAAACACTTGCCAGATGCCAGTGGAACGCAAGCAGACGCCGTATGGGACTTCTAGCGAGAAGTCATTGCGGAAGCAAAGGGGTTCTGCAGAGGCTCCGGGGAAGCATTGAGAAACCACAAAAAGGAGGCACTGGAGAAGATACTGAACTTCAAAGAGTCTAGAGCAATAATGAACCCAATTTGAAATGGGCAAGACCTTTACAGAAAGAGCTAGAACACTTCACTGAAGGAACAAACACACATGGACACCCTGGTCACGAATGGAAAGGTTCACTGTAATCCAAGCTGATTCTCCCCAGGTTATCTATAGTGTCAGTGTTCTCTCAACCAAAACAGCTTTTCATGGAACTTGATAAGCCAATTCACGTGGAAGAGAAAACACACCATGGCCAAGACAAGTTTGAAAAAAGAATAAGGGACGCCTGGGTGGCTCAGTCAGTTAAGCTTCTGCCCTTGGCTCGGGTCATGATCCCAGGGTCCTGGGATCGAGTCCTGCATCAGGCTCCTTGCTCAGCAGGGAGCCTGCTTCCCCCTCTGCCTGCTGCTCCCCCTGCTCGTGCACGCACACACTCTCTATCTCTCTGACAAATAAAAATTTTTTTTAAAGATTTTATTTATTTGACAGAGATCACAAGTAGGCAGAGGCAGGCAGAGAGAGAGGAAGGGAAGCAGGCTCCCTGCTGAGCAGAGAGCCCGATGCGGGGCTTGATCCCAGAACCCTGGGACCATGACCTGAGCCGAAGGCAGAGGCTTTAACCCACTGAGCCACCCAGGCGCCCCGACAAATAAAAATTTTTAAAAAGTCTTTAGAAAAAGAACAATGTGGGAGCCGGCGCCATCAGAATCTGTTACAAAGCTCTAAAAAATAATGGTGTGTGGGGCTGGTCTCCAGAGAGGGGGACCGAACAAATGGAATTTTTTAGAGAGCCGGAAGCGATTCTGTGGATATGTGGGTATTAGTGTAGGATAAAGGAAACCCTTTAAATCAGTCAAGGAATGATGAGCCAGGTAACAAGTGGTGTTAGGATATCCACTTGGGAAAAAATGAATCTCCACCTCCCCTTCCTCACACAATTCTCACACAGGGTCACAGCAATAAATTCTACGTATACCAGAGACCTAAGCATATAAAAATCATTGAAGTATTAGATAAAATATAACACAATGTGTTTATAGCTTTGGCACAGCCATCTTTAAAAAGACAAATAGGGGGGCGCCTGGGTGGCTCAGTCAGTTAAGCAGCTGACTCTTGATTTAGGCTCAAGTCATGACCTCAAAATCTTGGCATGGATTCCCAAGTCGGGCTCCACACTCAGCAGGAAGTCGGCTTGAGGATTCTCTCTTCCTCTTCCTCTGCCCCTCCCTGGCTCACATGCAAGCGCTCTCTCCAAAAAAAATAAATGAGTCTTAAAAAAAGAAAAGAAAAAAGAAATACAATTCAGAATATTTCAAAGTCGAGCATAAAGCTGAAGAAAACCGTAACACGATACTCTAGACTGAATCAGAAATACAAAAACTAGGGGGCCTGGGTGGCTCAGTGGATTAAGCCTTTGCCTTGGGCTCAGATCATGATCTCAGAGTCCTGGAATTGAGCCCCGCATAGGGCTCTTTGCTCAGCAGGGAGCCTGCTTCCTCCTCTCTCTCTCTGCCTGCCTCGCTGCCTACTTGTGATCTCTGTCTGTCAAGTAAATAAATAAAATCTTTTTAAAAAACACAAAAACTAACAACAGAAACAGACTTTTAAAAAAGGGGGAAGGGAAGGAAATGAGAATTGATCTCAGAGGAAAAAAAAACAAAATGATTTCGTAGCTGAACTTTAAACATGGAAGGCCCAAGTGCCCAAGGAAGACTAGATTCCAATGAAAAGTTTACAGAAGACACTGAAGAAAAAGCAGAGAAGCAACCAAGAGAATGAAAGCTAGATAAAGAGGTAAAAATGGAGAAGAGTTAACATCTCAGACCATAATCCAAGCAGACTTTCCAGAAATAAAAGGTCTGTCTGACTCCACATACACATCAAAAAGGCTCGCCAGCTACTCTATGAAACTGACATTGAGTCATTAATCCTAAGATATATCCAAGTAAAGCTAATGCACTTTAAACATAGAAAATCAGGGCCTTCAGGCAAAAATGTGAAATAAAATAAAGGCTAACGTCAGACTTAAAAAATAAATTGCATTGTATGAGGTGCCTAGAACAGGCAAATTCCCAGACAGAAACTAGAGTAGAGATTACCAGGGGCTGGAGAAGAGGGAAGAGGTAGTCATTGTTAAATGTGTTCAGAGTTGTTGTCAGGGATGATAAATGTTTGGACTATAGGGGCACCTGGCTGCTTCAGTCGGGGCGTGAGACTCCGGATCTGGGGGTTGTGTATTCAAGCCCCACATTAGGTGTAGAGATTACTTAAATAAATAAAACTTGAAAAACCTAGTAACCAGCTCACTTATTAGAAGAAAACTATTATTTTTTTTTTTTAAGATTTTTAAGTAATCTCTATACTCAATGTGGGGTTTGAACTCACAACCCGGAAATCAAGAGTCGAACGCTGTACCAACCCAGACAGCCAGGTCTCCCTGAAAGTTATTTTAAAATTGGTTCATAGGACCACCTGGGTGGCTCAGTGGGTTAAGCGTCTGTCTTCAGCTCGGGTCATGATCTCAGAGTCCTGGGATGGAGCCCCGCATCGGGCTCTCGGCTCAGCGGGGAGCCTGTTTCTCCCTCTCCCTCTGCTGCTCTCCGTGCTTGTGCTCTCTCCAGCATGCTCTCTCACTGTCAAATAAATAAATAAAATATTCTATAAAAGAAAGCTGTCTGTAAAATAAAATAGGCTGATAAAGGGGCACCTAGGGGTGCCTGGGTGGCTCAGTGGGTTAAAGCCTGCCTTCGGCTCAGGTTATGATCCCAGGGTCCTGGGATCAGCTCCAGGGTCCTGGGATCCAGCCCTGCAGCGGGCTCTCTGCTCAGCAGGGAGCCTGCTTCCCCCTCTCTCTCTCTCTGCCTGCCTCTCTGCCTACTTGTGATCTCTGTCTGTCAAATAAATGCAATCTTTAAAAAAAATTTTTTTTAATTAAAAAAAGGGGGGTGCCCCTGGCTGACTCAGTCGATAGAGCATGGGACTCGATCTCAGGGTCCTGAATTCAAACCCTGCATTGAGCGTAGAGCCTACTTAAAGAAAAATTGACTCATAAAACAAAACTCAGTTCTGAGGTGTCTACAAGAGACACTACCAAAACACAGTGATTCAAAAAGATGAAGAATGAAGGGAGGGACACGGATTTATGAGACAAATGGAAACAAAAAAGCAGAGTCTGCAGCCCCTGATACCAGAATTCAACCAAAAGAAAACATTTATTGAGGCAAAGACAGACATGTTAGAATGCTTAAAAACCACATTTCACAATGAGATATAACAGTGACAAAGATCTGTGCACCCAATGACACATCAGTCCCCTACCTAAAACAGACAATAGTGAGCATCCACAGGGACACAAATACCTTCAGACTCTGCCCACTCAGGGAAATCTGTCCACATACTTCTTCCCCAGACCTCCTTGTCACCGATTTCCAATCATGTTCTTCTCATGTCCTTTCCCATCCGGGTAACTGTTGGGCAGAGCATACGAATCCATACAGATCAGGCCTCTGTGCCATTCATTTTCTAGACAAAATGAACAGTCAGGCGCGGCACCTGAAGTTCTGCCCAGTGGGAGGGTTTCCCCTCACCACTGTCCGTCAGGGATGTCCCAGAAACGGGTTATTGTGCTACACATTACCACTTTGTGCAGAACCCTCTGTAAGTCAGACCTTGGTTTTCTCTTCCTCTGTCAGCATGGTGCAGAGAACATTCCAGAAGGCTGTAATCGTGGGCTTGGAGAGAGGAGGTAATGTAGTGGGAGTAGAGGTCACAGGCATGTGTGCCACTTCCTCATGCAGTTACTTGTATCTTCCGGGCTTCCTTAAGCCCAATCTCAAATATGCCAATCCCATTTCTTTAAAAAGATTTTATTTATCTATTTATTTGAGAGAGAGCACGCAAGCGAGTGAGGGGAGAAGCAGAGGGAGAGGGACAAGCAGACTCTGTGCTGAGCGCAGAGGGGTTCAACGAGGGGCCCAATTCCAGGACCCTGAGATCATGACCTGAGCTGAAATCAAGCGTCAGATGCCCAACCGACTGAGCCACCCAGGCGCCCCTACACCAGTCTCATTTGATAATGAGTGTGCTTTTGTGGATTTGGGGGTCAGACAACACCCTCTCCATGACGACAGCTCAGATCGCATGGTAACTTGGAGGTCTGTGGTCACGTGCCCAATAGCAAGCCAAAAGGTGTTTCTCAAAAAAGGAGTAGATATCCACGGAGGGTGGGAGAGCTTTGTTCCAAAACCCTAAGGGTCTGTGCTAAGGGACCTGACAAAGGCTCCATCTCTCTCTGCCGGTGACCCTTGAAGCAACCGGGGAATCTGCTGGATCACGTGACCTGAGTGGCAGGGCAGCAGGCTCAGCACCCGAGACCTGTTGAAGAGACTTCCCTGGGCCCCACTCAAGTCTAACAGTTTATCAGGTCATGTGGTAGATGGCCCTAAGTTACAAACTTATATGAGGGATACGTTGCTTCCAAAATCCAAAAAAGACCCGCTAGGTGTTATGCCTTTTTGGTTATAGGATGGGCCAGATGCAAGAATTTGTCGTTTACTTTAGAAGGCTTATCTGACAAAGTCACACTACTGGACCTCTGGGAATTTCATTGAAGTGGTAGACTGCTTTCTGTGGGATTTATCTCCCTCCACTCTCTGGTACACAAATATCTTTTTTTTTTTTTTTTAAGATTTATTTTTAAGTCATCTCTACACCTGACATGGGGCTTGAACTCATAACCTCGAAATCCAGAGTCACAGGTTCTACCCACTGACCCAGCAAAGTGCCCCTGATGGCACAAATCACAAATGTTTTTAACCATGTCTAGAGTAGCTGTGAAGTCCTGTTCACTGGGGCCGATCCGCCTAATATCAATAATCAATCAGCATGATGTCTTGAGGGGGAAAAAAAAGGCAATCAAAACTCCTGGGAACTAAATCACGACGTAGGCCTGGAGAGCTTAGAGGCACCTGAGGAGGGACAGTGGGGGTATAGTATATTGCTGACCTTCCCAGTGGAAAGAAAACTACTTCCTGTGCTCTTTGCTATCATGTATTGAAAAAAAGCATCTGCCAGGTCAGTAGCTGTATACCAGGCCCCAGGATAGTATGGACTGAATGTCTTAATCCCCCCAAATTCATATGTTGCCCATCCTAAGCCCCAACGTGATGGTATTAGGAGGTGGGGATTCTGTCTGCCGCTGAGTCTCTCTGTTCCAGCTGTACATTCCAGAACTGGGAAAACAGCCCCAGGATGGATCTGAGCAAACACTGGGGACACTATGAGTCAGACCTGAGCTAACAATCCATTGATCACCTGACCTCCACGGTCCCTAGTCTGACTCATGGAACCCGGGGACATTTTGGATCAGTTCAGAGCCAGTGTCTGGGAATTTCTGAAAGACTGATTATTTCCTCCCCCAGTACACAGTCACTCTGGCAAACATCCGTAGGTCCCTTGCAGAAGGGTGGGAGAAAGATCACTGGTATAAAACTTTATCACCCTAGCAGATCCTCCTTCAAGGGACACCATCCTCCCCTTTATTCAAGCGGTTCTGGGTCTGTAAACTGGTTCAAGACTACGAGTTGATCAAGAGACCATGACTCTCTGCTTTTGCGATTCAAATAGATTGGAAATCTGGAAATCTGGACATTGAAATTTGAAATCTGGAAATCTGCTTGTATAGATCCAGAAAAGATTTCGTAGATGGCCCACCTTCTTCTCTTCTAAGGGCACTGTGATCGACCAGCCAATGCAGATGGCTCTGTAAATCAGACTGTTTTGACTGCTGCTCCGACAATGCCATCCATCACAGTAACCATGGTGCACCTTGTCTTCGGTGAGTAAATACCACCACTAGACCCCTGCCACTCCAGGATCTCAGCCCCATGTATTTATTTATTTTAAAGATTTTACTTATTTATTTGTCAGAGAGAGAGAGAGAGAGCACAAGCAGGGGGAGCAGCAGGCAGGGGGCGAAACAGGAACCCGGCTGAATAAGGAGCCCGATGCGGGACTCGATCCCAGGACCCCGGGATCCTGACCTGAGCCAAAGGCAGACGCTTCACCAACTGAGCCACTCAGGCGTCCCTATCTCCATGTATTTAGAGATCCAAGTTCAGGAGTAGAAATTCCCACTGCATTTTCTGACCCAAAGAGAAAAGAGGCCACAGCTGCTAGAGCTCCTCTCACAAATGTGTTTGCCACAGTGGTGAAAGGGACGTCCCCTGGACCCTCCCTTGGTGGGTAAGTAGGCCTCTGGGACAATCCACCCTGACAGTCTGATCTCCCTAAGCCTCTGGATATTTTTCTCTGCCGCATATTAAGGCAGCTCTGGCGTTTTCAACTTCATTTTGTCTGGGACTACTTCAGGTCTGTTTCACTCAACCAACCCAACTGCAGAGTCCTATTAATTCCTTGTGCTAAAACACTAAATCCAGAATATTTGTTCCATGGATTCATACAGCAGAGTTTGTCAAACATTTTCTGTAGACAGCCAGATCAGAAACACTTTCGGCTTTGCAGACCCATCTGTCTCCGTTAGAACTAGGTAATTTTCTTCCTGGAGCACAAAAGCAGCCCTAGACAATCTGCAAATGAGAGCATTTTCCAATAACATTTTCTTTATGGACCCTGAAATTTGAATTCCCTATAGCTCATGAATCATGAAATAGAACCCTTCTTTTGATTTTTCTCAGCCGTGTAAAAAATGTAAAAACATTCTTAGTTTACCAGTTGTGCAAAAACAGCAGTGGGACAGATTTGGTCCATAGACATAATTTGCCAATCCTTTCTTTAGGGCTTACAATATGCATCTTTCATTAATCTCAACCTGATTTCAAAGATTATTTATTTATTTATTTATTTGACAGAGAGAGAGAGAGAGAGAGAGAGAACACAAATAGGCAGAGAGGCAGGCAGAGAGAGAGGAGGAAGCAGGCTCTCCGCAGAGCAGAGAGCCCGATGCGGGACTCGATCCCAGGAGCCTGAGACCATGACCCAAGCCGAAGGATGAGGCTTTAACCCACCAGCCGCCCAGGAGCCCCTCAACCTGATTTCAAACAATACCATGCTATTTCCCATATAGTGAACCTCACAACAGTATACTCACAATTCTTCCCTCCCACCTTTTATGTATTATTGTCACACATTTTATTTTTCTATACACTATATAAACTTCTTTAAAAGTTTTGTTTATTTAGTGGCACCCAGGTAGCTCAGTTGGTTAGGCATCCAACTCTTGATTTCAGCTCAGGTCATGATCTCAGGGTTTTGAGATGGAGCCCCATGTTGGGCTCTGTGCTGGGCATGGGGCCTGCTTAAGATTCTCTGTCTCCCTCTCCTTCTGCCCCTCAGTCTCTACTCCCTCTAAAAAAGTTGTACTTATTTAAGTCATCTCTACACCCAATGTGGGGCTCAAACTCACAACCCTGAGATCAAGAGTTGCATGTTCTTCCGACTGAGCTAGCCCACACCTCTGTTTCTCCATACACTATAAATCTCCATTATGGTGCTATTATTTTTCTTTTAAGTAGTTAATTCCCTGTTAGGGTGATTAAAAATAATTTAAACATGTCTTTTATATTTAATTTCACTTTAATAACCATTTCTGAAAATTAATGTGTCCTTGTGTAGCTCCAAGTACCTGTCTGGTATCGTATCCTTCCATTTGAAAAACTTTCTTGAAGATCTGATGGTGCAGTTCTGCTGGTAATGAATTCTCAGCTTTTGTTGATTTGAAAAAGTCTATCTTTTTTAAAAAATTTATATTCAGGGGCACCTGGGTGGCTCAGTGGGTTAAAGCCTCTGCCTTCGGCTCAGGTCATGATCTCAGGGTCCTGGGATCGAGCCCCGCATCGGGCTCTCTGCTCAGTGGAGAGCCTGCTTCCTCCTCTCTCTCTCTCTGCCTGCCTCTCTGCCTACATGTGATCTCTGTCTGTCAAATAAATAAATAAAATCTTTAAAAAAAAATTTATATTCAGTAAAATTGTGTTTATTTGTGTAGAACTCTGAGTTTCGAGACATGTCAAATCATATAATCACCAAAATCAGGATACAGAATAGTTGTGCTTTCATTTAAAAAGAAAAAAAATCGGGGTGCCAGGGTGGCTCAGTGGGTTAAAGCCTCTGCCTTCAGCTCAGGTCATGATCCCAGGGTCCTGGGATCGAGCCCCACATCCGGCTCTCTGCTTAGCAGGGAGCCTGCTTCCCACCCACCCCCCGCCTGCCTCTCTGCCTACTTGTGATCTCTGTCTGTCAAATAAATAAATAAATAATATTTTTAAAAAAATAAGTAGCATGGAATCCTGCTTACTCTTCACCTAGATTTGCCCAATTGTAGCATCGTATATAACTATTGTACAATATCAAAGCCTATTCTCAATTCAACATTATGGCAATATTATGAAGCAGACTTATTCAAATCTTACTTAGATTTCACCAGTTTTTGCACGCACTTGTATGGTGTGTGTAATTGCACTCAGTTATATATAGATTCATGTCACCCGCGCCTTCATTTATTTTAAGTAAACTCTATGTCCAATGTAGGACTCAAACTCATGATCCTGAGGTCAAGGGTTGCATGTTCTGCTGACTAACCCAGCCAAGCACCTCCACCACATTCATTTTTGAAAGATATTTTTACTGTATATAGAATTCTGGGTTGGCAGTTTCTTCAGCAGTAGCTGGCTCAATCAGTAGAGCATGAGACTCTTGATCTTGGGGTCGTGAATTCAAGCCCCATGTCGGGCCTAGGGCTTACTGAAAAAAACCATAAACAAACAAATAAGCTGATTCATTGTCTTCTGCTTACATAGTTTCTGATAAGAAGTCTGCTGTAATTCTTTTTTGTTGTTGTTTTTTCTTTATTTTTTTATTATTTTTTATTAACATATAATGTATTATTTGCCCCAGGGGTACAGGTCTGTGAATCATCAGGCTTACACATTTCACAGCACTCACCATATCACATACCCTCCCCAGTGCCCACCACCCTCTCCTACCCACCTTCCCCCAGTTGTTTGTGAGATTAAGAGTCTCTTATGGTTTGTCTCCCTCCCAATCCCATCTTGTTTCATTTTTTCCTTCCCTACCCCCCAAGCCCTCTGCCCTGCCTCTCAAAGTCCTCATATCAGGGAGATCATATGATAGTCGTCTTTTCTAATTGACTTATTTTGCTCAGCATAATACCCTCTAGTTCCATCCAATCATTGCAAATGGCAAGATTTAATTTCTTTTGACGGCTGCATAGTATTTCATTGTATGTATATACCGGATCTTCTTTATCCATTCATCTGTTGATGGACATCTAGGCTCTTTCCAGAGTTTGGCTATTGTGGACATTGCTGCTATAAACATTCGGGTGCATGTGCCCTTTGGATCACTGCATTTGTATCTTTAGGCTAAATACCCAGTAGTAGAAGTCTTCTGTAATTCTTATCTTTGTGTGTTTGTGAGTAGTGATTTTTCCCCCCTCTCTGGCTCATTCAGGATTTTCGCTTTGGTTTTCAGTACTTTGACTATGATGTATTAGGTGATATTATTTTTCCTTTTTTTTTTTTTTTTTTCTGGAGGGTAATTTGTCCTACTTGGGTGTTTCTTTTTCTTTACTTCTTCTTTTTTTTTTTTTTTTTTTTTTTTTTTTTTTGGGTGTTTCTGATTCTAAAGACTTACAGGGATGTCTTCTACCATTTTTGGAAAATTCTTAACCAATATCTGTTCACATATTTCTTCTGCTCATTCTCTCTCTCTCTTTTCCTTCTGGGATTTCAATTACATGTGTATTAGATAATGTGATATTGTCCTGTGGCTCTTGGATGCTCCATTCTGTTTTCTTATTTTACACTTACTTTTCCCTGTGTTTCAGTTTGGATAGTTTCTGTTGACCTATCTTCAAGTTTACTGACTCTTTCCTTAGTTTTGTTGAGTCTACCAGGAGCCCATAAAGGCATCCTTCCATATTTGCTACTGTGATTTTTTTTCTTTTTTAATTTCTAGAATTTTCATTTGACTCTTACACCTTCCATCTCTGCTGAAATTCCCCATCTGTTTATGCATGTGGTCCAGCTTTCCTACTAGCACTTTTTTTTTTTTTTTTTTTTTTTTTTTAAAGATTTTATTTATTTATTTGACAGACAGAGATCACAAGTAGGCAGAGAGGCAGGCAGAGAGAGAGGAGGAAGCAGGCTCCCTGCTGAGCAGGGAGCCCGATGCGGGGCTCAATCCCAAGACCCTGAGATCATGACCCGAGCCGAAGGCAGAGGCTTAACCCTCTGAGCCACCCAGGCGCCCCAACCTACTAGCACTTTTAACATAAATCATGATTATATTTAAAAGCCCTTATCAGGGTGCCTGGGTGGCTCTGTTGGTTAGGTGTCTGATTCTTGATCTCAGCTCAGGTCTTGATCTCAGGGTTATGTGTTCAGTCCCTATGTAGGGCTCCACACTGAACATGGAGCCTACTTAAAAAATAAATAAAAATAGATAAAAGCCCTTATCTAGGGGCACCTGGCTGGCTTAATCAGTTGAGCATGCCACTCTTGATCTCTGGGTCATGAGTTCGAGCTCCACATTGAGTACAGAGTTTACTTTTAAAAATTTTTGGGGGGACGCCTGTGTGGCTCAGTTGGTTAAGCAGCTCCCTTCGGCTCAGGTCATGATCCCAGCATCCTGGGATCGAGTCCCACATCAGGCTCCTTGCTCAGCGGGGAGCCTGCTTCTCCCTCTGCCTCTGCCTGGCACTCTGTCTGCCTGTGTCTCTCTGACAAATAAATAAATAAATAAATAAAAATAATAATAATTTTTTTTTTAATTGGGGGGGAGGATGCCTGGGTGGCTCAGTCAGTTAAGCCATTGCTTTCAGCTCAGGTCGTGATCCCAGGGTGCTGGGATCGAGTCCCGCATCGGGCTCTCTGCTCAGGGGGGAGCCTGCTTCCTCCTCCCTCTCTCTCTGCCTGCCTCTCTGCCTACTTGTGATCTCTGTCTGTCAAATAAATAAATAAAATCTTAAAAAATTTTTTTTTTAATTTTAATTTTTAATTTAAAAATTAAAAAAGATTTTTTTTTATAATTCCTTTGTCTAATTGTTTTAACAACTGAATCATTTCTGAGTCTGGCTTGTTGGATTCCTTTGAACATAAGCAAGTGTAAGAAGGCCAGAAAAACTGCAGAGAGAGAGACACACACAGTGGTCACCGAGCAGTGTCCTTCCGGCCATAAGGGGGACTGGGGTTTATCCTGAGAGCAATGGGAACTATTGGAGAGTACAAGCAGGAAGCCATATGATCAATTTTGGGTTTTTAAAAGTTCTGCTGATGTACAGAAAATGGGTTGTGTAAAGGCCAGAGCAGAGGCAGGGAGACCAATCAGGAAGCAGAGAAAAAAGGGGGCGCATGGCAGATCCAGGGCAGCAGAGAGCCTGTACCTGGACCCTGTGTACCATTTCCGTGTCCCTCCAGCACCCAGAAGGAAAAAACTGGTTCCAGAGGAGTCCAAAAGTCCGATTTCTTGCTAGTTTTAACATATGACCACCAGAGGGCGCAAAACCCTAACGAGACGCTTGGGCTCGGAGCTGGGTCCACCGCCCGGGACTGCGTCCTAGGACTTGGGCAGCCACACGTGGACCCCTCTCCTTGTCCAGTTGGATGGCTGATTCTAGGGTTGACAGGAACCAGACTTCAGTCCCGAGGGTGTTTTGTGAGAAAGCAGTGATTAAACTGAAGGAATGCTGGGCTGGGGTCCTCAAAAGTCAAGTTCTAGCCCCTTCCCTGACTTCCCTGACTTCCCTGACTCCCTGACTTAGCCAAGTTACATCACCAAGGCCGGTGTGTGCAAGAACGGAGATAATTTTTGCTCCTAATTCCCCTTTTGCTTCCCGGTCTGGCCCAGGCCTTCATTTCAGAGAGAGGCTGTGCCATGTTGGGGCTCAGAACCTGGTGTCTGAGCCACCTGGGGTTATTTTCCATTCTAACTACAAATTAGCCAAGCTAACCCCGGTTAAGTGACTTCAGATCCTGAGAGTCCCAATTTCCATCTTTGTTAAGTGAGAACCCTAACACATCCCTTGCAGAGTTGCATAGTGAGATAATGTCCCTAAGTACTTAGCACAGTTGCTGGCACATAGTAATTGTTCAGTGTACGCTTATTATCCAGCTAGAAACTGGACTCACACTCATTTCGGTGCTTACTTGAATCTCCAGGACTGGGGCTCTGCTAGTAATTCCTTCAGTGGCTTTCAGCAAGAGTCCTTCCCCTTTCTTTTCTTCTCTTTTCTTTTCTTTTCTTTCCTTTTCTTTTTGGAGTCCTTCCCTTTTCTGAGCCTCAGTTTGTCCAACAGAAAAGATGGGCGGTTGGATTAGACTGTTAACTCAGCAGGAGCCCTTTCAGTCCTGATGTTCCAGGCTGCTTCGATCTCCCTCCCTGCTACCCGCCCCCTTCTTTCTTTCTTCCATTTAACCATCACGCATTTGTTCATTCAACAATTGCGTATTTATTGGGTAACGACTATGTTCCAGGTGCAGAAACTAAACAGACCCACATCCAAACAGGTGTCCTCCACGGAGAGCCAGCCCGTGGGAAGCATGTTTGTTCAAAAGCTTCCTTGCTTTCTCTTCCAGCAATCAATCCTCACAGGTTATTTCGTGTTTGGAACAGGAAAGAATTTTGCCAAGAGTTTATTTCTGTGCGTCTCCGTGTGGCTGTGTACACACACACATTTATATATAACATTTGCTGCAGCGTTGTCATGGGAACCGGATTTTGGTCTCCGGGCCTGAGGGATGCCTGTGCGTGGAGGAGTTTTTATGAAATAGTCCCTGCATGCACTTTTGTGTGGTGTGCGGTCCTGCTGGGAGAGCTGCCCCAAGAGCCTTTGTCGGCCCTTTTGATCATCGCTCTCTATTTTTCTCATTGATCTTGTCGGATGTGAGCGAATTTGACTGAGGGAACCGAATGTCGAGCTCAGTGACTGGCAGAGCCAGATCCTCTGGGACATGTGCCAACCAGCAGCGTGGATAGGTCAGCTCGGGCTTTTTGTCTTCTTAAACCCTTGATGTGGGAATGTCTAAGTCTTTGGGGAAGACTTGGATGAGGAGACAAAAGCAGCCAGGGAATGTGTTTTCAGGACAACAGCTGCAGCAGCCACTTTGGGACTTGGCAGGCCGTGCCAGAGCGGGGAGGGGCCGAGTGCCAGCCGGAGGGCGGGGAGGGACTCACCATTCGCCAGCGGCTTCTCTGGCTCTGGCCCCATCCTGGGCGCTTTGCGTATTCCCTGGAATTCTGGAATCCTACCTGGTGGATAGACGTCTCGTGCTTCCTCCTGGGACACTGGCACGGGAGGGAGAGGAAAAGTGGCCTCGCTAGGGAGTGGCAAAGCTGAGCTTCAAACCCAGGTTGGGTCTGACCCCAGACCTGGGCTTTACCCACTCCGTTGTGCCACTGGGCAACCTTCCGCCCCAGGTTGCCCTCGCGTCAGGAATGGCAGTCCAGAGAACAGAGTCCTCGCAAACCCCAGGTATGAGGAAGAGCTGAAGGGAAGAGGACCCCGTTTACTGATCATCTTCTGTGTTCAGTACTGGGCTCGGTCTTTCCACCTTACGGCTCTGCTGGAATATTGAAACTCCCGTCATCCCCAAGCAGATGAGAGAAATCAAGGCCCAGGAAGGTGAAGTGACTCAATTAAGGTCTCAGAACTGGGTTTTGAGCCAAGGCAATTGTTTCCCCAGATGAAAGCCCTACAGCACTGCGGCCTTCTCCCGCATTTCCCAGCTACAGTGCCAAAGAGTGTTTAGGTGTTCTAAGAGCAGGGTTTCCAGAAAACCTTGCATGGCGGAGGAGTCCCACCTGTCCAGGTAGTGTTCCCCCAAATCTGCCAGAGTAGGGTTACACTCGGGAACTCAGTCAACATCCATCCCTCCATATATGGGGTGCCTCCTATGTGCCAGGCTCGGTCTGGGTATGGGGCACCCAGCAGTGAATGTGAAAGTCATGATCGCTGCTATCGAGAGCTCACTCTCTAGCAAAGGGACAGCCACGAGAGAAGTAAGTTTAAGTGTAAGAAGGCCAGTGGCACTACGGGTGCACACAGCAGGGACTGTTGGCCTGGGTGGAGGGGGGCGTTTGCATTTACTTACTGGAACCTTCCTGACACCTTGACTCAAGAAGACCGAGAATACAACCGAGAGCTGAAGTCGGCCATGCTATGGCATGAAATGAAAGAAGTTTCTATTTTCCTGATGTACAGATGTGATACTTACCCCAAGCCTTTTATAGTTTCGTTGACGAAATAAAGAGGTTAATGGTTATTGACCATTACTACAGCCAGATCTGAGTTTTCAGAAGCCCCATCTGAACAGAATGTGATAGAAGCATAGGAAAATAATGTTCCAACACAAAAGTAGCAGAAGGCAGGGGCGTCTGGGTGGCTCAGTCAGTTGAGTGTCTGACTCTTGGTCATACTCTCAGGGCTGTGGGATTGACCCCTGTGTCAGGCTCCACATTCTGCAGAGTCTGCTGGAGATTCTCTCTCTCTCTCTCTCTCTCTGTCCTTCCCCATGCTTGCCCTCTCTCTAAGCAAATAAATAAAATATATATTTTTTAAATAGTAGCAGAAGGTAGGAACAATTAAATCTGTCTGGGGAGCAGGAAGAAAATGGAGGAAAGTTTGTCCCATGAGATGATACTTGAGCTAGGTTTTGAAGGATCAATAGGAGCTTGCTAGGCAGTCCAGAAGCCAGAGACATTCCAAGTGGTGGGAACACGGCTGCACTTGGCAACAGGAAAATGCATGGCTGCTTGGGGTGCATGTCCATGGGGGAAGGGGCAGGAAATGAGGGTGCAGAGATTGGTAGGAGTCAGGCAGGTACCCCAGTCAGGAACCTGCACTCTATCCAGTCCCCGCTTAGCCTGCGTAAGGGGGAGAACCATGCATCTTCCTCAACTTCTCTACTTCAGTGGAAGAAAAGGCGCGTAATGAGGTGGGGGGGGAAGCATGATTGCCAAATCTGGGAAACTGAAAATGTCCATCTGCAGAATTAATTCTAAACTGCTATTTTCATTCTCACGCCAGAGGGAAAGGCAGAGCCTAGCAACTCGCCCCAGCCTCTTTCCAGGTGTCTGGAGTGCCAGCAGGCCAGGCTGGGCAGGCAGGCTGGCTCCCAGGGAGATCATTGGAGCCAGTTTGGTGCTTGGGACCAGCTGTGGGCATCTGGAAATCCAGCTTCCTCTTCCAGTCATTGGATAGGGGGAAAACAGAGTCCAGGATTTTCCCAAGGCAGCCAACTTGGCAGGATGATTAAATAGAATCCAGCTTGACAAGAGCCAGGGAAAGGCTGGGCCACCCAGGGTAGAGGATATGGTTTCCAGATTCAAGATGGAATATGTGGGTGATTGTGTGAAGTCCCTTGGTTTAGAGAGTGCTGGAAGCCTGCTAGGCGGGTATTAGAGACGTTTCACTGGGCCAGGCACAGTGGCAGTGCAGGGTGATCTCCGGAGATTTGGTGTAGGGGCTTCTGATAAGGCCTGGCATCAGCGAGGTCAAAGGTTGCCTTGCCTCCAGACTAGCAGCCACTCCCGAACATGTTGGGTGCTTAGCCAGCCCAGGGAGGAAGCAGCCATGGTTAGGGTTCAGGCCCGAAGTGCAAGCAGTATTAGTCCTCAGAGCTCTATCGGAATGTTACGGGGATTAAATGAGTTGATACATATGAAGAATTTTGCCCAGTGCCCAGCTTGCAGCAAATGCTCAGTGAAGGTTAGCTGTTGTTTTAACCATCAGACACGCTGATGGTTGGTTTCTGCTTGCTAGCTTACTGAATGCTCACGACAGCTCTTGGAAGTAGGAAGTAATAGGTGAAAACAATTGTTATTATGGTTGGGGAAGCTGTAGCACAGTGGGGTTATGGAATCTGCTCGAAGACACAGTTACAAGTGAAGAGAGGAAAGAGCTCGTATGCCTCAACAACAAAAAGACAAACAGGGAGGGGTGCCCGGGTGGCTCAGTCCCTTGAGCGTCAGACTCTTGATCTCAGGGTGGTGATTCCAACCCCGGCACTGGGCTCCACAGTGGGTGTGGAGCCCACTTAAAAACAAACACACACACACATACACAGGCAGGGAGACACCTGGCTGGCTCAGTAGGTGGAGTGCCAGACTCTTGGTCTCAGGGTTGTGAGTTCAAGTGCCACATTAGACAAAGAGCCAACTTGAAAAAAAATTGAAAAAAATTCAAAAATGGGCAAAGCACTTGAATAGACATTTCCATAAGGAAGGTATCAAATGGCGGCACCTGGGTGGCTCAGTCGGTTAAGCGTTTGCCTACGGCTCAGGTCATGATCTCAGGGGCCTGGGATAGAGCCCTGCATTGGGCTCCCTGCTCAGCGGGGAGTCTGCTTCTCCCTCTTTCTCTGCCGCTCCCCCTACTCACGCTCTCTCTCTCTCAAATAAATAAATAAATAAAATATTTAAAAATGAAACAGAGGGCCGCCTGGGTGGCTCAGTGGGTTAAAGCCTCTGCCTTTGGCTCAGGTCGTGGTCCTGGGGTCCTGGGATTGAGCCCCGCGTCGGGCTCTCTGCTCAGTGGGGAGCCTGCTTCCACCTCTCTCTCTGCCTGCCTCTTGGCCTACTTGTGATCTCTGTCTGTCAAATAAATAAATAAAATCTTAAAAAAAAAAAAAAACCGAAACAGAATTACCATATGATCCAGCAATTCCACTTCCAGGTATATACCCCAAAGTGTTGAAAGGAGTAACTAGAAAGGCTCCTTGCATGCCTGTTCTCAAAGGTCCATTGATCCCTGTATCGACAAACAAAATGTAGTATATTTATGTAATGGAATGTTATCCAGCCTTAAGAAGGAGTTATGTGCTGATACATGCTGCAGGATGGATGAACCTAAGAAATGTTATACTCTGTGGAATGTGCCAGAACACAGAAGGACAAGTATTGTGTGATTCCATTTATTTTATTTTTAAAAAAATATTTTTTTATTTGACAGAGTGTTTATTTATTGTATTTATTTATTTATTTGACAAGTAGGCAGAGAGGCAGACAGAGAGAGAGGGGGAAGCAGGCTCCCTGCTGAGCAGAGAGCCCGATGTGGGGCTCGATCCCAGGATCCTGAGATCATGACCTGAGCCAAAGGCAGAGGCTTAACCCACTGAGCCACCCAGGCACCCCAGTGTGATTCCATTTATATAAGGTACCTAGAGTAGTGAAATTCATGGAGATAGGAAGTAGATCGTGGTTGCCAGGGGGGAAAAGACAGGGAGTTACTGTTTAATGAGTACAGGAATTTTGGTTTTGGATGCGGCGGAAGTTCCGAAGATGGACGGTGGTGGTGGTGATTGCTCAAAATGTGAATGATGCTTAAGGCCGCTTCATTGTACACTTAAAAATGGTTAAAGTGGGGGCGCCTGGGGGGTTCAGTCAGTTAAGCACCTGACTCTTGGTTTTGGCTCAGGTCGTAATCTTAGGGTTGTGGGATCGAGGCCTATGTTGGGCTCTGCACTGAGTGCAAAGTTGGGTTGAGTTTCTCTCTCACTCTCCCTCTGCCCCTCCCATGCTTGCACTCTAAAATAAATCAATATATTTTTTTAAGATTTTATTTATTTATTTGACAGACAGAGATCACAAGCAGCCAGAGAGAGAGGAAGGGAAGCAGGCTTCCTGCTGTGGGCAGCCCCCGATGTGGGGCTTGATCCCAGGACCCTGAGATCATGACCTGAGCCGAAGGCAGAGGCTTTAACCCACTGAGCCACCCAGGAGCCCCTAAAATAAATCAATCTTTAAAAAAAAAAGGTTAAAGTGGTGAATTTTATGTTGTATCTAAGCACAATTCAAAAAAAAAAAAAAGTTGCAGGAAGAAGGAGGAGGGAAAAAAAAGTAGCAGACTTATAATTAGGACCGAGCTCTATCTGCATCCAGGGATGCCTGGGATGGCTCCCTGGATTTCCTTTCCTCTTTCTAGGAAAATGACCCCCATTTTTGTTCAAAATTTACCAGCAAAGGGGCGCCTGGCTGACTCAGTTGATGGAACATGTGACTCTGGATCCCAGGGTTGTGGGTATAGATCTGGATCTCAGGCCCATGTTGGGTATAGAGATTACTTTATTTTTTTAAAGATTTTTTATTTATTTATTTGACAGAGAGAGATCATAAGTAGACGGAGAGGCAGGCAGAGAGAGAGAGAGGGAAGCAGGCCTCTTGCTGAGCAGAGAGCCCAACGCGGGACTCGATCCCAGGACCCTGAGATCATGACCTGAGCCGAAGGCAGCGGCTTAACCCACTGAGCCACCCAGGCGCCCTAGAGATTACTTTAAAAAAAAAAAAATCTTAGGGGCACCTGGGTGGCTCAGTTCGCTAAGCCTCTGACTTTGGCTCAGGTCATGATCTCAGGGTCCTCGAATAGAGACCCGCGTTGGGCTTTATGCTCAGAGGGAATGCCTGCTTGTTCTCTGCAATGCCCCCCACCCCCCATGCATGTGCCCACTTGCTCTTTCTCTCTCTCAAATAAATAAATAAAATCTTTAAAAAATAATCTTTTTTTTAAAAAGATTTATTTATTTATTTGACAGAGAGATCACAAGTAGGCAGAGAGGCAGGCAGAGAGAGAGGAGGAAGCAGGCTCCCTGCCGAGCAGAGAGCCCGATGCGGGGCTCGATCCCAGGACTCTGAGATCATGACCTGAGCTGAAGGCAGCAGCTTAACCCACTGAGCCACCCAGGCGCCCCTAAAAAATAATCTTAAAAAACAACAACTAACCAGTAAAGAGAAAAGATGTATCATGGTGATGATGTGACACACCCAGATGTAGCAAATTCTATTTAATTCAAAGCATTAATTAATTAACTCAAAGCTGGGAATGGTATGCAGCTGGAAGGACAGTCCTAATTTCACTCAACTTAAGTCAGAGAATGGAAGTGCTGAGGAGTCAGAAAGTGGAAACTGAGCTCCGTCCTCTGTACTCTACCCCCATTCCCACAACCCGTGTTTGTCAGGCTGTGTCCAGGTGACAAACACGGAGTGCTCTGGGGTTTCCAACACTAATTCTCAGACACCAGCTGAGGGTCCTACAGCTTCACTCAGTTTTGACACCATCTACCTGGAGATGGCATCAGATCCCATGGGGTGAGGGCTCAGTCCTATGGGACCCCCTCCCCACAACTCATCAAATGCTGGCTGGGAGGCCAGGTTGTCCCCTGTTCTTCCAACCTACTGACTAGAGATCAGAGGTTCCCACAATCCCTTCCTTGGGTTTGATTAATTTGCTAGAGCGGCTTACAGAACTCAGAGAAACATCTTACTCACTAGAGTAAGTCTATTATGTTTATTATGCAGTTTATTATGAAAGGGTGTAACTTGGGGACAGCCAGCTGGAAGAGCCCCACAGGGCAAGGTGTGGGCAAGGGTCTGATCACCCCATCCCTCTCCAGGGGCGCCACTCTCCCTGCATCTCCGCAAGCTCACCAGTCTAGGAGCTTCTGTGGACCCCATCCTTTGGAGTTCTTAACAGAGGCTTTCATTACCTAGGCATGACTGAATAAATCATGGGAACTCAACCTCCAGCTCTCCTTCCCTTCTCAGAGGTCCTGGGTTGGGGCTGAAAGTTCCAAGTCTCCATGAACAGGGTTGGTTCCCCTGACAACCAGCGCCCTCACCCCCCAATCCTTAGGTGACCTAGGGGCTTTCCATAAGTCACCTTGTCAACATAACAAAAGATACCTTTATCATTCTAATCTCTTGGGAAATTCCAAGGGTTTTAGAGCTCTCTGCCAGGAACCGAAGACCAAATATAAATTTCTTATTAAAATCACAATATCACAGGCACATAATACATGTCTGGCTCTATTCTATAACCTAGAGATACACCAGTGAGCGGAACAGACTAAGTCCCTCCTCTTCTAGGGCTAACATTCTAACGGGGGAGAGGTAGACCATAAACTCATAAACATGGAAATGCCGCATGTCAGATGGTGATGGGTGTCATGAAGGAAATTCAAGCAGGCCAGGGTGTGCTAGGGATGGGGGTGGGTTGCTAATTTATGTGAGACGTCTGGGAAGCCCTCTCTGATAAGGTGGCATTTGAGCAGAAACATGAAGGAAGAGGGGGAAGGGCAGGGCAGAGATTCCAAGGTCGGGCAACAGGAAATGCAGAGGCCCTGAAGTGGGAGTGTGCTTGATGAAGGAACATCACGAAGGCCAAGTGCACTAAACACGAAGAGTAGGACAGAAGCTCAGAGAGGTCAAGGTGAGGGTGGGAGGCAGAGTTCATGTAGAGCCTTGCAGGCCATTGAGTAGATTTTTGTTTTATTTTTATTTTTAAAAAGATTTTATTTATTTATTTGACAGAGAGAGAGATTACAAGTAGGCAGAGAGACAGAGAGGGGAGGGGAAGCAGGCTCCCTGCTGAGCAGAGAGCCCGATGTGGGACTCGATCCCAGGACTCTGGGATCATGACCTGAGCTGAAGGCAGAGGCTTAACCCGCTGAGCTACCCAGGCGCCCCGATATTTGTTTTTACTCCAGATGGGAGGAGGAGACAGTAAAGTGCTCTGAGCAGAGAACTGACAGTCTCTCCACTTTTTTTTTTTTTAAAGATTTTATTTATTTATTTGACAGAGAGAGATCACAAGTAGGCAGAGAGGCAGGCAGAGAGAGAGAGAGAGGGAAGCAGGCTTCCTGCTGAGCAGAGAGCCCGACGCGGGACTCGATCCCAGGACCCTGAGATCATGACCTGAGCCGAAGGCAGCGGCTTAACCCACTGAGCCACCCAGGCGCCCTCTCTCCACTTTTTAATATAAATCATTATGGGGATTACTTAACTTGTAGGTCCAGGTAACCCTTCTCTTCTCCCCATTAGATATAGCCTCCTAGTCCTCTTGGGGGCCCAACATGGGGCCTGGCACATAGTGTCATTTAGTAGGAAATGCCAGTTCCATGAATCCGGAAGATCCCCCGCCCCAGAAGCATGGAGGCCAGGGGGCCGGGCAGCAGCAGACCGCTTAACGGGAGGACGGCATCAGTGACAAATGCCCCGGCCTAGCAGTGAAGAGAGGTTGCAGCTTCCATCTCTGCTCTGCTGCTCCCTTGCTGTGTGACCTTGAAAAAATCCTTGCCTCTCTCTGGGCTTTATTCCTAAAGCCAGAACACTGAGCAAGCTCGTCTTTAAGGTATTTTCTGTCCTGGCACTAGACTCTAGGATAATACTTTAAAAAAAAAAAAATCGTGGTAAAGTACAAATCACACAAAGTTTCCATTTAACTAACCAACCATTCCATGAGACTAATTTTGCTCCTTCTTGTAGCCCAGTGAGGTCGCCCGCTCTGCAGCAGCAAGCTATAATCGCTTCCAGGTGAAGCAGAGCAAGGGAGAGCCACTCCCCACACTGTGGGCAAAGGGGCCGGACAACTTGGTGCCAGGAGAAGTGAGAACGGCTACAAAGAAGAAAGGCAACTCCCTGCCCGGGAGGGAACAGGAGAGGAATTCGGCTTCACCCCCAGGGCTTCTTACTGCTTTCCGTCTTGCTTTAATCCTTTGAGGCAGACCTCCTAGTTATTTTGCAAATAGCCCAGAGAAGTTAGGAAACTTGCTTAAGGTAGTACAGCCGGTCTGTAAGGTTAGAACCCAGATTTGTGTTGAAGTTTAAAACCTTTGCCAGGGGTGGCGGGTGGCGGGGGCACCTGGGTGGCTCAGTGGGTTAAAGCCATTGCCTTCAGCTCGAGTCATGATCTCAGGGTCCTGGGATCTCCCTGCTCACTGCGGAGCCTGCTTCCCTTCCTCTCTCTCTGCCGGCCTCTCTGCCTACTTGTGATCTCTGTCAAATAAATAAATAAAATCTTAAACAAAAACAAAAACAAAAACCTTTGCAGGGAATCATGGCACCCTACCACTGGGCTCTGTGATGTATGGGAAGGGCCTGCCAGCACAGCTCTTCCCTGAAGAGCCTTCATGGCTGATTATGAACACGTTTACCGTGGTGCACAAAATGGGCCAAACAATCTCTTTGCTTTTTCCGTGGGGCTCCTCTCCTTCCACCCCATCCGCTTTGGATGGGTGTGCTAAAGTGTCTCTGTCCTCGGTCTTCAATCCTTTTTTTTTTTTTTTTTAATGTTTTTAAACCTTCTTAGCCTCCCATATCTAGGTCTCAACTGATGATGGTTTAGATCTCAGGGCACCAAGGTTTATGCCCAGCTCTACCCTCGGTGGATATTCGGATGTCGCTGAGCAGAACCACAAATTATTACAAGTCTCCTCCCCGCGTGTCTACTAAGATGGCTTCTGTTGGCATAACATGGCTTGTCTTTATGCTAAAAGGGCAGTCCTCTCCAGGAGGAAAATTGAAGGGGAGAGAGAACTCCAGCTTGCAACAGTATTTTCAAGTTTTCAATTAAGAAAGTAAGGGGTCGGGTGCCTGGGTGGCTCAGTGGATTAAAGCCTCTGCCTTCGGCTCAGGTCATGATCCCAGAGTCCTGGGATCGAGCCCCACATTGGGCTCTCTGCTTGGCAGGGAGCCTGCTTCCTTCTCTCTCTCTGCCCGCTTCTCTGCCTACTTATGATCTCTGTCTGTCAAATAAATAAATAAATAAAATCTTTAAAAAAAAAAAAAAGGAAAGAAAGTAAGGGTTCCTGCCGAGCCCAATCTCCAGTTCACTCAGAGAAACAGAGCACTGATCCCACATGATAACAAATAAGGAAAACTCTATCACCCAGCCATGAGATAGATATACCAAGTCTTCACTTGTCTACTGGCTCTTTGAATGAGGATGGAGAGGTATATTTATTTGGTGGCGGGGGGGAATGCAAGTCTGTGTTGGAGACTCTGGCAATAGCAGAGGTCAAAGGTACAACACTCCTCTTATGGGCTATTGGTGCCTGCTCTGGGATACTCTGGTCCTTCTCTCTGTGTAGTATGAGGCCCAGCTGGGGCTCTGGGGTCCCCAGGACTCCAGGGTTGCATAAAATCCTCTGATAATTCACAATTATCCTATCCTTCAGCAGGTTTCACGTCCTATTTATTTATTTATTTATTTATTTTTAAAGATTTATTTATTTGACAGAGAGAGAGATCACAAGCAGGCAGAGAGGCAGGCAGAGAGAGAGGAGGAAGCAGATTCTCTGCTGAGCAGAGAGCCCGATGCGGGGCTCGATCCCAGGACCCTGAGATCATGACCTGAGCTGAAGGCAGCGGCTTAACCCGCTGAGCCACCCAGGTGCCCCTCACGTCCTATTTATTGAGTGCTAAATATTTGGGATGTTTTATTTTATTTTTTAAAAAGGTTTTATTTATTTATTTGACACACACAGAGAGAATACAAGCAGAGGGAGCAGCAGGCAGAGGGAGAGGAAAAAGCAGGCTCTCCACTGAGCAGGAGGAACCCGATGCGGGACTCCATCCCAGGATCCTGGGATCATGACCTGAGCTGAAGGCAGATACTTAATGGACTGAGCCACTCAGGTGTCCCTATTTGGGATACTTTAAATGTGTAAGTAATGTATCTGACAATTATTATGCCAGGGTCTGGGATAAGTTCTTTACATTTGCTCTCTTTTTTTTTCTTTATTTTTTCACCTTTTATTAGAGAGAGAGAGAGAGAGAGAGCGAGCACAAGCAGGGGGAGAGGCAGGCAGAGGGAGAAGCAGACTCTGCACTGAGCAGAGAGCCCAATGCAGGACTCAGTCCCAGGACCCTGGGATCATGACCCGAGCCAAAGGCAGACGCTTAACTGACTGAGCTACGCAAGCTTCCCTTGTTGTCTTTTTAAAATTATTATTTAAAAAAAATTTTTTAAAGGACTATATTTATTTATTTGAGAGAGAGCACGCGAGTGCCAGCAGGGGGTGGGGGCAGAAGGAGTGGGACCAGCAGACTCCCTGGTGAGCGTGGGGCTGATGTGGGGTTCTACCCCAGCACCCTGAGATCATGACCTGAGCTGAAATCAAGAGTCAGACACTTCACCAACTGAGCCACCCAGGCGCCTTTGTATTTGTTGTCTTATTTCTCATGCTAGGGGGCAGAATCTATTTGACAGATGAGAAAACCGAGGCTCAGAGAAGCGAAGTGATGTCTTCAAGGTCTTTGAGCTAATAAAAGGCAGGGCTGAGAATCAAACTCAGTTTGGTAAGTTGATTCCAGTGGCTCAACAGAGGTGTCCTGAGAGCTAAGCCTTGGGAGCCTGGAGGCAGGGTGCCTCGTTCAGCCTGGGCAGTGAGAAAAAGATGCCTGGAAGAGGTGAGGACTGAGCTAAGTCAATGGGCTGAGCGGGGAGAGGGTGCCTGGGGGTTGTTGGTAGTATGAGCAGTCTGCCGAAAGGCCCCTGGGGGAGAAGGAAAATGGCTTTGTTTGCAGGAGACTAAGGTGGCTGCTGCTCTAGATGTGAGTGGCAGGACAGAAACAGAGCCCAGGTTGTTAAGGATCTCCAATTCAGACCAGGTCCTGAAGATGGTATGGGGGAGGGAGACGGACCTTGGAGGGTGAGGCAAGTTCACAGAACTGCCTCTGCTTTTTTTTTTTTTCTTTTTAAAAAGATTTTATTTATTTATTCTGACACAGAGAGAGAAAGATCACAAGTAGGCAGAGAGGCAGGCAGAGAGGCGGGGGGGCGGGGTACAGGCCGTCTGCTGCGCAGAGAGCCTGATGCGGGGCCTTGATCCCAGAATCCTGGGATCATGACCTGAGCTGAAAGGCAGATGTTTTAACCCACTGAGCCACCCAGGTGCGCCCCCCCTTTTAAAAAAAGATTTTATTTATTTATTTTGATAGAGAGAGATCACAAGTAGACAGGCAGGTGTGTGGAGAGCAAGCCCCCTGCTGAGCAGAGAGCCCATGCGGGGGGGGGGGGGGGGGGGCTTGATCCCAGGACCCTGAGATCGTGACCTGAACCGAAGGCAGCAGCTTAACCCACTGTGCCACCCAGGTGCCCCCAGCTCTGCTTTTTGACAGTGCCTCTGGCCATGACTGGGGAGGTTGCCGTGTTGAAGGAAATGTGGCAAATCAGACTCGGAGTCAAATGCCTTGGTAATGTACACCAGCCCTTCCACTTAAAAGTTATACAGGTTGAGGGGCGCCTGGGTGGCTCAGTTGGTTAAGCATCTGACTACCCATCTCAGCTCGGGTCTTGATCCCAGGGTCGCTAGTTCAAGTGCTGCGTTGGATCGTGGAGCCTACTAAAATTCTTTTTACACAGGTTGCTTCCTTACATCTTTGAGCCTCTGTTTCTTCATTTGTAGATAGGATAAAATAACACTCTGTATAGTTGTTGAGGGGCGTAAGAGCTAATCTAAGTGAAATGTTTAGCAGAGTTGTATCCCGGCACATAGTAGGTGTTTAATGAATACTAGGGGCTCTGTGAGAGGGGTGTTGAGCAGGGTCATGCTTTTGGGTGAAAGAGCATTCTACCTCTTTGACTTTGCTCTCAGTAAGCCTCCCCTCATTTTGCCTGGGGGCAGAATCTTATCAGGGACTTTTACATTACTTTGCCCAAGGTCTTTCCGTTTTAAGAGATAATATTCACAAAGTGCTTAGCAAAGATCAGGCACACAGTAATCACCTGATGTTTGTAGCTATTATTAAGTTAGAAAATGAAACTGGCTTAGAAAAGAATAGCAATTAAGCAATTATCAGTCTGTTATCACTGCAGTGTAAATGGGAAGCCAGAGTCTTTCCTGGGAACGGGTTTTGACTGGGATAAGGAAGTCTGAGATCTCAGAACACCAGGAAGGAGAATCTGGGGGAACTGAACCACTTGGGGTTTTTTCCTGGAGCCAGTCGTGCCTGGAGAAGAGCAGAAGATCCAACCCTGTCGTCAGGTATAACAAATCCAAATAGTTTAGGGCTCTAGAGTATGAAGTAACTCCTGTCTTCCAGTCTGGAGATGGGGGATGAGGCGCCTGGCTCTCAGGTTCTGTCAAGAATTAAGCAGATGCTATGCATAGAGCTTTATGTGAATTAAAAAAAAAAAAAAGGCAGGCAATGTGAAGCAATATAGCAGGAGTCATAACCAAATTCGAGTTTTGACTCTTGTCAACTACACTCTCTATGTGGCTTTGGGAAAGTCTCCTGTCCGCTTTGAGCCTCAATTTTCTCAGCGCTTCCGTTGTGTGATGGCATTGCGCCTTCCCGAGCCTCAGTTTCATCTGTTAAATGGGTACTACCTATTTCGCAGGACTGTGTGAGATCATGCGTATTAAGTGCTCTGTGCCCAGTAACCGGTCCTACCGGGATCGCTCCGTGGATCCCTGCGATTCCTTTCCACTCAATCACCTGCGCCAGCACAGGGCCCCTGCGTGGGGTGGGATGTGCGGGGAAGGGCTGGGTAGTCTCGGTCAGCCCAGCTGGGAGCAAAGGGCAAATGTTACCCCGCCATATAGGACCCTGGGGAGCTGCTGGGCAAGGGGCGCTCCACTCATGGGGCGGGCCTTGGACAAATCCGTCCACAGGACCCCTGAGTCTAGGCGGCTGGTACATGAGGAGGTTCCCAGGCAACTTGGGAGTCGGCAAAGTTCCTCCAGATGGAGGCGGGATTCGGCTCCAGGCTTGGCCCTGCCCCCTCCCGGCTGGGTGACCTTGGGCCAGTCACTTTTCCTCTCCGGGCTTCAGGGTGCTCTGGGAGTGAGGCTCCTCATTCCACTCACCTCTCCGAGTGTAGGAGGGCGAAGTGTAGACACAATGGACGAGAACTGCCTTGGGGCCGGCGAGTGCTATTTATTATGCTAATAGATGCACGCAGCGGGTTTCTTTCCAGCGGTTTCACTCTGGTTAAGCGGTTCCTTCCACTGTAACCGAGGTTTCTCGCCTCACCGCCTCCCGCCCCTGCGGGCAGGGCTCTGCGGACCGCAAGCTCCAGGGCCGTTGCCATTGTTCTTGGAGGCTGGGCGGCTGGGGAGGGCTCGGGCGGACCAGACCTCGCCTTTGGTCTCTGCCTCCACCCAGCACCCCCGCCGCAGCGAGCCTGGGAAGCCCCCCTCGCCGATCTTTCCCGAGGAGGCGAGTCAGCCCCAGAGCTCTCCCGAACGGCGGCCGAAGACGCCCCCGAGCGTCTCCGAAGAATCCCGACCGCTCGCAGTCTCCGGAAAGAGCCGAAGGCGCTTCCCACTCTCGGCCTCCCGAGCCGCTCCGAAAAGGCCCGAAGTCTTCCGAGCGGCCGTCCTGCCGGACTGCTGGAGGCGGCCGCAACGCCATGTTGGATGCTCTGCTCGTTGAGTGAAGAAAATCCGCCGGCATCGCCTGAGCCCCGCTACCGAGAAGGGCGCCGCTTCCCCCGGGGAGGGGGATAAAGACCCCCCGCCGCCGGCCCATGAGGATATTGCCGTGAAAGGTCCGGTCTCTCCGCCTCCTGCCCCCGCCGGGTCCGGCCCCCCCCCCGGGGTCGCGTTGTCACGGAGACCGGCAGCCGGTGGTGCTGGCCCGCGGGGCGGCTGCTGCTGCCGGCGGCGGCGGCGGCGGCGGCGGCGGCGGCGGGCGTGTGTGACCGGCCCCGGCCCCCTCCTCCTCCTCCTCCCAGCCTCCCCCCGGCCCCCCGCTCCCGCCGCCTCCCCGGGTCTGCCCCTATCCCGCCCCCCCGCTGCCCCCGGCCCCTGCACCCCGGCGCGCCCGGTCCCGCTCTGGGGGGGTTGGTGGCTTCGCTTTGCCATGAGTTTACCGCAGAAACCGGCTCTGAAATCAGGCTCAGCGGCTGCAGCAGGAACCGGACCCGGCACCGGAGCGGCGGCGGCGGCGGCAGCAGCGGTACCGCCTCCTCACCCGGCGGCAGCAGCAGCAGCGGCAGCGGCGGCGGCGGCGGCGGCGGCGGCAGCAGCGGCCCCTCCTCACCCGAACATCAGGGCCCTCCAGACCCAGGCGCCCCAACAGTATCCTTTTCACCTTCCTGTCGGCCCTTCGGCACCTCGCCGCAGCCCGGGGCGGGGGGGGGGGGGCCGTGGCTCCCCGGGGAGCCTCCTGCCGGCCGCCGCAGCCCAGCCGGAGAAGGGGCTGCTCTTCGACCCCCCGCGGCCGGCTCGGCCGGCTCGGCCGGAGCTTTCGGGGTGCTCAGGCGGCAGCAGCCCTGCGGGGGACCCCGGGACCCTCTGCAGTACTGTGAAAACTAGCTCCGCTCGGCCTGGCCTCTGCAGCCCTTCCCTTTTAGAGCTGGGGGACCCTTCCCCCTCTCCTCGCCTCCCCCCGCCTCCCCCCGCCCCCCTTTATTAGGCCGAATTTGCTGGTGCCTGGGACCAGCCCTGCAGGGAAGGCTTTTCTCTGATTGTTGTGAGGACTACACCCTCCTCCTCCTCCTCCTCCTCTTCTCCCTCCCTTCTCCCCCTGCAGCGGGGCCTGGTGGGCTTCCCTAATTGTTATTATTAGTACATAATAAACTTTATTGGTAAATTTCCTGTTTGAAACTAAGCTCAGTTCGTTTCTGAGGTAAGTCGGATTTTAACTCTACGGTGAAAATGTGCAGCAAGCACCCCCTCTGGCTGATGTTTAGCGATGGGGGGAGTTGTGATGTGGTTTGTGGTGGAACGCGGTCTGAGGAGGAAATGTTACACGGAACGCTTCCCTGTCTTTGACCTTTTTAAAGGAAGAGGAAGTTAACTGACATTACCCATCACCCCCGAAAGTCTCACTTCTTGGAAGGCTTGTGTCATGATGGATATTTTAAAAGGCTTTAATTTCCTCCTCTTAGGCCCAATGACTAGAGGGGATCAGGGTTTCTGGAGGAGAGCCTGGTTTTGAATGTATCTAATTTCATGTTATTTGCTCGATTGTACAGCTTTGTTTGAAAAGACTTGATGACGAGGTATTTTAGTCAGAAACTAGCCGGTGAAGGTAAAACGTTGAATTCATTAATTCCACGGAGATTTAGAAAGGTATTACGGACCTGAGAATAAGATTTCATCATGCATCTTTCCCTCCCCCCCCCCCCCCCCCCCCCCGTTGTATTTGTGTAAATCAATAAATAACCATTGGATGTTAGATGTGTTGTGTTTTTGTATTTGTGTCATTTTGTGTTTGACTTCCAGGGAGAGTAGGGTGTGTGAGCAAGTAACTGCCATGAAGTCCACGGACGATTTCACAGTCTGTAGTTTGATTCCTGTCTGTATCGATTACTTTGAGAAGGGAAAGGTATCTCTCTTCTAGAGTCATTTTAGGTCATCCTTTTGGTTTCTCTCAAGTGTCTTTTTCTCTGTTCTTTAAATATTGTTATTCAATCCAGGCGGTGTGGCGCAGAGTAAAGATAAATTCCATTCCAGTGTGATGTGTGTACTGATTTCATAATGTTTTTATCCTGCATGATTCTGTTCAATTAAGAATTTTTCACAGATGAGAATGCTTAGTGATACTCTAGTGTTGCTCATGGAAAATCTGGTTAGTTTTGATCAGTGCTTTACTTTGGGGGGAAAAAGGGTTGGCTGATTAGCCTACTTCAAGGTGGAGTTCAGTGCTGGATCTCTTAAACATATCTTCACTGAATGCTTTGTGAGTTTGAATTCCTTTCTAATTTGTCTTTTTTTTTTTTTTTTTTTTTTTTTGGTCTTGATTGCCCATACTTGGTTAGGGCTATAAATTTATGTACTGTGCCACCAAGTAAATTTTTCATTACATGTATTTTGGAGCTATTTTCACAATTAAGCATTGAAAGGAAGCCCATAGTGTGTGTTCTTGATGTACAAAGTGGTAAGTGAGGACCAGTGCTTGGTGAATTTGGTGGCTTTATTTGTACACAAAGAGCTGTGACTGAAGTGTTTCAAGGGTGCTTTTTCTCAATGCATTTCACAAAAAAGGACTTAGAAAAGCTCTGAGTTGGTTGCAACACAGAAGTAATTACTGGCTGGTACTGCAACAGTTGTTAAAGGGCATAAATTTAAGGTATAATTTCCAGTGGAGATTATTCTTAGATATACCTATTTGTAGAAATATGGGATAGTTGGTTTTTATGTGGCTTTAAATTTTTATTTTGTCTCATGTCATAGAAGAAATTAAAAGTCTTGATGTATTTCACAATTCTCTTAGTGCTTTACTCATTGAAAGGTTTCGATTAGTAAAATCTAAAAGGTTTGTATAGTAAATGAGGTACAGATTACAGATTTCATTAGAACATACTAATAATGAAATATTATCAGTGGTAATGGGGAATTGGTTAAAATGGATTGAAAAGGCAATTCTGCTTTTCTACCTTGAGGGAGGGAGTGTGGGAATTTGCATTTGTTTGATGAAAGTGGTCATCATGTGGTGAGTTGATAGACACGAAGCTTTGAGACTGGACTGCAAGGCTGGAGTTGCTTTTTCTATGGCTTGGTTAAATCTCCAGTTCCTCAAAATATATCAGTGCAGTTGTGTTTGAATTACATTAATAAGTTCATATAGTATTTTAAATTTATAAAAATACTGAATGGAGATTCACTTGATAGAGTCCTTCATTTGTACTCAGTTTTCAAGTGACAAATCAGAACTGAAGGGAAATGTTGGCAATAATGAATTGGAATATCAACTGGCACCTGCCTCTAGGCATCATTATTCCATGGCAGGCCCATAAAGCCATTTAGACAGAGGACTTTGACCACAGAGAGGCAGGGATTGGGGCCTGGCAAGGAATGATGGCGGGTGGCAGGGATGGTGGGGGATGAAAGAGGATAAACCCTGCTGTGAAAAGTGCTACTAGTGAGGGAGGAATATGCTTAGAATTTTTATAACATAATCCACTGTGAATAGTTTATGCAATTGGCACTTCAAGGTACTTGCCTTGGGGTACGCCCTCCCCAGCTTCCCAGTATGAACTTCTCAGAAGCTCTGTTGAGCATCTTAAAAGTGATTCTTAACCTTTTCTGCGTAACAAACAACTTTGACATTTTGATGAAAGCTTATAGACCCTCTCCACAGAAAACTGTTGCTTACATTTTCAGGGGGTTCTTGGGCTCCTGTTAAAAGCCTAGCCCTTTGGATGGAAATTGCTTACCTTTCAGATAATTAAAGATAAATGAGTTTGAATTTGAGTGCCCAAATAGTTCTGACTTAGAACAATTTTGCAGTCTGTTATGAATACACAGTGTTCTATTTATGTGGAAGGACTTAACGGTGTAATTTCTCTCAGAGCTGCTGACACTTCTGGGGAGTCTAGTTACTGTTTTGGGGCAGCCAGTTTGGTTAAGAAAATCACGGCAGTGGGTTCTTTGAAGAAACTAAATTTGGTAAAGGCCTGTGGCAACCAGAAAATTTTTTTATTTTTTTGGTGTCTTGTGTCCTCAGCTATTTTGTTTTGGGTGTGACATATATTAAAGACAAATATGCCCATTGAGGGTGTTTTTTGTATTTAATTTTCTTTTAAAAAAAAATTAAAAAATTTTTTTGTTTTCTCTGTTGATTTTCAGTTTTATTGGTTGAAGCCAGAAAGGTTTATTTTCCTCTTCTTTGCCTCTTGACCAAATCTAAATCTGCATAATATTAACAGTAGTATTCATTTATTGAGTGCCTAGTGTTCTAGGTACTATACATGCATGATTTTATTTAATTCTCACAATCCTAATGAGGGTAGGTACTGTCTCTGGTTTTACAGATGAGGAAACTGAAGAGCAGAGAAGTTCAAGTAATGTTCCCGAGGTTGTCCATCTAGTAAGTAGGGGTCTGCAGTTCTATAGTGGTATGACTGGCTCCAGAGCTCATGAATGTCCTTTCTACTGCTTGGTTGTTTCTTACCAGATCTGCACATGAGAGAGGGAGGTAGCTAGGGGAAGGTCTGTATGCAGTAAAGAGGCTCTGTGGAGTCCTCTAGAACGGCTGCTCCTGTATCTTGTTTTAATTAGTTCATAGCCACATACCATAAGACATGTAGGTTATCTTTACCTCATTGAGCCTTAACGCATAAGAATAGCCTGCACTTTTGATTCAGTGCTTGTTTCTGCTTGTTCAGAAGTTAGCAAGGCCTCCAGCAAAATACTGTATGTAGTACTAGCAGCTAGACCTCTATAGCTCATGAAGCAGCAGCAGTCTTGCTACTCCCTAAGCCCCACCATCAACAGAGATGGATGTATACTCTAAAGGGCGGATCCTCTTCTAGGAAGTAGAGGGGGAGACCATTGCAAGATGAAGATAGGGAAGGAAGAATGTTACTTAGATGCTTGAGTCACATTGGCTCTTGCCTCTGCTGCTGCTGCTACTCCCTGTCATAGGCTTACAGGTCTTAAAGTGAGATTTTTTTTTTGTCAAACTGTAAGACTAAACCACCGAAGGACTGATACGTTGCTTTTCCACATTGGGGTTTCTGATAAGATTTTTATGAAAAGGTCTGCTGTTAAAAAAATATTTGAAAACCGTGTTTTTGCGCACGCGCGTGAGCATGAATTGGGGGAGGGGTGGAGGGCAAGGGAGGACCCTGGGATCCTGACCTGATCTGAAGGCAGACGCTTAGCTGACTGAGCTTACCCAGGTGCCCCTTAAAACTGTGTTTTAAGTCATAATGAGATTGCCATGTTTTAGTCATTTATACTGGAGCGTCAGTGTAAGTGGCAAGTTTTAAAATTGATTTGTTTATTGAGCACATATTGTATGCCAAACTCAGAGCTTGGTGTTTTTTTTTTTTTTTTTGGAACAAAAACTAAGTTTATTTGTTCATTTCTTGCATTTGAAGTATTCCTCGATGACATCCTTCGCCTGAGACTCTTTGCTATAGTCCTTAACCACCACACAACTGCAACCAACCACTTTATGGGGTTTTCCCTCTCTGTAAATTTTACAGAGGCCTACCCACTCCCCTAGTTTCTTGTTGTCATCAACCTTGATTAGGTTGATTTGGTGTTCAGCACAAAGGGCCTCCACCAGCTTGACATACATGGGTTCATCACAGTTGGATGCAAGCACACACAGATGGGCTTGGCGCTTGTCTAAGGCTTTGGCAGCTTCGCGAATTCCACGTGCTAGGCCATCGTGGATGAGGGCGGTCTTCAGCACCTCTTGTAAAGCAGTATTAACGTCCATTACACCTCCAGCAGCAATGCCTTCCTTGGCCATTTGGTTATTTGCTGCCCTGGATACTTTCAGGAAGAATGACTTAAATATTCAGGATGAATGAGTTGGATATAAGATCTGAAGTTCTCAGCTATGAAAACAGGAACAGTACATAACATTTTAACTTTTGACTGTGGAAGATGACGGTTGCATGTTTCTAATTTGTATGTGTTTTCCATCTTTGTGATAAGATGCTTTAGTAGATCTCTTAAATATTAAAAAAAAAAAAAAGGGTTGAAAAGCTTTTGCCTTCGAGAGCTTGAGTCGCTCAGTTGGTTAAGCATCTGCCTTTGGCTCAGGTCATGATCCCAGGGTCCTGAGATAGAGCCCCACTTTGGGCTCCCTGCTCTGACGGGAGCCTGCTTCTCCCTCTGCCTGCTACTCTCCTTATTTGTGCTCTTTCAAGTAAATAAAATCTCAAAAAAAAAAAAAAAAAAAAAAAAAAGCTTTTACCCTCGGAGAATTTGGTCCTGATAGGTAAGTGATAGAATCCCATGAAGCAAGTGTGATGATAACTCTGCTGTAAGAGCTTAGCCTGGGGGAGGGAGGAAATAGGGCTTCCTAGAAAAAATTGACATCTGAACTACATTAAAAGGATGAGTAAGAATTACCCGAGGTTTACAGAGCTTTCTCTTGCCGCTGACTTTTCCCAATTCCATTGCTGTTGCTGCTGCATAGAATTTAAGTAAATGGATTTCAGTCATGATTCAGGTCTTTAGCAGGAGCAGAGAAGCTAGAGGAGGTAGCTTATACCGTGGCAGTCAAAACACAATTGCCATAGATTCAAAGTATTTTCTGCACCATAATCCCGGGAATTAGAGTATGAGAAGATACATTTCAGATCTGGTCTCCTGGTCTCCTTCCCACTCATCTCATACCTCCCTGCTTTTCTGATAACTAGATTTTTGGCTTGGAAACTAGCTTTGAAATAAAAGTAAATTTAGATTGATGTATTGAGAACTGTACCTGATTTGTGGTAAAAAAAAAAAAAATCTAGATTTGAGTTTGGCTTTTCCATTTTTTAGAGGTGTTATCTTGGACTAATCATATAAATGCTCTGGTCATCAGTTTCCATTCCTCTAAAATGAAGGAGTTAGACTAGTTTATTAAATGACTCTTGAATTACAGTTGTTTATGATTCTGAAGATTATGCTTTGAGGTTTGTTTTGTTCTTGCAAGTAGGTGGGAAGGATTTATGGAGACCTATTAATGGATTCTTTGTCTGATGGTCAGTGACATTGATATTAGAAGCATGCTAACATTAGAAGCATGATATAAGAAGCCTCCGTTTTTTGGCTTATTAATGTTAGATTTAATCAAACAGACCCATTGCTTCTTGGCCTTTTGGCTAAGATCAAGTGGGTAAAACAGACTGAAATGCCTCTGTGACTTGGGTGGTGAAGAGTGGGATGGGTTGAGACCATAAAATAAGGTTGCCATGACCAGCCAGATGCTGGCTTGATTTGGTTGAAGATACAGTTAATTCATTATGAAGTATGAGGAAAAGTAAGTTCTGGAATAAACTCTTGTGATGAGATACAATCTATTTTTACTTTAGGAATAATAATTTGAGCTAATAGAATAGGAAACTGTTCCCTGATTCTTAGCCAGGTGCCTAACTTGAAGCAGAATATAAAAAACTGCAGCTGAGATTTACATCGATGAAATACTGCAAGATCCCAGGCTCCTTCTGAATTCTCAAATGGCTCCTAGTTCTTTGGCTTGCTGCCATCCAGAAGGAGTTTTTCACTGTCTTGTAGCCTCAGCTGAAATTTGAGACTGTTTTAACTATTTTAAGTACATTTGAAATTTGTCAGTTTAGTTTTTATGACCTTCATTAACTAGTAGTAGTTTTATACTTTTTCAAGCCCACCTGCGTTGCCTGTTATAAGATACTAAATTCTGTCAATAGAAGGTAAGGTCCGTAAAGGCAGAGAATTTTTGTCAGTTTTGTTTGCTGTTGAATTGCCAGCTGCTTGAGCAGTACTTGGCAGATTGGAAGTCTGTAAATATTTGTTGAAATGTTGATTAAGTTAGAGTCTGGAAATCAGTTTTAAGATAAATTTTAGGGCTAATATAAATGGCATCACAACTCACATTTAGCATTCAAGGGTGCTCTAAAATTGTTTTGCACTGTTATGTAATTGAATTGATAATAGTTTCATAATGGAATAGCATTGACCCAGTTTACAAAATCATATAATGTGGCTGAGTTGCCTTTGAAGTATAGACACTGATGATGAGGGTTGGTATAAGGCCAAAGAGGAAAAACATTTATAGTCAAATGTTACTATGAAAAATTTTGTTTTGTGATTGTAAGAACTAACGTAATCAAATCAGGAAATTAAGAAACACGGAAAAGTAACAAGTCACCCATAATCTTAGTACGTAGAGATAACTACTGTTAACATTTTGGTATATTTCTTTCTCGCACTTTTTTTAATGGGCTTTTATGGGCTTAAGTTCTGTCCTTTTGTTGTAACCTAAGGTTAAATTACATATATGGGATTTTTTTCTTTTTAAATACTTGACAGTTTTATTGCTAAAAAATGTCCTTTGGAGGGACAGCAGTATTTGTCTCAGTCTCCCCCATCCTGGCAGGGTCCCAGGAGTGTTTCTGTTACTGTAGAGGGAACAGGGACTGGGGCCAGGGTGGGACTACATATACAGTTCTGTGTCTTGCTTACTTTGTTTTGTTACTTAACTATCTGCCAGCAGAAACTAGGCCCTAGAAAATAGCATATAAGAAACAATTTGAACTGAAAGATGAATTTAAAAAACATTAAAACAAGTGCTTAAGACTATAGTCAGGGTTTAGATGGGCAGAGGGGAGTGGATTGTGATGAGTGAGTAATTAACAGGAGCCAAGGTTTGGGCATGAAGTAAGTATGCTGTCTGCTGGGTTGTGAGGCTCCTCATCAGTGTGCTTGGAGAGGAGGATTATTGTGGTAGAATATTTGAAATAATGGATTTAGATTGTAGAGGGCTTTGAATCAATATAAGAGAAGGTTAGACTTCATTTGTGTGAAACTATTACTTTTTTTTTAAATGGTTTTATTGAGCTATATAGTTCAGATACCACACAAGCCGCCCATTTAGAGGGTACCAGTGGTTTTGAGTATATTCACAGCTGTGCAGTCATAACCAAAATCAGCTTTAGAACTTTTTTTTTGAATTTATTTATTTATTTGACAGAGAGAGAGATTACAAGTAGGAAGAGAGGCAGGCAGAGAGAGAGGGGGAAGCAGGCTCCCTGCTGAGGAGAGAGCCCGATGCAGGGCTTGATCTCAGGACCCTCAGATTATGACCTGAGCTGAAGGCAGAGTCTTAACCCACTGAGCTACCCAGGTGCCCCTAGAACTTTTTTTAAAAAAGATTTTTATTTGAGAGAGAGAGAGAAGGCAGGGGGAGGGAGAAAGGGAGAAGGAGAAGCAGATCCCTGCTGAGCAGGGAGCAGGATCATGACCTGAGCCACTCAGGTGCCCCAGTTTTAGAACTTTTTTTTTTTTAAAGATTTTATTTATTGATTTGACAGATAGAGATCACAAGTAGGCAGAGAGGCAGGCAGACAGGAGGAAGCAGGCTCACTGTGGAGCAGAGAGCCCTATGTGGGGCTTGATCCCAGGACCCTGGGATCATGACCCTAGCCAAAGGCAGATGCTTAACTGACTGAGCCACCCAGGCACCTCATCAGCTTTTTGACTATTACGAATAATTATGCTGTGACTGTCTTTGTGTGGATGTAGGTTTTCATTTCTCTTTGGTATATACCTTAGAGTGTAGCTGACCAGAGCCAAAATCAAGTCACCCTGTTGCCCCAAGGTTTAATGTTTTAATTGTCCCAAGGTTTAATGTTGCCCCATGTTTAATGTTTTGAGAAACTGCCAAACTTTCTCCCAAGTGACTGCACCATTTTACCTTCCTACCAGCAAAGTATAAGGGTTCCAACACTTGTTATCTGTCATTTTTATCATAGGACATCCTGGTGGCTGTGAAGTGGTATCTCATTACGGTTTTGATTAGCTTTTCCTTGGTGGCTTATTGAGCATTTTTTCATGTGTTTATTGGCCATTTGTCTTTGGAGAAATGTCTGTTCAAGTCCTTTACCCAGTTTTTAATGAGGTTCTCTTTTTGTTATTGAGTTGTAAGTTCTTTATTCTGGATTCATGTCCCTTATCAGATACAGTATTTACACACACACAGAGAGACACACACACACACAGACACACACACACACACACACACATTTTTTATTTTTTAAAGATTTTATTTATTTATTTGACAGACAGAGATCACAAGTAGGCAGAGAGGCAGGTAGAGAGAGAGAGGGAGAAGCAGACTTCCCGCTGAGCAGAGAGCCTGACGTGGGGCTCGATCCCAGGACCCTGGGATCATGACGCAAGCCGAAGGCAGAGGCTTTAACCCACTGAGCCATCCAGGCACTCCATGCACACATACTTTAAAGATTTTTTTATTTGGGGCATCTGGGTGGCTCTGTTAGTTAAGTGGCTGCTTTCAGCTCAGATCATGATCTTAGGGTCTTGAGATCAAGCCCCACAGTGGGCTTCCTGCTCAGCAGGGAGTCTGCTTCTCCCTCTCCCTCTGTTGCTCCCCCTGCTTGTGCTCTCTCACATGCACTCTCTCAGATAAATAAGTAAAATCTTAAAAAATAAAAAGACTATTTATTAGAGAGAGAGAGCGTGTGCCAGTGCACAGTGCGTGGGGAGGGGCAGAGGGAGAGGGAAAGAGCATCTCAAGCAGACTCCCTGCGAGCACGGAGCCATGCTCTACAGGGGCTCAGCCTCATGACCCTGAGTTCATGACCCAAGCCCAAATCAAGAGTTGGAAGCTCAATTGACTGAGTCACCCAGATGCCCCTGTGAATATTTTCTCCCATTCAGTGAGTTGTCTTCTTTCCCTCTGTTTCTTTTTAAAGATTTACTTTTTAATTTTTATTTATTTTTTAAATATTTATTTATTTGTCAGAAAGAGAGAGAGAGTAATTAAGCACAAGCAGGGGGGACGGCAAGCAGAGGGAGAAGCAGGCTTCCTGCTGAGCAAGGAGCCTGATGCAGGACTTGATCCCAGGACCCTGGGATCATGACTTGAGCCAAAGGCAGACACTTAACTGACTGAGCCACCCAGGCGTCCCTAAAGATTTTATTTTTAAGGACTCTCTACACTCAACTTGGAACTTGAACTCACAACCCCAAGACCAAGAGTTGTATGCTTTACTGACTAAGCCAGCCAGGCTCCCCTCACTTTCTCTATACTGTCCTTTGAAGCGTAAAAAATGTTTAATTTTGGTGAAATCAAATTTATCTGTTTTTCTTCTGTCACTTTTGCTTCCTTAGTGTGTCTAAGAAGGCTTTCCTTAACCCCGGGTCATGGAAGTTTACTCCTTTCTTCTTTTATAATTCTAGCTCTTAAATTTAGGTCTTTGATTCATTTTGAATTAATTTTTGTGTATGCTGTGTACTAGGGGTCCAAGTTTATTGTTTTGCGTGTGACTGCTCAGTTGTCTCGGCACTATTTGTTGAAAGAAGTATTCTTTGAATTGTCTGAGCACTTTGTCAAAAATCAGTTGTATTTCTTTTGTTTTTGTTTTTTTATTTATTGGGAAACTAACATGCTGAAAATTTGAAGATTTGTTGAGGTGTGTAAGTTGAAAGAAGGAATAGGAAAGATTAAGAGAAGAAGAATGATATCACAGAACTACATTTAAGGTTTTATTATCCATTAAGTGTTTGAGATTTAGTGAGGTGTGTTATTTATAGAATAAAGCCTAGCGAATAAATGAACTTTGATCATTTTCACCTTTTGTATAATGCCTAAAAGATAGGAGAGCTACCCAAAAGAGATTTTGCCTATCTCTATTAAGATAAATTCCTGTTAGGCAGGATAGCTTTGTGAAAAATAACATAAGGGCATTTGACTATTTCGCTTTCCTGTGAAGAATTGAAATTTTAAGCTACAAATTCTTGGGTTATTGTATTTCACATAGAATATTAGTTCTGCCTGGAAAATTTATATAATTTTCAAGTTAAATTTGATTTTTTATTTATTAGGTTATACCTTCAGGCTATTCTAATGTGTACATTCTTATAAAGAAATAAAATTGGGAAATACTGCTCACCTCTGTCTAAAAGGATGCTTTCTGCTATTCAGAAAAAGACTACATTAATGAAGAGGTTTTTTATAACCTTTCGGGTCTAATAGAAACTGTTTTTTGTTTGTTTGTTTGTTTGTTTTTTTTTAATAAGATTTTATTCATTCATTTGACAGAGAGAAATCACAAGTAGGCAGAGAGGCAGGCAGAGAGAGAGGAGGAAGCAGGCTCCCTGTTGAGCAGAGAGCCCGATGCGGGGCTCGATCCCAGGACCCTGAGACCATGACCTGAGCCGAAGGCAGCGGCCCAACCCACTGAGCCACCCAGGCGCCCCAGAAACAGTGTTTTAGATGAAAATTTTCTACACACACAGTCTCTTCAGTGACTTGAAATATTACAGTGTGGGGATGGGGTTGCTGGTTTTTTAAGATTATATCTACTTTTTAAGTTTTATAAATAAGTATGCATGTCTTTAGCTTAGCTCATTAAATATATGAAGGAAGTGGGTCTTAACCTATGTAAAATTTTAATGACGTCAAGTACCCGAATAATATTGTTGAGACTTTGAGGCTAATATATCATACTCATCTGATAATTTCAATATTATTTGTTGGTCTTTTTTACAAATATTAGAATTTGGAACCAGTCCAAATTCTGGAGGGTAACTGCTGTTTCAAAAGTAGACAGCAGAGTACTTGACCTTAGCTTATTATGTTTTGTGTTGTGACTGGGTGAGTGTACTTGAATGTGGTACATTTTAGGCAAGGCAGTAAAAGCTGAATGCTGCTCTGGAAAGTCAGTGATTTTATTCTTGACTTTCTTTTGAAAATCATAATTACTATTTTTTTAAAGATTTTATTTATTTTAGAGAGAGAGAACAAGTGGGGAGAGGGATAGCAGGAGAGGGGGAAGCAGGTTCCCCACTGAGCAAGGAGCCTGAATCAGGGTTAATCCCAGGACCTCATGACCTGAGCTGAAGGCAGATGCCTAACGACTGAGCCACCCAGGTACCCCTGAAAATCATAATTAAAAGACATAAGCATATTAGTATGTATTGACTTACTTTTCCTTTATATAATCTCCTTTGGGGATCTCTGGTCTACCTTTCGTCCCTTCCCCTAGGGGTGTTTGTTACTGAGATTGAGGGAGATGCTGATGACTTGCCAAAGCATCAGGTTTGTACAAACTCAAACTGATTTGAGGTGTTTAACAACAGTGATCACTTTGACTTACCAGTAGGTGTTGAGAGATCCCTTTTCTCCTGTAATGGTTCTGGTTTGGATGATAAATTATACAGTCATCCTATCTAGTAACCCTTATATAGTTTAGAAAATAAGGAGTCTTTATGCTACTTCTGTATATGTTACTAAAATATTTGGGAAGCAGCAAGACATTTTATTTTATTATTTTTTTAAGATTTTATTTATTTATTTGACAGAGATCACAAGTAGTCAGAGAGGCAGGCAGAGAGAGTCGGGGGGGAAGCAGACTCCCCGAGATCATGACCTGAGCTGAAGGCAGAGGCTTAACCCACTAAGCCACCCAGGTGCCCCCAGTGACATTATAAATTTCTTGGCCTAACAATTTGTATTTGATCTTGTAGTTATAAGGGTCTTTGACATTAGCATATGAACTAAATAGCAAAGTATTGTCATCCTCTTTAAAAAAAAAAAAAAAGAAACTTGGGGCGCCTGGGTGGCTCAGTGGGTTAAGCCGCTGCCTTCGGCTCAGGTCATGATCTCAGGGTCCTGGGATCGAGCCCCGCATCGGGCTCTCTGCTCAGCAGGGAGCCTGCTTCCTCCTCTCTCTCTGCCTGCCTCTCTGCCTGCTTGTGGTCCCTGTCTGTCAAATAAATAAATAAATAAATCTTAAAAAAAAAAAAAAAAAAAAGAAACTCTATTTGAACTGATTCTAGACCTACAGAAAATTTGCCAAAATAGTAAGAGTTCTCTCCTATCCCTTGTCTCCTTCCCCTAATGTAAACATTTTCCATTGTCATAGTACAGTTCTCAAACACAGGAAATTAACGTTGATGCAATATTATCAACTAAAATGCAGAGCTAATCGTTTTTACCAGTTTTTTCCACTGTTCTTTTTCTGTTTCAGGTCCCACATTGCATCTGGTTATTATTTCTCCTTAGTTAGTCTCCTCTAGACTGTAATTGTTCTTTTCTCTATTTAATCATGTATTTATCAAACACAGAGTCTAGGTACAGAAAGTAAGTCTGCTTTTTGTGAAATTGAAGGCTTTGGTCTGTTCATAAGGATATATGTGAAAATTAGCGTCAGTGATAAGGACAGTTGTGAGAACCTTCCAACTGGCAACATAACCTTCAGAAACACATTGTTGGTCACCCTTCCTAATTTTTCTGAATATTTGGAGTGAAGAGTAATTTTTTTTTTTTTGTATTCTAGAATCCTATTTTTTTTTTTTTAAAGATTTTATTTATTTATTTGACAGAGAGAGATCACAAGTAGACAGAGAGGCAGGCAGAGAGAGAGAGAGAGAGAGAGGGAAGCAGGCTCCCCGCTGAGCAGAGAGCCCGATGCGGGACTCGATCCCAGGACCCTGAGATCATGACCTGAGCCGAAGGCAGCGGCTTAACCCACTGAGCCACCCAGGCGCCCTAGAATCCTATTTTTGAAAGTAGCTTAGTTACTATTCAGTTGATGGCTCAACTGAAGGGAACAGGATAACTAGAAATGGCAAGGTTAGGATGCTCAAGGGAGAAAGAAAAACATGATGGAATCTCGAGACAAGAGAAAAGTAGAAAGGGAAGGAAAATTATGGTTATTGTTTGGATTCCACAGATTTTTTTTTTTTTAAAGATTTTATTTATTTATTTGACAGAGAGAGAGATCACAAGTAGACAAAGAGGCAGGCAGAGAGAGAGAGAGAGAGAGAGGGAAGCAGGCTCCCTGCTGAGCAGAGAGCCCGATGCGGGACTCGATCCCAGGACCCTGAGATCATGACCTGAGCCGAAGGCAGCGGCTTAACCCACTGAGCCACCCAGGCGCCCTGGATTCCACAGATTAAGTTAATAGTGCCTGATGCTAAGTAGACAGTGATTTATTAAATGGCGAAAGGAGCAAGTGTTTATTAAATAACCGCATATGCTAGTTGTGGATGGAGATAAAAAAAAGAATCCTGAAGTGTGAGTGCTCTAGTCAAACAGTTAAAGAATTTAAGGTGCTCTCTAAATAGAGGTAGGTGGTCAGAGGCCTGAGAGATCAGTGAGGACTGGAGGAGTTAGGAAGTAGGATTTGGGTAGATGGAAGAGAGAGGACATTTACAGTTGAGGGGAAAAAATGCTTTTATAGCAGCCAGGAAATACAGTAGATAATATATTTAGGGTAGTCAGAAGACGTGCTTGACTGAAAACCTAATGTGCAGTGCATGTGACAGTTTGCAAACTTTTGGATATCTGTTTCTTCTGTCTTGTAGCAAGCAAAAGTTTTTGAAAACCTGATACCTGCTAACACATTTGGTAGTTAGAGGAAGATGAATTTCATGCTGGATGGATGAGATCGATAAGAAGCATGGAGACTAATATGCTAGACCCACTTAAGGTTTTCCAGGATTTTACTGATGCACATGTAGTCTAGAGGGAGATGAAAAGGAAAGGGTGATTATATCATGAAAGCTCTCAAAGAAAGTTAGAGATTTGAATATCCTTGGTGAAATAATGAAAAGAGCTAAACTGACTCCAAGGCTTTGAGACTGGAAAATGATACTGTCGGTGATGAAGTAAAGAAGATGTAGAATTTGATTTTATATATCATGTTTTGAGGTAGTGAGCAGATAAATTCAGTTGAGGACTGTTGGATCTGACGTGAATGGAACATCTTATTTGGTTAAGAGATGGACATTTCTAAAACATGTTTAGAAATAAGGAGATGGAAGGTGAGCAGAGGAAAGGGCTGGAAAAACAAATTTGTGGGAAATAAAGCATAACAGAGAGATGTGAAGAAGAACACAAGGTTCTTAGGAGTCCATGCAGCACCTGCTGATGGTGATGACGATGGTGAAATGAGAGAAAAGAGGAAGCAGCAGCTGCCAGGAAGAAGGAGAAGCCCAAGAGCATAGTCTTTTACAGCTTCCCAGATTAGCTTTCCATGGAGCTTTATGTAGATGGGGAAAATGACATTGAATAAGCGACAGGTAGACTTTTGATTTCAACTCTGAACTCTGCCTTTGTAATTGTTCCTACATTTAAGGAAGATTGGAGACTGAAGAGAAGTTCTTCCCAGGGTTTCTTTGCAAGCCTAAAATTAGTCCTTGGTGGGCTCTGGTTTGGGTATTTATATTTAAGTCTATACTTTCCTTATTTTGCTTAAAGAAGCTTAATTTGCTTCTATAATATTCACATACATATTGGTTTTTTTAATTATTTTTGTTAACATATAATGTATTATTTGCCCCAGGGGTACAGGTCTGTGGATCCTCAGCCTTACACACTTCACAGCACTCACCATATCACATACCTCCCCAGTGTCCATAATATTCACATATGTTATAATGTAAAAACTTTAAATGGATTTTAAATCACTACCTACTTGGCTACTCATAGGCTGCTGTTGGGATTCTGGGCAGTGGTTATGAAATCATTATTTTATATCCACTTTTTTTGTTTTTTTTTTTAGTTAACTCTAGGTCCAGTGTGGACCTCAAACTCATGACCCCAAGGTCAAGAGTTGTGTGCTCTATCTGCTTTTCTTTTCTTTTTTTGGAGAGGAGCTCTAGAACCTTGTGGTGGGGGAGGGTGAGGGGAGTGGGAGAAGCAGAGGGAGAAGGAGAGTCTTAAGCAGGCAAGGGTGGAGCCTGATGCGGGGCTCAATCTCATGACCCTGAGATCATGACCTGAACCAAAATCAAGAGCCGGATGCTCAACCAAATGAGCCATCCAGGTATGCCTAAATTCACTTTTTTTTTTTTTTTAAAGATTTTATTTATCCATTCAGACAGATAGCACGATTAGGGAAGAGGAGCAGAGAAAGAAGCAGGCTCCCGGTGAGCAGGGAACCGTTTGGGGCTCGATCCCAGGACCCCGGGATCATGACCTGAACTGAAGGTAGTTGCTTAACCAACTGAGCCACCCAGGCATCCCTTTCCATAGGTTTTAAAGAAAAATTTGTTTTGTTGTTTATGTATTCTAGCTTAATCATTCAATAGATGGTTGGTGAGCACTGAGGAGTTAGAAATACTAGTTTTTGCCTTCGAGAAGCTTACTAGTACAGAAGACAGATATGTAAGAAGGTAAGTAAACAGGAATCAATAAACACAGCACTGAGCTCTGAGGAGGGTCATCTGTCTTGGGGGTGGGGCTGGAAGAGGATTGGGAGGAATGAAGGGAGAGGCTTCCTGAGAAGGGGAAGCTGTGTCTGAAAGTATGAATGAGCCATATGAAAGATAACGGTAGGAAAAAGGGTATTCCAGCCAGGAATCAGCACATACAGAGACTCAGTGAAAAATGACTTGTTCACCATTGGTAGGCTAACAGTTTGGAGTGGAGCAGTGGACAGGTGGAGGCCACAGAAAGGGCATTATAAGCCAGGCTAAGGAACTTGTCACCCAGATGACAGCAGGGAGCTATCAGCTGTAGGGTAGGGGATGATATGGTCATTTCGAGTTTTAAAGGACCATTCTGGAGGGTTATTAGGAAGCAGGATTGAGTTAGGTATTTGTAGTAAATAATTCAAATCCAAGATGACATGTGAGTTACAATTTTTGCTTGTTGTATGTACTTTTTTTTTTTTAAGATTTTATTTATTTAATTTGTCAGAGAGAGAGAGTACAAGCAGCCAGAGTGCCAGGCAGAGGCAGAGAGAGAAGCAGGCTTGCTGGTCAACAAGGAGTCTGATGCGGGACTCAATCCCAGGACCCTGGGATCATGACCTGAGCTGAAGGCAGCCGCTTAACTGACTGACACCACCCAGGCATCCCCCCCCTCCTTTTTAAAGGTTTTATTTATTTATTTGTCAGAGAGCAAACACAAGGTTACTTTTCGTAAGGATGACTTTGAGTTTGTTACTTTCTGATCTGCAGTTTTCCAGTTTTATGAAACATGCTTAAATATTTTTGTGCAAGAAAACTTGGAGCCAGGATGCCTAGATGGCTCAGTTCATTGAGTGTCTGCCTTCGGCTCAGGTCATGATTCCAGGGTCCTGGAATTGAGTCCCTTATCGGGCTCCCTGATCTGTGGGGAGCCTGGTTTTCCCTCTGCCTGCTGCTCCCCTGCTTGTGCGCACATGCTCTCTTTCTCTCTCACAAATAAATAATAAAATCTTGAAAAAATTTTAAAGAAAACTTGGGGCCCCTGGGTGGCCTCAGTTGGTTAAGCATCTGCTTTTGGCTTAGGTTTTAATCCTGGAGTCTCAGGATTGAGCCCTGTATCGGCTACCTGCTCAACAGGGAGTCTACTTCTTCCTCTGACCGTTACCCACTCATGTTTTTTCTCTCTCCTCTCTCAAATAAATAAAATCTTAAAAAAAATTTTTATAAAAAAAGGAAAAGTTGGAGCTATGTAAATTTCCATGGTTGTTACCCAACATGCATTTAAAGATCACTTGAACTTTTATATATCTTAAGAAGTAGGTACAGTTTTGTTTTAAGTTAGTGCATGGTTAGTAGCAGATTATAGTAGATAGCTTATAAATTTATAAGTTTATAGTTTATAAGGGATGATTTGATACTCGAATAATGGTGAATAGTACCTGCTTAGTACAAGGTAGGGGCATCTTTTGTCATAATGTCTTATGACCTATGGTGACATATACATAGATGTATATATAGATAAGTAGCTGGACACATATGTAGATAGATGTATCTGTAACTCCTTATCAGTTTAGCTAGGAATTTGAAATACTAGGTTAATTTGACTGCTTTCAGAATGAAAAGGGAAATTAATTTAGTGTAATGCCTAGATGAGGTGTTGTATATGAAACTAGAAAGCAGTTGGGAGGTGTTTTTCAGTTCAGTCCTTCATTGGAAATCACAACTCTGAAAATATATTGAAGGGAACCTTCTTAGGACAAAAGGATTCTTTTCTTTTTCTTTCTTTTTTTTTTTTTTTTTAATACCTTTATTCATGAGACAGAGAGAGACATGAGGCAGGAGAAGCAGGATCCTGCTGAGCAAGGAGCCTGATGTGGGACTTGATCCCAGGACCCGGGGATCATGACCTGAGCCGAAGGCAATCACTTAACTGACTGAGCCACCCAGGTGCTCAGGACAAAAGGATTCTTTTGTTTGTTTTAAAAGATTTTATTTATTTATTTGACAGAGAGAGAGATCACAAGTAGGCAGAGGCAGGCAAAGAGAGAGCGGGAAGCAGGCTCCCTGCTGAACAGAGAGCCCAATGCGGGCTCATGCGAGCTTCATCCCAGGACCCTGAGATCATGACCTGAGCCAAAGGCAGAGGCTTAACCCACTGAGCCCCCCCAGGCACCCCAGGACAAAAGGATTCATAAAGATCAAACCCTTTTGGTTCTGAGAAGTGAAACTGAGTTGCACATACTCAACTCAGGTAGCTTGGCTGCCTCTGCTTTCTGAAAAAAGATGAGCAATTCATGTTTTGCCTGCTTATTTTCAGCTGTGTTAAAGAAGCTCTGAACTGTGCTTTAAATAGTTAACAAGCATTGTGTGGGGCTTTAAATGCCTTTGTTTTTATTTTTTTTAAAGATTTTTTTTTTTTTTTAAATTTACTTGAGAGAGAGAGAGAAAGAGAGAGATCTTGAGAGGGTGAGAGGGTCAGAGGGAGAAGCAGACTCCCCGCTGATCAGGGAGCCCGATGTGGGACTCAGTCCTGAGACTCCAGGATCATGACCTGAGCCGAAGGCAGTAACTCAACCAACTGAGCCACCCAGGCGCCACTGCCTTTGTTTTTTCTATCTGAAGGACGTTTCTGTGTCTGAGCATGTCTAACAGTAGTCTCTGAAGGGACCTGGGTTATTGTAAATGGGCGGCATTTCTATTGCAAGAATGGTTTTTGAATGTTCTTTTAGGCACTTATAGTAGTTGTGTTTGGAGAAAAGAGATTGTTCATGTGCTTTGGAGCTAGTAGCTAAATCTGGTGCTTCTTAACCCTTAACTAAGAAAAATGGAGTTTTGCTGACAATAGGTGGTTTTACAGGCCTGTGAAGCCGACAAGCACGTTCAGCAATGTAAACAATGGCAGCGTCTTTTGCTGGCTTCTCTGTTGTTGGAAATGTAATGAAACTGCTTCTCACAAATGGCTTCACCTGCTGACTCATCGTTCAGCCCCTAAAACAGCCATAGTGTCCAGCATTATTTAATGCTGGTATTGAGAATAAAAGGAATCAGAGTCTTAGAATATGAGGGTTGGAAAGGATCATGGAAATTCTTTAACTCAGCACCTTCTCAGATTGCCTCAACTATCAAAAAGAAATGTCACACACACACACAAATGTTACTGTGGGGACGTCTGGGTGGCTCAGTTGGTTGGACGACTGCCTTCGGCTCAGGTCATGATCCCGGAGTCCTGGGATCGAGTCCCACATTGGGCTCCCAGCTCCACGGGAGTCTGCTTCTCCCTCTGACCTTCTCCTCGCTCATGCTCCTCTCTCACTGCCTCTCTCTCAATAAATAAATAAAAATCTTAAAAAAAAAATTTTACTGTGGTAGATGCCATAGTTGATGGTTATAAGAATTAATGATACCGCTCAGATGCCATTACAGTCTTCTGAGTGATCAAGGACTTTTTTCCTTCTGTCTAGATATCCTTGAGATGTGCTTTTTAGCTTTTCTTCAAAAATAACACATTATTCTGCAAGTGGCCATAAGTGACCATTATAGGGGTAGCGTATATTTAATTCCTGCCATGGGCTGTAGGACTGTGTGAAGAAGAAAAAGAAAGTGGCATTGACCCTGATAATTTTCCAATCTAGTTAGAAAATAGATAAGAGAGAGAAGCCAGTTTATTAACAAATGTGTAAGCTGATTCAGCTGATACTGACATTACGAAGGGGGCTTATATAAATTTATGTGAGCTCTTACAGCAGCAATTTAGATTTTTTTTCAGATTTTATTTACTTATTTATTTAAAAGATTTTATTATTTATTTGACAGACAGAGATCACAAGTAGGCAGGGAGGCAGGCAGAGAGTGAAGAGGAAGCAGGCCCCCGCCGAGCAGAGAGCCCGACGCGGGGCCAATCCCAGGACCCTGGGACCATGATCTGAGACGAAGGCAGAGGCCTTAACCCACTGAGCCACCCAGGCGCCCCTAAGATTTATTTTTAAGTAATCTCACATCCAACAGGGGGCTCGAACTCACAACTCAGATCAAGAGTCACATACTCTACTGACGAGCCAGCCAGGTGTCCCAGTGATTTAGATTTTTGATGCAAAAAAAATCCCTTTCAGAAATGAAAACTTCCCGTAGATTTTATTTTATTTTTAAAGATCTTATTTATTTGAGAGAGAAAGTGTGTGTGTGTGTGTGTGTGTGTGTGTGTTTAGGGAGGGGCAGAGAGAGGGAGGGAGAATCTCAGGTAGTCACGGTGCTGAGTGCAGAGCTCCACGCAGGGCTCCATCCCCCGACCATGAGATCATGACCTGAGCTGGAACCAAGAGTTGGATGCTTAAGGGACTGAGCCATCCAGGCATGTCCCTCCTCCCCATAGATTTTATTTCTGTAAATTGGAAACCATACTCAAGGAAACTGATGGCAGATTTTCCACAGACAGCATAGTGAAACCATTGACTTAAAACAGCAGTTCTCAGATTTTGTTTTTGATTTCAAGACTCCTTTACACTACTGAAGATTGTTGAGGATCTCAGAGAGCTTTTGTTAGGTGGTGCTATTTGTTGATATTTACAATATTAGATACTAAAAATTTAAAATATTCACTTAAATAATAATAGATCAATTATATTAGCATAAAGTTGACAAATGAAAAATAAGCTTTTCAAAACAGGATAGTAACATTATTTTTACAAATCTCTTTAATGTCTAGCTTAGTGGAAAGAAAACTGTATTCTTACATCTGCTTCTGCATTCTGCTGTATGTTTGTTTGAAGGAAATCTTGTCTAACTCAGATACGTAGTTGGGAAGGAGAAGAGGGTTTTAATGTTATTCTCAGATAATTGTGGATCTTCTTATTACCACACCAAAACTAGGGTGTAGGTTCTTAAAGGCTAGTTTCAATTTAGAACCTGAAACCATGTCCTTGAACTTTTCATGCAGTTAAATCTATTGGTCTGATTGTACTTTGAATAGATTTTTTTACCCATGTGTGATTTTTATATAATACCATGTGTTGGTCATTTGGAAAATATTGGCTCATTAGGTTATGCAGGTTTTTCAAATGTGGATTTATTTCATTATACAGTATAAAATCACATCAGTTAATAATCACTATTGATCTCATAAGAAAGGCTTGGGGGGGGTTCTTGAACTCATGGTGGGTAGATACCGTTACCACTAATGAAGGTAGAAAGGTAATTGAAGTTTGAATTAGGAACCAGTCTGTGGTGGGTTGGAAGGGAATGAACTCATTTTCATAAAGAAGCTCCATATTGAACCATCCTGAAGAAGGGAATTTTACTGTCCTGGTTCATTTCCTAGTATTAGCAGGTTTGACTAATTCCGTCTAAGGGATTCAGAACCAGAAATAGTTGGCCTTCTCAAATAAATTTGTTAACCCAAAGGAATTTCTTTGACAGAATGTGTAGATATAGTTTTAAGCACAGCTGCTCTTGCTGAGTGCTTGGTTCTTTGTCACTTAGAGATCTGGGAGTCTTTAGAACCTCTTCTGAGCCTTTAATCTCCCCATACTCCAATCTGAAGATGGGCCTCGGAAATACTCTGTTAGAGTCCTGGATCGGTTTCACCTCATGATACTGGTTTCAGTGCTTCCCCAGGCTCTGCTGTTGTCTTGTTTGAACTTAGTCTGTTTTACTAAAACAGTATGTGGGGTGAGACAGAGATAAAATTAATCTCTTTTCCCAAGTGGGGTGTATGAGACCGTTTGACCTAAAACTTTGTTTCATGTGCCCCTAGATGTACATAACAGAAATTGAGCTACTGTTATATTAATTAAAAAAAAAGATTTATTTGAGGGGCGCCTGGGTGGCTCAGTGGGTTAAGCCGCTGCCTTGGCTCAGGTCATGATCTCAGGGTCCTGGGATCGAGCCCGCATCGGGCTCTCTGCTCGGCAGGGAGCCTGCTTCCTCCTCTCTCTCTGCCTGCCTCTCTGCTGCTTGTGATCTCTCTCTGTCAAATAAGTGAATAAAATCTAAAAAAAAAAAAAAAAAGATTTATTTGAGAGAGAGCATGTACTTCTGAGCATTCCAGTGGGGGGAGGAGTGGAGGGAGAGGGACAAGCTGACTCTCGCTGAGTGTGGAGCCTGAGGTGGTGCTTGATTCTATAGGCGCCGAAATAGTGACGTAAGCCAAAATCAGGACTTGGACACTTAAGCAACTAAGTCACCCAGGTGCCCCATACTATGTTCTGATAATATCCTAAGGGATTATTTAGACACATATCCAAGGATTACTTTGAAATTATCTTTTTTTTTTTAAAGTACCTTCTGTTGGGGCGCCTGGGTGGCTCAGTGGGTTGGGCCGCTGCCTTCGGCTCAGGTCATGATGCTCAGGGTCCTGGAAATCGAGTCCCGCATCGGGCTCTCTGCTCAGCAGGGAGCCTGCTTCCCTTCCTCTCTCTCTGCCTGCCTCTCTGCCTACTTGTGATCTCTGTCTGTCAAATAAATAAATAAAATCTTTGAAGAAAAAAAAAATAAAGTACCTTCTGTTTTTATAGACTTGTACTTTTAAAGTTGGTGTTCAATAAAATTCTGATTGTTGCCACAGTATCATTTATAATAGTGGGCCTTTGAAACACATTAAAGGCCTAGTAATGGGGTTTTGGGGGAATTATGGACTGTATATGCATTGAAGTACTATATAACCCTAAGAATGTTGCAGAACATTTACTGACATTAAAAGAAGTCCATGGACACTTAGTTGGTTCAGTTCGTAGGCGTATAACTCTTGATCTCTGTCTTAAGTTCCAGACCCACTAAGTACCTACCCATGTAGGTAGAGCCCACATAAAAAAAATAAAAATAAAAATAAAAAAAAGTCCACATTTATTTTGTGGAAGCCAGTTAAAAAAGCATGTCTGATCAAATTTTATCTTAAAAATATTTTAAAGTGTTTGGTTAAACAGCAGTGTTCATAGAGATCTCTATTTGCTGGTGAGATTTGGCGCTTTTTATTTTCTTTAACTATTAATCTCAGGATCATGAGTTCAAGTCCCACACTGGGCGTGGAGCATACTTAAGAAAAAGAAAAAAAAAACACCCCAAAACTCTCCAGGTATTATTTTGTAATCAGAAAAATAAAGCTATTTCTATTTTCAGAAATGAAACTAAGCTAAAATGTGACACTTGTATATTCTACATTCAGGAAAGACATTAAATTATATTCATTATTTTAAGAGAGTAAGAGGATTTAAACACATTTTTAGATTTTGACAGGGAATCCAAGGGAGAGAGAGGGCATGTTTTTGGTTAACAGTTAAGTAAAAAGGAATTATGAATTGTGTGTTGCTTCAGGTATTCTGATGAAATTAATCTGTTTTTCCATAATATCAATACTAGTGCTGATCTCCCCAAATTTGTTTGCATGACATGAAGAAACTGATTTAAACTACTTTAAAGAGTTGCCATTAAAAAAAAAGAAGAAGGGGCGGCTGGGTCGCTCAGTGGGTTAAGCCTCTGCCTTCAGCTCAGGTCATGATGTGAGGGTCCTGGGATGGAGCCCGCATTGGGCTCTCTGCTCAGTGGGGAGCCTGCTTCCCCCTCTCTCTCTGCCTGCCTCTCTGGCCTATCTTGTGATCTCTCTCTCCCAATAAATAAATAAAATCTTAAAAAAAAAAAAAGGAAAGAAAGAAAGCCTTTTTAACAATGTGGCAGATATGTGCAGCATTTTCTCCTGTTGCCGGTTATTTGTTCCCTGAGTTTGCTTTTTAAAGTCCTTTGCCATCTTGTTCTTGCTGTCCTGGCTTTCGTCTGGGGCTGCTGCAGGGTGAGCCAAAAAATGGCTGCTGCTGCCGTAGGGGCAGGCGTTGTACCAGACGGACTGCTGGGTTTCCTGCCACCATGCAGGAGGAGCAGCCTGGGGAAAGGATCGGGTCGGATTCTTTTAAAGGTTGTTGCCCTGAGAATTATGCTTTTTCTGTCGAAGAGTTACTTTATTGCGGATTCTGTTGTGGGAGGGATTTGTATTTATACCTTTAGCAGGGACACCGCCCATCTCTATAGGAGTATGAAATCCTTAGCGTATGCTGTCATTGGCTGAGCAAGTTTGGCTATTTTCAGAAAACAGAACGGCTACCTGTATCAGTTGATGGCAGAAGTGTCCAGCATGACAGGTGGTTTCTGACTTGGGTGAATTTACTGAAGGGAAACTGTTTCCTTCAGGCACAAAGTGGGTGGCGTGTAGTAGAGGAGTATGAAGGTCTGTCTCTGTGGGTAGCTCCTGTGAGGAGTATTGTGCACATCCAAAGTCAACCTAGAAGGTTAAGGTGAGAGATGGAGAGTGGTTTGAATAGAGAAATGAAGTTGCTGCCTGTGCTGCTTAAGCCACTCCCTAAAGTGAATGCATTGCCATTTGGATGGGGTATGTTTGTGCTTGAGTTTCCGTCCTTTCTGCTTGTGACTAGAGATGGGTATGATGTAGGACCACTGGGATATGCTGCCTAGCAAACAGATGTGATATATCCGGATGGATAGTGACACAGTAATTCATTCATTACTCTCTTAATATGATGAAGAGAAAAGGCTTTTCTGCTTTAGGGAAAAAAAGCTCCCTTTTGCAGAACAGCCATATGATCTTTGTAATAACACACAAGAAAAAAATGAGAACTCCACTACCCATTGATAACTATTGTTAATACCTTGATATATTTCCTTGAAGGAATTTTTGTATGTTTATGTATAATGTATGTATGTGTTGCATACATATGTATGTATATGTATTTATGTACATGCATTTTTTGCATAGCTGTAAATCATTCTGTAAATCATTTTATTATTTTTTTGTATTAAAAAAATTTATTTATTTGACAGAGAGAGAGAGGAAGAGAGCACAAGGAGGGGTGCTGCAGGCAGAGGGAGAGGGAGAAGCAGGCTCCCAGCCAAGCAGGGATCTTGATGTGGGGCTAGGTCCCAGGACTCCAGAATCATGACCTGAGCCAGAGGCAGATGCTTAACCGATGGAGCCACCCAGGCACCCCTGTTTTTTGTATTTTAGCATTGACCTATTCCCATTTCGGTAAACATTTTGAGTGCTCTAATGATTTAATTATTTTTCATAATATTTCTGTATATGTGCTAGAGACGCAACCCATATCACTAGATTATTAAGTTAACAATTTTGCTACTAAAAAAGTGCTGAGACTAACATCTTTGTGTGTAACATTTTTCAGTATATCAGATATTTCCTTAAAAAATTACTGGTGTAGCAGATGTGAACATTAGGATAATGGATGTATATTGTTGTATTTTTACCAACATCACATATTCTAGTTTTTCAGTTTTTGTGAATTTGATAGGTGAACTGAGACACAATTTTGATTTGCGTTCCTTTTATTATAAGATTTAGTTTTTTCAGGGCACCTGGATGGCTCAGCCAGTTAAGCATCTGCCTTTGGCTCAGGTCATGATCCCAGAGCCCTGGGATGGAGCCTGCATCGTGCTCCCTGCTCAGTAGGGAGGCCTGCTTCTCCCTCCCTCTATTGCTCCCCCTGTTTATGCTCTCTCACTCTCTGTCTCTTAAATAAATAAATAAAATTGTTAAAAAAGAGATTGTTTTTTTCTCCCATGTTAGCTTTTATTTCCTGATTTGAAAATTATCTGCTCATATCCTAGACTCCTGCATTTATCGAAATCTTAGGTGATGTTCAAAACTTAGTAAAATAGTGCATGTGTGCATATGTAATGAATATAAATCATATCATTTATATGTTGCATATTTAAATATATGATAAACTTGATTTCCACTCTCATCATTATAAGCTATCACAGTTGACAGTTTAGTGTGTCTGTTCTTTTTTTTTTTTTTTTTTTAAAGATTTTATTTATTTATTTGACAGAGAGAGATCACAAGTAGACGGAGAGGCAGGCAGAGAGAGAGAGAGAGAGGGAAGCAGGCTTCTTGCTGAGCAAGAGCCCGATGCGGGACTCGATCCCAGGACCCTGAGATCATGACCTGAGCCGAAGGCAGCGGCTAACCCACTGAGCCACCCAGGCGCCCCTAGTGTGTCTGTTCTTACAGGTCTTTTGGTATTTATTTACAAATAGAGAGGAAGAGGGGATCGGGGAAGAGGGTGAAGGAGGGAGAGGTGGAGGTTTTTAGAGGTTTGGCTCTGGAGGTGAACTTTGTGGTTCGTATCCCAACTGCTTGAAATGTGAAGAGTGATCTTGGGGACTTTCGGTGGGGACTTTAGAATGCCACAGATCATAGTCCCAGCTCCCATGGTTTAGTGGCTGTTTACCTTGGGAAGTGACTTCACCTTTTTGGGCTCGGTATCCTCATGTGTAAAAAGGGGTATTAGACTCTAGTGCATCAGGTGGTTGTGAGGATTAAATGAGTTTGTGCATATAAAATGCTTAAAATTGTACCTGGCACTTTGTGTAATAATGTAGTCATGGCTATTACTGTTATTATATGATACATTTTGTTTAAAAACATGAAGTGGGATTATACTGCACATGTTAGTGACTGGTTTTTTTTTCATGTATCTTACAAATCTTTGCCATATTGATACATACTGATGATTCTGTGGTGTAGTTGTACCATCATTTATTTAAGTCTTCTGCTATTGATGGTGGGTATTAGTTTAGTTTTTAGGGTTTTTTCCTTTTTTTGTATTAAAATTTGTAGTGCCTTTACTTGGACCTAATGTGTATTTAGTAGGATGGAGTCCTGTAAACAGAACTGCTCAATTGAAATAAATAAATTGAAATAAATTGAAATAAATTGAAATTGAAATAAATAAATTGAAGTAAATAAAAAATTAAAAATTTGACAGTTGTTTTAATATCCAAGAACTTTGCTTCTCCCTCTCCTTCCCCCTTTATTGGTAGCAGTTGTGGCCTGTTTTATGACTAACATATTACCTTGAATACTTCCCTAGGTACTAATTAGAAATTTAAAAAGTCTTCTGTTTCCTGCATCATTTCTCTCCAGGGTTTTGTTTTTTCTTCTTGGTCTTCACTTCCTTTTTAAAAGTTTATTTATTTATTTATTATTTTTTTTTCTAAAGATTTATTTATTTATTTGACAGACAGAGATCACAAGTAGGCAGAGAGGGCAGGCAGAGAGAGAGAGGAGGAGGGGCAGGCTCCCTGCTGCGCAGAGAGCCCGATGCGGGACTCGATCCCAGGACCCTGAGATCATGACCTGAGCCGAAGGCAGAGGATTCAACCACTGAGCCACCCAGGTGCCCCGAAAGTGGAAATCATTTTTAAGATAATTCATCTTAACAAGTTTGCAATATAGTCAGTTCTATACATTTGAGTGTGGGGCTCAAACTCATGACCCTGAGATTGAGAGTCACACACACTACCAACTAAGCTGCCAGGCACCTTGGTTCTTTACTTTCTTAATGTCTGGTAATTGGTGGTTTCCACTCATATTTGTGAAGATGAGGTAGATCAGTGGTTAGTTGGGCAGGTAGATTTCTTGCAGTGGGTAGTAGGCCTCTCCATAATTGAATGTGTCTTCAAGTTTTGTGGTTGGGGACTGACACCAGGGACGAGTTTACTGTATTTTATACTTTATTTCCTCTTGGAGTAATTTTTAAAAAATACTTATTCATTTGAGAGAAAGCGTGTGAGAGTGGAGGGTGAGGGGCAGGCAGAGAGAGAGAGAGAGAATCACAGGCAGACTCTGCTGAGCGTGGAGCTGGACGTGGGGTTCAGTCTCCCAACCCGGAGATGATGACCCGAGCCCAAGTCGAGAGTCAGTTGCTCAACTGACTGAGCCACCCAGGTGCCCCACTTGGAATAATTTTTATAAGGATAGTATTGCTAATGAAAGTAGAAATCATTTCTCTTAAGATAATTCACGTTAGCAAGTTTGTGATAGTCAGCTTTTTATATATTTGCATACTATGTATGTTTTGTGGAATTTCTCATGCACAGTATTTTCCAAATACATTTCAACGGTGATTTTAGACCCATAATTTCCCCTCACAAGTAGATTGTGAGGAGGACATCCTAAAATTTATAAAATAACATCTCTCTGGGGAATTTGTTAGTTTTTGAAGAATTGAAGCTCATTTGCATTAGCATATTGTATTGTACTTTTAGGCTTTCTAGTTGAAATAAAAAATTCCTTGAGACTAATTTTTTCATGGTCACATCATTGGATGACAGCTATTGCCCTTATTTCTTAGATCATTTTAACCTAATATTTAAAAATAGTATCACCTTTGATTTGTAGGCCTAACTCTTAAAACCTTATGTTTGCCTTTTATGTACTCTAATTTTTAATCTTTCAGAATTTGTGAAATTGCCTAGGTTTTGTATGGATACCTGTTTTATAACCAGATTTTAACTATAGTATTGAATACGAGATAATTGAATAGTTCTGTGAGATCTTGCCATTCAGACTTAAATATGTTTTCCTCAAGTGACATCACAATGTATATTTCTAATTTTGCTTCAGATGCATTAATTTGTTAAAATATGAATGTAAAGTACACTGGGTACTTGAAGAGATGTTGGTCAGGAACACTTAAAAAAAAAAAGCAAACCATAGAGTCGAACATACCTATGTTTCTGGTTCTATTAATTATAATCACATAATTTTTGGCAGTTCTCTTAATGTTTTTATCTTTATTTATTTTTATTTTTATTTTTTAAAGATTTTATTTATTTATTTGATACAGAGAGAGAGATCACAAGTAGACAGAGAGGCAGGCAGAGAGGGAGGAGGAAGCAGGCTCCCCACTGAGCAGAGAGTCTGATGTGGGGCTCGATCCCAGGACCCTGAGATCATGACCTGAGCCGGAGGCAGAGGCTTAACCCACTAAGCCACCCAGGTGCCCCATCTTTTATTTTATTTTTGAATGTTTTTATTTTTTTAAAGATTTTTTAGAGAGGTTGAGCACAAGCAGGAGGAGCAGAGGAAGAGGGAGAGAGAATCTCAACTAGACTCCTCGCTGAGTGCAGAGCCTGACATGGGGTTCTATCCCATGACCCTGAGATCATGACCTGAGCTGAAATCAAGAGTCAGACGCTTAACTGTCAGACTGTGCCACCCAGGCGTCCCTCTCTTAATGTTTTTGAATTTTAGTTTCCTTCTCTGTAAGAGGGGCTAATAATACCTCTCAAGTTGTTTTGTGGATTAAATGAAATCCTCTCTACAAAATACCAAGTGTACTGTCTGGCACTTAGTTGGTAGTCAGAAAACTGATGCTATCATTTAGTCTAGCCAGTAGAAATAAGCATCATATTCTAAGACTTAAACTAAAGATAGATTACAATGTTTATCAATACTTGTTAAGCTCTTCTTATGTTGATACCTGTATCCAGGATTTGCATTTTGAGAAACCTGTATTTCAAAGCTCAGCATATAAAAAGCTGGTGAGAAGTAAGTCTAGCCTGATACAGATGCCTCTCAGTGGACTTTTTGTAAAGCTAGGACCCATTCTTTGTCTTCTAAAATGGCTTATTATAATAGTTTTTTAAAAATATTTATTTATTTGACAGAGAGATAGAGAGCACAAGTAGGGTGAGCGGCAGGCAGAGGGAAAGGGAGAAACAGGCTCTCTGCTGAGGCAGGGGGCCCGATGTGGGGCTCGGTCGGACTTGACCTGAAGGCAGCCACTTAATCATCTGAGCCACCCCGGCGCCCAGAATTTTATTTATTTATTTGGCAGAGAGAGAGATAGTGAGAGCAGGAACACAAGCAGGGGGAGGGGGAGAAGCAGGCTTCCCCGCCGAGCAGGGAGCCCTATGTGGGGCTCAGTCCTAGGACTCTGGGATTATGACCTGAGCCGAAGGCAGACACCTAACAACTGAAACCCCAGGTGCCCCTATTTACTTTTTTTTTTTTTTAAGATTTTATTTATTTACTTAACAGACAAAGATCACAAGTAGGCAGAGAGGCAGGCAGAGAGAGAGGAGGAAGCAGGCTCCCTGCTGAGCAGAAAGCCCGATGCGGGGCTCGATCCCAGGACCCTGGGATCATGACCTGAGATGAAGGCAGAGGCTTTAACCCACTGAGCCACCCAGGCGCCACCGCCCCCCCATTTACTTTTTAAAAAAGATTTATTTGAGAAGAGAGGAAGGGATACTTGAGTGGCTCAGTTGGGTGCCTGCCTTTGGCTTAGGTCTTGATCCCAAAGTCCTGGGATTGAGTCCTGCCTTGGGTTCTCTGCTCAGTGGGGAGCCTGCTTCTCCCTCTGCCTGCTTATGCACGTGCTGCCTCTCTGACAGATAAATAAATAAAATGTTTAAAAAGAAGAAAGAGTGTACAAGTTGAGGGGGGCAGAGGGAGAAGGAGAAGCAGACTCCCCACTAAGCAGGGAGTCTGCTCAGGGTCAGATCCCAGGTCCCTGACATCATGAGCCAGCTGCTCAAGTGACTGGAGAATTGTTTTGGTATATTAAGAAATAATGGGGCGCCTGGGTGGCTCAGTGGGTTAAAGCCTCTGCTTTCGGCTCAGGTCATGATCCCAGGATCCTGGGATCGAGCCCCACATCGGGCTCTCTGCTTGGCAGGGAGCCTGCTTCCTCCTCTCTCTCTCTGCCTGCCTCTCTCTGCCTACTTGTGATCTCTGTCTGTCAAATGAAATGAATAAAATCTTTAAAAAAAAAAAATACCACGCTCCCCTATTTTGTGTGTTTAATAAATATTTGGTGTATTGAGTTTTACTTTGTGCTAAAAAGATAATAGATAAATCTTGTACATTATAGAAATACATTGGTAGGTAAAATTCCCATGTGGTTTCATCCTCCTCAGTTAACTGTGATATCTTTCTCTGTAGATTATGTTCTGTGCCTTTTTAAACATTTTTTATTTTAACTAAAATTGGATCGCCCTGTATATGTTGTTTTATATTGTCCTTAACATATAGTTTATATGTGTAATATATGTTAATATATATTTAAGTGTAATAATACCCAATACATATAGTTTCCTTAATTAAGTTTTCTTAATAATGCCAGAACAATTCTCTATGTCAGCAATACATTTCTATTGTAATTTTAGAAGTGATTAGAATTCTTTGGTATGGGTGTTACTTAACTTACTTTTGGTCAATTCCTTCTAATTTGGGTTATTTCCATTTTCTTCTATTATGAACCCATGCTGCACTAAACATTCTTATACAAATACATTTTGTATTTAAGTAGGTATTTCAGGGGACAGATCATAGAAGAAGATAAAAAGACACGAAGAGAATGTCAAAGGATGAAATAGACCAAAGGTTATGAACATTAAATACTAGCTATTGTGAGTTTTATTATTATTATTATTATTTAAAGATTTTATTTATTTATTTGACAGAGAGATCACAAGTAGGCAGAGAGGCAGGCAGAGAAAGGGGGAGAAGCAGGCTCCCTGCTGAGCAGAGAGCCCGATGTGGGCCTCGATCCCAGGACCCTGAGATCATGACCTGAGCCGAAGGCAGAGGCTTAACCACTGAGCCACCCAGGCGCCCTTTATTATTATTTTTAAGATTTTTGTTTATTTGACAGAGAGACAGTGAGAGAGGGAACACAGTGGGGGGAATGGGAGAGGGAGAAGCAGGCTTCCCGCCAAACAGGGATCCCAATGTGGGGCTCAATCCCAGGACCCTGAGATCATGACTTGATCCGAAGGCAGACACCCAATGACGGAGCCACCCAGGCGCCCCTCCTATTGTGAGTTTTAATGGTTTGGTTCCTGGTTCTATTTAGATCTTTATTGTTTTTCTTCTTTTTATATTTTATTTGTATTGTCTTGTTTTATTAAGTATGTTCTAATTAGCCACTTTAAATCCTTTCTATAACAAATGGGAAAATAGAACGACATTTGTTATAAAAGGGAACCAGAAAAAAAAAAGAACCAGGACTTATTAAAAAAACATAATTTTCCTATTGGCCAAGGAAATAATGTATTTTAAATTGTGACTTATATAGTAACTTTTTCTTGTTAACTAAACACACTTTCCAAGTTTTCTATTTCTAGCAAACTTGCCAATTTAAATTTTATTTCAAAAAATACCTTTAAAAAATAATGTAGCAGTAGCTACTGATAAGAAAAGCTTGATAAATTTAGGTGGTAGCTAATGAATTCCTGATTTCGTGCTTAAGTTGAATAGAATTTGGTCCGTTGGGACAGAGTATGCAAATTTAGGTAAGTAATATTCGTACTTGTTAAAGTGTGAGCTTATTTGAAAGAATCTAGATGACTGACTTTGTGCCTCATCTGTATCGATTATCTTAGTTCCTCATATATGTCTATGACAAATATAGGTGGAATTAAAAGATTTGGAATTACTAGGGCAGTCTACTGCCTTGAGTCATGCATCTCCTTGATCATCTATTAATGACTGTAAGCACTTTGAAGGCAAAAGCCGTTTTCTTTATCTGAGGTGACAATTAACAAATCATTGATAGATTTTAAAAAATAGTCAGTTTTCTCCACTGTGTTTTCTTTACTCCTTTCGTTGTTATAGACTGATATTAAATATTGTAAATATTTATAAAAAAGTAAGTCTACAGATTTCATTGTCATTAAGCCATAGTTTTTTTTTTTTTTTAAAGATTTTATTTATTTATTTGACAGAGAGAGATCACAAGTAGACGGAGAGGAAGGCAGAGAGAGAGAGAGAGAGGGAAGCAGGCTTCTTGCTGAGCAGAGAGCCCGATGTGGGACTCGATCCCAGGACCCTGAGATCATGACCTGAGCCGAAGGCAGCGGCTTAACCCACTGAGCCACCCAGGCGCCCCCTAAGCCATAGTTTTTAAAAATATTTTTTTGAAAAAAAAAATATCGGAGAAGAGCAAAAAAAATATTTTTTTGAAACCTCATACTTATTTTGAGATATTTAGACAGCACAGAAATGTATAAAATAAGAAGTGTATAGCATCTTAGTTAAGCATAATCTTAATCTTTTTTTTTTTTAAGTAGGTTTTGTGCCCAACATGGGGCTTGAACTCAAAAACCTCTAGATAAAGAGTTGCATGCTCTATTGACTGAGTTTGCCCTCTTTTTTTTTGCTTCTGGTAGGGGAAAAAAAAATCCATACATACCCAAAGGAATTTTATTTCTTAACTCAAAATGAAATTGAATTATTCAAACACATACATACACTATTCTGTAGACATTTACATTTAGTGTCTCCTAGATATCCTATAACATTACACAGAAAGAGAATCAGTTTGGTAAGAAGTTAAGAGCCTTGGTGTTTGGAGCTGGTCTGATGGTGATAAATCCCAACTTTCCACTACATAGTGTGATGTTGGACAGGACTGTTTTATTGCTGTGTAAATTAATTTTCTGTTTTGCAAAATGGGAATAATAATTGTTCCCAAGATTGTTTGAATCAGCATTAAAATGTAAGGTGCTTATAATGTTTGGCACATGATATTTAGCTTAGTAAATGTGAGCTGTAATGATTATAATGCAGCTTTTCCTCATTAAAAAAATATATATATATATTCCATAATATGGTTAATACATTCATTAAGCTATTCTCAAATTGATGGACAAGTAACTAACTGTATTTTAAAGGATGTTATTTTTCCATGGGTGATTTTTTAATAATTTTTTATCTTGATTTTTTTTAAGAGAGAGTAATGATGCGGATGAATGGGAGGGAGGGGCAGAGGGAGTGGGAGAAAGAATTTTTAAGCAGGCTCCATGCCCTTGTGGAGCCTGATGAAGGGCTCTATCTCATGACCCTGAGATCATGACCTGAGCCGAAACCAAGAGTGAGATGCTTAATTGAGCCACTGAAATCCCCGCTCCTTGATGATTTTAAAGTGTTGTTGGTTTTTATTTTAGTAGTGTAACAACACTCACTTTTTGCTCTCAGTTCCTTAGCTGAAGTGCTTATTGAAACTTCAGAGCTTTCATAAAACAAGAAAGTAATTAACCATCTTTCAGTCCTAACCCTAATATGTCTTTTCTCAGATCCATTTTGTGCAGTTTGTAGATTAGTTTCATTTTCAAATGATAGTCGTCCATTGCTAAAAACTGCTTTCGCATTTTTATCTTTTATAATCTGCATGAATATTTCTCCTGCCCCAGCTATCAGAACTTGAATTTTAGTGAAAAGAAAAACATTTCTATTTTTCCTGCTCTGCTGTTATTTTAGTTTATTGCCTTCTTTGTGATTGGAAAATTGGTTTTGATTCAAATGTCTAGAGAACGTTGTATTTTCCTGACAAAGACACTTTGTGATGCCCTGTTGATGAGAGAAGCCAGTATAAAATAAATTGAGAGTGTGTTTAAGAATGTTAGAAATGGGGGCGCCTGGGTGGCTCAGTGGGTTAAGCCGCTGCCTTCAGCTCAGGTCATGATCTCAGGGTCCTGGGATCGAGCCCTGCATCGGGCTCTCTGCTCAGCAGGGAGCCTGCTTCCTCCTCTCTCTCTGCCTGCCTCTCTGCCTGCTTGTGATCTCTCTGTCAAATAAATAAATAAAATCTTTAAAAAAAAAAAAAAGAATGTTAGAAATGGGGTGCCTGGGTGGCTCAGTGGGTTAAATAAATCTCTGCCTTTGGCTCAGGTCATGATCTCAGGGTCCTGGGATCGAGCCTCGCATGGGGCTTTCTGCTCAGCAGGGAGCCTGCTTCCCCCTCGCTCTGCCTGCCTCTCTGCCTACTTGTGATCTCTCTCTCTGTGTCTAATAAATAAATAAAATCTTAAAAAAAAAAGAATGTAAGAAATAGGGGTGCCTGGGTGGCTCAGTTGGTTAAGCGTCTGCCTTCGGCTCAGGTCATAATCCGAGGATGTAGCTCCAAGTCAGGCTTCCTGCTCAACAAGGAGCCTGCGTCTCCCTCTCCTTCCCACTCGTGCTCTCTCTCGCTATCTCTGTCTTTCTCAAATAAATAAAGTCTTTTAATAATAATAATAAAGAATGTAAGAAATACTGGGGTACTGGGGTGACTCAGTCACTTAAGGGTCTGACTCCTGATTTTGGCTCAGGTCATGATCTCATGGGTTGTGGGATCGAGCCCCATATTGGGCTTCATGTTCAGTGAAGAGTTTGCTTGAGATTCTCTCCTATTCCTTCTGCCCCTTCCCCAACTCTGTGCACATGGATGTGCTCTTACTTTCTCTCTCTAAAATAAATAAATCTTTAAAAGAGTGTAAAAAATGCTAATTTTTTAGTCATTGAACCAAATTAACGTTTTCATTAGACGTGAGTGATCCAAGTAAGGAGTGTCTCTTTTTTTTTTTTTAATTCAAGAAAATGCCACCTTAATTAGCATTATTTTACGCACTTGGTAAGGATAAGATAGTAGTACTCAATCTTGGTTGCTTGTTGGAATCAGTTTTGCAATTTAAAAAAGTATACAAGGGTGCCTGTGTGGCTCAGTGTGTTAAGCATTTGCCTTCAGCTCAGGCCATAATCCCAGGTCATTGAGCTCTGCATCGGGCTCCCTGCTCACCGGGAAGCCTGCTTCTTCCTCTCCCACTCCCCCTGGTTTTCTTTCCTTTCTTGCTGTCTCTCTCTCTCTGTGTCAAATAAAATCTTGCAAAAGAAAAAAAAATATATATATAGACATTTCTAAATCAGATTTTGGAGTTGGGGTTTTAGATATGCAACTAAAGTTAGAGACTTCTGGTCTAGAAAATTGGAATGGTCTTTTGTGAGTTAATTAGGTCTTACATAATATTTAAGGTACATTAAATTAGTATTGCTTATTATTTTTGGACAGTGTCTTTTCTGAGAGCATTGAGTGCTACTAACATGATGCTTGCTGTTGGATTTGATGTCTCTTCCTTGTTAAGATTCTTGATTTATAATGATCAAGCAATGAATGCTTACTTCTCAGGGGACATGTCCCTTAAGTTTCTTTTCCAGATTAATACTGAAATAGAGTTTGGCAAAGGACTAGAGGAGGATCTTTTTTTTTTTTTTCCTTCCCATTTTGAAATAGCTTCATTCTGGGACATGGTAAAGTGAAAGCACAAACCAGGGATTTTACACCTTACATCCTCTTACAACCTGAAGTAGTTTATTACCAGTATCTAATTAGATTGACAAACTACTGGGCACTGACAACCTTTCTGTTTTCTTTCTTCTTGTGAAGGGTACTTTCTTAATTCAGCAGTTTATTGTGTTCAGGGCTTTGTGCTAGCTCTGCGCAAATGAGTAAGGCCTATTAGTCCTACCCCTATTGTTACTACTGAGGATTATTAGAATTACCATAAACCTGCCTAATACTTAAAAAACAAAGCAAAACCATGTGTGCTAGCTATAAAAGGAAATGTGTTAACATGTCCTTCAGTGTGTAATGGAGAGACTCCTTGATTTTAATCTCAATTATTCCATAACCAGCATATCACCAGATCCTAAGCCATTGTGGCACTCTGAGGTGTCAGGGATCTATTTGTCTTTTTAACATGCCCTGTGTTGATCCAAGTGGACCTTGAGGTTCAGGAGGGCTGTTACAGCTCTAGTCTGTAAGTTTGCATGCCAGTTAGCAGGAAGGAGAAGGGAGAGGACAAAGGGATGCTTCTTCTCTTAAAGGGCACTTGCCAGAAGATTCATACATCACTTTTTTTTTTTAAGATTTAATTTATTTATTTATTTGTCAGAGAGAGAGACACACACAGAGCGCACAAGCAGGCTGAGTGGCAGGCAGAGGCAGAGAAACAGGCTCCCTGCTGAGGAAGGACCCTGATGCGGGACTCCATCCCAGGACCCTGGGATCATGACCTGAGCTGAAGGCAGTGGCTTAACCAACTGAGCCATCCAGGCACCCCATACATCACTTTTTTTATTGAGGAAAGAGAGGAAAACAAAGATTCGGGAGCTACTGGCAGCTTCTAGCACATGTGATTTGTTTTTTTGTTTTTTTGTTTTTAAAGAATTTTTATTTTTAAGAAATATCTATAGCCAACATTGAGGCTCACACCCACAGCCCAGAGACAAGAATTGCTGTTCCACTGACTGAGCCAGCCAGGTGGCCCTTAGCACATGTAGTTTTTAATGAGGATATGCCTAGTGTAATTAGGGGCTCATAATAGGTGCTTAGTCAGTAGTAGTTTATAATGTTCTAATATTTAGTTCTTTGCTCCACTCTATACACCTTGGAGCTTTATGGAAGAGAGGGTGACAACTACACCTCTTTTATTTTTTTTTTAATTTTTTTTTTAAGACTTTATTTCTTTATATGAGAGAGAGAGAGAGAGAGCGAGAGCAGGTCAGAGGTAGAAGCAGACTCCCCACGGAGCCCGGAGCCCGATGTAGGACTCGATACCAGGACTTCAGGATCATGACCTGAGCTGAAGGCAGTGGCTTAACCAACTGAGCCACCCAGGCACCTGACAGCCACACCTCTTAAGACAAACAGCTTCTTTCTAAATTAGCTTTAATATTTTTGAGCACACTCACATGAGACAGTTGAACAGGAAGAAGTTCATTAAAACTATAAACAAGTATGTCACACATTTGCTAGTGGTTGAAAAGAAACATGGTAAAATAAGTAGCTTTCTTAAAAGGTAGTTTGGGCTAATGGTTCTTATACCAGCCTACCCATCCACCTTTAAAAGATTTTTAAATAGTATGATTGAGTCATAACCCAATTAACAGAATTGTATTTTAATAATGTATTCATTTAAGGTATTCAGTAATTGCCAGTAAAATCTTTGTTAGCTATGTCAAAGAAGGGTGAAATTCCAGGTAATGAACCTAAAAAAATAGTGGCAATGAAGGTAGAATGAATCTTCACAGGAGATTTTCAGCTACTTGCTCTCTGTACTTCCAAGTCCATTCTATAAGTTAGTGTTTTACTCTGCATTTTTATAAAGTATATATTTGTGAGATATAGTTTTCCATTATTTAACATGTCTAAGTAGATATGAATATTGTAACAAGCTGTAGAAATAAACATGGAGGATAAAAAAATGTTAGGAAAATAAAATTTTTATGTTGCGACCATTTGTTCCTTTCCCTTTTTGTATTATTATAAGTACTCATATCATTTGACATATTTTATTGAAAGAAGATTCAGCTCTAGGTTTGATATTTTCTGTTTTCACAGTGGAACCGATTTAAAAGCTTTGTCTCTTTAGGTATAAGAAAGAGATATACAAATCCCTACAAGGAGGGATTTGTGCCCTTTTAGAAACAAAAATCGATATTTACCTGAGAATTTGAGGCTGAGTACACAACAAGCTACATAAATTAATGTCAAAACAAAATAGGGGCTAGTGGGTGGCTCACTTGGTTGTGTCTGACTCTTGATTTCGACTCAGGTCTTGATCTCAGGGTTGTGAGATCAAGCCTCACTTTGGGCTCCGTGCTCAGTGGGGAGTTTGCTTCTCTCTCCCTTTGGCCTTCCCTTCACTTTCTGTCTTTCAAATAATAAATCTTAAAAAATCCAATATATTTGTCAGTCTTTAATAACACTTTAGGATTTATTACACTGAATTTACTTTACTCAAGGTGAAGCGATAATAACTTAGAGTTATCCTTTTCATTTTGTATTTTTACTTATGATTCATGGTAGTGAAAATCTCTTATGAAGTACAAACACTCCTACTTGGTTTTTATTCAAATACCATTTTCAGGTTGGTAGAAGTGATTTCATTTTTATTAGAGAAGCAAATTATTTCTTACCCTTAGTTTCACTTTCAGTATTTATGTTCTAACCTTGTTACTGGAATTATGTTTCCATTGAAAATAATTACTAATATTTCTACTTTCAGTTTTATTTTCTCGTATTTGTGGCTTCATTGAAATCTACTCTGACTAGTAGGAATAAATTGTTTCTATGTGATTGTATTATAGAGACTTACGTGACTTACTTGATTACCTTATTGAAAAAAATGTAAACTGTCAGTGAAGCATTTAAGTAATGTGTTAGGGTCAGGACAAACTTAGAGTCTTACATAAGATAGAACTTAACTTAGGAGAGTTACCTGACCTTTAGTAAAAGTCAAAGACCTTTTAGTGGTTATCATTCCCTTTTAAATGTAGACTCTTCATGTTTTAGAAAATATGCTATAATTCTGTGAAAAACAGAAAACTTTCCTGGCTTTCTGTGCACTCTGCCTTTTTTATTTTTTATTTTTTTTTAAAGATTTTATTTATTTATTTGACAGACAGATCACAAGTAGGCAGAGAGGCAGGCAGAGAGAGAGGAAGGGAAGCAGGCTCCCTGCTGAGCAGAGAGCCCGATGCGGGACTCGATCCCAGGACCCTGAGATCATGACCTGAGCCGAAGGCAGCGGCTTAACCCACTGAGCCCCCCAGGCGCCCCCCCCTTTTTTTTTTTTTTTTTTTTTTTAAATCTCTTGCCTGCTTGGTCTGCTTCTAGCGTCCGTTCTTCTCTTTGGGGTTATTTTACCTTTCTATGCTTGGTGTCTTCCTCTGTAAAATTGATTAAGTAGACGGAGTTCTCTCTCTCTCTCTTTTTTTAAAAAGATTTTATTATTTATTTGACAGAGAGAGAGATCACAGGTAGGCAGAGAGGGAGGGGGAAGCAGGCTCCCTGCTGAGCAGGAGCCCAATGTGGGGCCTGATCTCAGGACCCTGAGGTCATGACCTGAGCTGAAGGCAGAGGCTTAACCCACTGAGCCACCCAGGTGCCCCTGAGTTAACTCTTTTTTTTTTTAACCTGTTTATTTTATTAGTTTATGTTTAGGGCAGAAATTGTCTCATATCCTTTCTTTCATCTTCCCTAGAAATAGTCAGCAGCCTTTTTGTTACTACCGGCTTTCTTTGAGGTAGAGTAGAGAAGGGTGTTGATAACCAAATAAACCTTAGCAATAAAGAATTACCAGAGAAGTTTGAAATATAATTGCTACTGAAGACAGTATTATAGAACTCTTTTCCTTTCATTGCTTTGCTTACTAGATTGGTGTACATTTAAAAACATTTTTCTTCCTACCTTTTCTTTCTCAGATTAATAGTTCTGTTAGTGGAGCACCTTCGTGGCACAGTTGATTAAGCATGCTTTCAGCTCAGGTTGTGATCCCAGAATCCTGGGATGAGAGTCCCGAACTAGGCTTCCTGATCAGTGGGGAGTCTGCTTCTCCCTCTGCCTCCCCTTCCTCTTGCTTGTGTTCTCTCTCTCTCAGATGAATTAAAAAAAAAATTTTTTTTTTTAAAGATTTTATTCATCTGAGAGAGAGGGAGAGAGAGAGAGACAGGGTACAAGCAGGGCAAGAGGCAGAGGAAGTGGGAGAAGCAGACTGCCTCTGACCCGGGAGCCCAACATGGGACTCAATGCTAGGACCTGGAAGATCATGACCTGAGCTGAAGGCAGACACCTAACCATCTAAGCCACCCTGGTGCCCCACATATAAATAAAATCTTTAAAAAAAAATTTATGTTTAAATAGCTACATGTAACTGGGTGCTGCCCTGTTGGCCAGTATAGCCCCAAATTATGCATTTAAGCAGCAGACATTTTTATGAGCGCTCAGTGATATGCCCAGCATTATGTTTAGTGCCAGAAATGCTGTGATCTGGCAGTATGGTAAGGGAGTTAGATGATTGAAGTGGTAAATGTAATAGTTTGTGTATTAAAGAAAAGTACAAGGTTATAAAGGAACATAGATACCAATTTTTACTTAACCCAGGCTGAGGGTGAATCACCTTGGGGTGGTTCTTAAGCCAAAAGAAGTATTGTGTCAAATATCCGCTTGTATTCTGCATCGGTACTGAATTTAGGTCCATTCTTGTTGTGTGACAATATTACCAGAGCTGTGGAACCACCTGGTCATTATTTTTACGTGTTTGGTGTTTTTGTGCTTTAACCCTGGACCTTGTATAGAATTAATAGGTCTTCCTTCATTTGTGAAACTCTGAACAACAAAATTATAAATCATAAGGCTGCAGTTTGGCTAAAGTGTGTGTGTTTTTTTTAAGATTTTATTTATTATTTTATTTATTAAAATCATGACCTGAGCTGAGATCAAGAATCGGATACTTAAACTGACTGAGTCACCAGGCTTCCCTAAAGTGGTTACTTTTTTTTTTTTTTTAAAGATTTTATTCATTTATTTGACAGAGATCACAAGTAGGCAGAGAGGCAGGCAGAGAGAGAGGAGGAAGCAGGCTCCCCGCCGAGCAGAGAGCCCGATGCGGGGCTCGATCCCAGGACCCTGGGACCACGACCCGAGCTGAAGGCAGAGGCTTTAACCCACTGAGCCACTCAGGCGCCCCTAAAGTAGTTACTTTTAAATGTGTGCAGTTTGGGCCATGCCTTGCCCTCAGATAACATTTCGTTTGTGTTATGAAGTTCTGGCAAGGAGATTGATTGCCTTTGGTGTATGATTCTTGGCCATATGTATTGTATAGGTCCTTGAGGTCAAATCTCCAGGGCTTTAGGAGTTTCACATAAGAATATGAGTACTGAGTAGAAGAGTAATAGTTTTTACAGCTTCTTTAGGGCTGATCTTGTTTTTGCAGGGGGGGATTTTATTTATTTATTTGACAGGGATCACAAGTAGGCAGAGAGGCAGGCAGAGAGAGGGGGAAGCAGACTCCCTGCTAAGCAGAGAGCTCTATGTGGGGCTCCATCCCATGATCCTGGGATCATGACGTGAGCCGAGGGCAGAGGCTTTAACCCACTGAGCTGCCCAGGCGCCCCTAGGGCTGATCTTTATCTGACTTCTTAAAGAGATGAGGGAATGCCTTGTTATTCCTTAGGGCCCCTGGACGTCAGGATCCATTTGTAGTCCCTTTGGTTTGATCTCTTCAGAACCTTCTCAGAGCTATGTAAATCTCCTTGGCTTGGGGAATGAGGGCATTAAGTGTTCTCTCTTTTTGCTCTTACTCTGGTCCTCATTTTTCTTCAGCTCATTCTGGAGGAACTCAGGTCAGTGAAAGTCATGTACCTAATGAATTGTCATGGCTTTTCTCTAGACATTGAAGAGTAAGTGCTTTGGTTTTTAGCCCCAGGGGACAGAGTCTATAATTAAGCACTTACAGGTCATTTAAATGGGTTGCATTCATGGGGCACCTGGCTGTCTCAGTCAGTAGACAGGCAATTCTTGATCTTGGGGCCATGAATTTGAGCCCCACATTGCGGGTAGAGTTTACTTAATAAAAAAAATAAAAATAAAAATGAATGGGTTGCATTCATCAGTAACTGTCTTGCTTCTAGAATGTTTTGAAGATTATGCCTGTCAGTCTTAAAAAAGACTTGGATTTTGGGGCTCCTGGGTGGCTCAGTCGTTAATTTGACAGAAAGAGAGCACAAGTAGGCAGAGAGGCAGGCAGAGAGAGAGTGGGAAGCAGGCTCCCTGCTGAGCAGAGAGCCCGATATGGGGCTCGATCCCAGGACCCTGAGATCATGACCTGAGCTGAAGGCAGAGGCTTAACCCACTGAGCCTCTCAGGCACCCCAATAAAATAAAAAAAAAAAAAAGGCATTTACTTCTCATGAATGGAATTAATGCATAAGTTTAGTGTGCATGGTTGGATATATTTTACCTTTTAGAATCCATAGTAATAGTGTGATTGATGATTATATTTTACATAAAATATACATTTGTGTTTAGGGAGATGCAGAGGGTTGCATCTGGTTTGAAAACTTAAAAAAACTATTTTGAAATACTGCAGATTTAAAAAAGTACACTATAATACAGCAAGTCCATGTATCCATCAGACAGCTTCACAAACAAAATGCTATCAATATAAAACCCTCAGCATGTTCCCTCCCTGATCACTTGCTCCTCTCTTTCATGAGAGGTAATTGTTATCCTGAATTTGGGACTTATTAGTCCAATGTATTTCTTTCTTTTTTTCTTTTAAGATTTTATTTATTTATTTGACAGAGATCAGAAGCAGAGAGAGAGGGAAGCAGGCTCCCCGATGAGCAGAGAGCCCGATTTGGGGCTCGATTTCAGGACCCTGGGATCATGACCTGAGCCAAAGGCAGAGCCACTGAGCCACCCAGGCACCCCTAGTCTAATGTATTTCTTTGTATATTTCCTATATATTTGTATTTCAGTTTTCCAAATCTTTTTAGTTTTATTACACTGCAGAAGAAATCAGAATTCTTTTTTTTTTCTTTTTAAGATTTTATTTATTTATTTGATAGAGACACAATGAGAGGGGAGCAGAAACAGGGGGAGTGGGAGAGGGAGAAGCAGGCTTCCTGCTGAGCCAGGAGCCTGATGTGGGGCTCCATCCCAGGACCCTGGGATCACAACCCAAGCCGAAGGCAGAAGCCCAACGACTGAGCCACTCAGCTGCCTCAGACATCAGTATTTTTTTTTTTTTTTTTAAGATTTTATTTATTTATTTGACAGACGGGGATCACAGGTAGGCAGAGAAAGCAGGCAGAGAGAGAGGAGGAAGCAGGCTCCCTGCTGAGCAGAGAGCCTGATTTGGGGCTTGATCCCAGGACCCTGGGACCATGACCTGAGCTGAAGGCAGAGGGTTTAACCCACTGAGCCTCCCCGGCGCCTGACAGCATTCTTTTTTTTTTTTTTAAATGAATTTTATTTTTATAACATATAATATATTTTTATCCCCAGGGGTACAGGTCTGTGAATCGCCAGGTTTACACACTTCACAGCACTCACCATAGCACATACCCTCCCCAGTGTCCATAATCCCACCCCCCCAACCCCCCACCCCCCATCAACCCTCAGTTTGTTTTGTGAGATTAAGAGTCACTTATGGTTTGTCTCCCTCCCAATTCCATCTTGTTTCATTTACTCTTCTCCTACCCCCTTAACCCCCCATGTTGCATCTCCTATCCCTCATATCAGGGAGATCATATGATAGTTGTCTTTCTCCGATTGACTTATTTCGCTAAGCATGATACCCTCTAGTTCCATCCACGTCGTCGCAAATGGCAAGATTTCATTTCTTTTGATGGCTGCATAGTATTCCATTGTGTATATATACCACATCTTCTTTATCCATTCGTCTGTTGATGGACATCTAGGTTCTTTCCATAGTTTGGCTATTGTAGACATTGCTGCTATAAACATTCGGGTGCACGTGCCCCTTCGGATCACTACGTTTGTATCTTTAGGGTAAATACCCAGTAGTGCAATTGCTGGGTCATAGGGTAGTTCTATTTTCAACATTTTGAGGAACCTCCATGCTGTTTTCCAGAGTGGTTGCACCAGCTTGCATTCCCACCAACAGTGTAGGAGGGTTCCCCTTTCTCCACATCCTCGCCAGCATCTGTCATTTCCTGACTTGTTAATTTTAGCCTTTCTGACTGGTGTGAGGTGATATCTCATTGTGGTTTTGATTTGTATTTCCCTGATGCCGAGTGATGTGGAGCACTTTTTCATGTGTCTGTTGGCCATCTGGATGTCTTCTTTGCCTGACAGCATTCTTTTTTTTTTTTTTTTTTTAAAGATTTTATTTATTTGTCAGAGTGAGGGAGAGAGAGCGAGCACAGGCAGACAGAATGGCAGGCAGAGGCAGAGGGAGAAGCAGGTTCCCTGACGAGCAAGGAGCCCGATGCGGGACTCGATCCCAGGACGCTGGGATCATGACCTGAGCCGAAGGCAGCTGCTTAACCAACTGAGCCACCCAGGCGTCCCACCTGACAGCATTCTTTTTTTTTTTTTTTTTCTGACAGCATTCTTAAGTCACAATTGCTGTTACTACTTTTTAAGCCTATGGAGTTTTTTTCTGAACTTACTTCCAGATTTTTATTTCTGGATAGAATTATTAAGTTTCATTTTGAGAAATAGGAACATTTTATTTCAGAGAGCTTTTCTAAGTGTTATTGGCCAATATTTTGAACATTTAATTTTTTTTATCTCCTAAAGGCTAAAGACAAGACCATTTTATTTTATTTATTTTTTTTTTTTTTAAAGATTTTATTTATTTATTTGACAGAGAGAGATCACAAGTAGACAGAGAGGCAGGCAGAGAGAGAGAGAGAGGGAAGCAGGCTCCCTGCCGAGCAGAGAGCCCGATGCGGGCCTCGATCCCAGGACCCTGAGATCATGACCTGAGCCGAAGGCAGCGGCTTAACCCACTGAGCCACCCAGGCGCCCAAGACAAGACCATTTTAAATTATTTTGCTCAGTGAAGTAAAATTCTCATGTGAGGTTTTATTAAATAATGGTCTCTTCACTATTGATAGGCATAAGCAGAGAAGAAGCAGGTGACATTGGAATACACAGTGGAAATCAAGAAATTTAGTTCAAAGACTAGGGATAATGCATACGATGATAGTGATCTTTAAGGATCTAAATTCTGATTTTTCTGTTTCCTTATCCGTAATGGGAATAGTGCTTGTGTTAGGATAATGGTGGGGGGGAGGCGACTAGAATATTTAATATACCTTGAACCACCATCAGTCCTTTATTTTTTTATTTTTTAAAGATTTTATTTATTCATTTGACAGAGATCACAAGTAGGCAGAGAGGGAGGAGGAAGCAGGCTCCCTGCTGAGCAGAGAGCCTAATGCGGGGCTTGATTCCAGGACCCTGAGATCATGACCTGAACTGAAGGCAGAGGCTTTTACCCACTGAGCCACCCAGGTGCCCCCCATCAGTCCTTTATTAGCATATTTGATATTTTTCAAAACTTAATATTTGTGGTCTTTAGGTTTAAAAAGCTGCCTGAAATCTCAGTCTGTTCTTTTTTAATTGTTGGAGCAGATGGTTATGAGTGGAGTATATAAGCTGGATGATGTTCCTTTTTGATTTTTTTTTTAAATTGAACTCTATGCCCGGCAGAGTTTGGCTCTAACTCACAACCCTGAGATTATGAGTCACATGTGCTACCAACTAGGCCAGCCAGGTGTCCCTCCTTTTTGATTTTTCATACTCTGGAAGGTGGGGCTATGATAGAAGGTAGAGCTATTTTATTTCTTGATTGATCTGCGTTCACTTCTCTGTAAGTAGTGGTGATAGTCCAAACTGGAGTGGCGCAGACATCAGCCATGAAGGAAGAAGGGTAAAGTTGCAATATTATTTAATTCTGGTGCATTGTTGTTTTTAATAGAATTTTTCCATCTGAAACAAAATAAATGTTCAAATGGGAAATTGGGAAGCTTTAAAAGATGTGAAGAAAAATCAATCATAATTCCATTATTCAGAATAGTTTTTTGGATTTAGCATGTTTCTCAAGGTTTATTTCATTCTCTTTTAATTGCTTCAGTTCCTCCATAGTATTCTAAACCATAGGATTGGATGAGAAGTTATCAGTGTTAACAGGAAGGGTTTTGAGTAGGATGTTAAGGAGATGATAAACTTTCATTTGAAAGGTGAAGGAAATGTTTGAATGTTATGAAAAATAACCTCTTTTTCAGCATTATTTTGGGGTCAAGAACACTTTTTACCATGTTTATTGCATTTCAAGTAAAAAATATCTTGCATTATTTATCTTTAGTTTGGCATGGTGAACACTATTTATATTGATAGTTATCTTAATGTTGCCTTCATAATGAAAAATACTTTTCCTGCATATAGAATTCTGGGTTGACAGTTTTTTTCTTCTGCTACTTTGAAGTAGTAAAAAAAAAAAAAAGTCCTTGTCTTCTGGCATGTATAATCTTTGACAAAATCTGATGAAATTTTTATCTTTGTTCTTTTTTTTTTTTTAAAGATTTTTATTTATTTATTTGACAGATAGAAATCACAAGTAGGCAGAGAGGCGGGCAGAGAGAGAGGAGGAAGCAGGCTCCCCGCGGAGCAGAGAGCCCCATATGGGGCTCGATCCCAGAACCCTAGGATCATGACCTGAGCTGAAGGCAGGGGCTTTAACCCACTGAGCCACCCAGGCGCCCCGAAATTTTTATCTTTGTTCTTGAGTGTATATGTAATACCCACCCCTCACCCCCTCCCACCCCCGGACCTTTAGCTGCCTTTGAGTTGTTTGACTTTGATGTGGGGAGGCATCTGTGTTGGTTGTCTTTGGATTTCTCTAAGCATCTTGAATCTTTGGTTTGATATCATCCTGTATTTCTGAAAAAAATTTTTTTTTCTTTTTAAGATTTTATTGCAGAGAGTGTTTGAGCCAGGAAGGGAAGGACAAAAGGAGAGGCAAAGCAGTCTCACCTCTCAGTAGGGAGCCTGATAGGGGTGGGGGTGGGGGGCTTGATCCCAGAACCTTGGGATCATGACCTGACCTGAAGGCAGACACCTACTGAGCCACACAGGTGCCCCTATTTCTGAAAAGTTCTTGACCATTATCTCCAAGTATTTCTTCTGCCCCAGTCTCTCTCTTTTCTCCTTGTGAGACTTCATTTTGTATGTAAGTTAGGCCATTTGATAGTGTCTCTCAACATTGGATGCTTTTTTTGCTCTCTCTCTGTTTCAATTTGGGTAATGTTTATTCATGTGTCTTCATGTATCTTCAAGTTCATTGATTCTTTTCATTAGCTGAGTCCACTCCGCTATTGAGTTTGTTGAAAGAATTCCTTATTTCTGACACTGAAGCATTTCAATTTGACTTTTAGAAATAGCCTCCCATCTCTTTTCTGAAATTATGTCTCTGTTCACGTATATTACCTACCTTTTTCACTAAGTCCTTGAACATATTAATCATCATAATTAAGAAAGAATTCTATCTGATAGCTCCAGTATCTGAGTGATCCTTGAGTTCAGCTTGTCTTGATTGCTTTTTCTGTTCAGTATTGGTGGTTTTTGGTGTGTGTGTGTTTCATAATTTTTATTTAAGTGTTGGGCATTTTGTGTAGTATAGTAGAGACTGAGGGAATTAGTATTTATTCTTGAAAATATGGCCACCCATTGTGGTGGGGTGTTGAGTCAAATTCATCATGAGTTGAGCTAGTCTGGGGATTTATTGTTCTCATCTTCAGTGTACCACAGACTTCAAAGTCTTACAGTGGTGGCTAATGTTAGCCCACTGGTAGAAGGCTGTTGCTTGCTAGTTGATGTTAGGATTGTGGATGTAGTTATTCTGGTCCAGCCTCAGTGTTAGGCTTCATTGTCCACCTTGGCCCTAAAGATGGGGCTTTATCATTGCTCCCTTTCCTCCTTCTCTTGACAGTATTTGCCTTGTATTTGTGGTTGTTCTTGGATGGGGTTTCCTGCCCCTCACCCAGTGTTAGGATACGTCTGCTTGGTCTGTCAGTGTTGGATCCTAGGCCCAAAATGATTTCTTACCCTTCCTCACAAGGGTAGAGGAATTTGCTTATTGTCTTATCCTGGCAACAGTCGATGTCTGCCAGTGTCCTGGTGGTGTGAATGTTTGTTGCCTCTTTCCCAGCAGCCTAGTAAGGTTTTTGCTTCATAGGAGAAAAGGATCTGGGGAAACCAGTGGGTCTTTTTGTCTGTTCTCAGTGATGGCTGAAAACTTCCTACACTCCTGTAATATTGAGTGGGAGACTCTGTTTTTTTGCCAGGAATCTAGTCTTTCTCATGAGCACCTAGTGGAGGCCTTTAGCAAAGAGCTTGCAAGTGAGTGCAGACTCCCATTGTACCTAGAATACCGAGTTGGGAGAGTGTTAGTTTAGTCTACACTTAGCTCTTAGGAGCTTATTTTAGGTATAATTACCTCTTTTTCTTTTCTTTTTTTTTTATTAAAGATTTTATTTATTTATTTGACAGAGAGAAATCACAAGTAGGCAGAGAGGCAGGCAGAGAGAGAGGAGGAAGCAGGCTCCCTGCTGAGCAGAAAGCCCGATGTGGGGCTCGAACCCAGGACCTGGGATCATGACCTGAGCCGAAGGCAGCGGCTTAACCCACTGAGCCACCCAGGCGCCCTATAATTACCTCTTTTTCTTTCTTTTAAAGTTTTTTTATTTTTTTATTTGAGAGAGAGAGATTGAGAGAGAGAGAGGGAACATAAGCAAGGGGTGTGGGAGAGGGAGAAGCCCGTTTCCCACTGAGCAGGGAGACCTATTCGAGCTTGATCCCAGGACCCTGGGACTGAGACCTGAGCCAAAGGCAGAAGCTTAAGCAGAAGCTTAACGACTGAGCCACCCAGGCGCCCCTAATTACCTCTTTTTCTTGTAGTCTGCCATGTGTGTTCTGTCCTTTATTGGGGGGCCTTGTCTGACTTTGGAATTTGGCTTATTTGCTTGCCTCACAACTTTAGCAGTCTCTGATGGGCTCAAGTGAAGTTGTGGTGTTTTCAATTATCTGGCCTTTTCTTTTAGAGTGGGTGCTGTATTCTTTGCAGTTTTCTATATCTTTAGCAGAAACAGTAATCTGATGAAAATCTTTAGAGTTTATCAACCTATGATAAACTTAATTCCAAAAAGGATTCAATGTGGTTTACAAAAATACTTGATGTAACATTAGATGAAGAAACTAGATAAGGAAATCAAAGCGAAGGGAAAACAGGATGTGGGTAAACAGACAGGCAGACAGACAGGTAGAGTATTCTATTGAAATAAATGCCAACGACCTTGGATGGTTGTTGGGTGTGGGTTGCAGATTTGGATCTGAGCTTCATTATGACAACAACAAAGTTATAAGATTGACAGTGCTCAAACTTTTGGTATAAATTTATTTTCATGGGTGCCTTTTTTTTTTTTTTTTAAGATTTTATTTATTTATTTGACAGACAGCGATTACAAGTAGCAGAGAGGCAAGCAGAGAGAGAGGAGGAAGCAGGCTCCCCGCAGAGCAGAGAGCCCGATGCGGGGCTCGATCCCAGGAGCCTGAGACCATGACCCAAGCCGAAGGCAGAGGCTTTAACCCACCAAGCCACCCAGGCGCCCCTCATGGATGCCTTTTAAATGTAGGAAGAAATAGTTTTTACTTGGTGTATCTAGTGGAATGAACTATGTAATATGTAAGACATCTTTTTTTTTAAGATTTTATTTATTTATTTGGCAGAGAGATCACAAGTAGACAGAGAGAGGCAAGCAGAGAGAGAGGGAGGAAGCAGACTCCCCGCTGAGCAGAGAGCCTGATGCAGGGCTTAATCCCAGGACCCCGAGACCACGACCTGAGCCGAAGGCAGAGACTTAACCTACTGAGCCACCCAGGCGCCCCAAGACAACTGTTTTTAACATAGATACTTGTCTTTCTTTACCTGTACTTATTTCTTTTTAAGTGTATTATGTATAATTTCCCTACATTCCCTACTGGAGGAGCTGGGTAATTTTCCTTTTTTTTTTTTTTTTTTTAATTAACATATAATTTATTATTTGTTTCAGGGGTGGGTCTGTGATTCATCAGTCTTACACAATTCACAGCGCTCAGCATAGCACATACCCTCCCCAGTGTTCATTACCCAGCCCCCCAATCCTAACCACCCCCTGCCACTCCAGCAACCCTCAGTTTGTTTCCTGAGATTAAGAGTCTCTTATGGTTGGGGTGCCTGGGTGGCTCAGTGGGTTAAGCCTCTGCCTTCAGCTCAGGTCATGGTCTCAGGGTCCTGGGATCGAGCCCCACATCAGGCTCTCTGCTCAGCAGGGAGCCTGCTTCCCCCTCTCTCTCTCTGCCTGCCTCTCTACTTGTGATCTCCCTCTTTCTGTAAAATAAATAAATAAAATCTTAAAAAAAAAAAAAAGAGTCTCTTATGGTTTATCTCCCTCTCTGGTTTCGTCTTGTTTCATTTTTTCCTTTCTACCCCTATGATCCTCTGCCTTGTTTTTCAAATTCCATGTATCAGTGAGATCATATGATAATTGTCTTTCTCTGATTGACTTATTTTGCTTAGTGTAGTACCCTCTAGTTCCATCCATGTCGTTGCAAATGGCAATATTGTTTTTTGATGGCTGCGTGATATTACACTGCATATATTCACCACATCTTCTTTATCCATCTGTCGATGGATGTCTAGGCTCTTTCCATAGTTTGGCTGTTGTGGACATTGCCGCTATAACGATTGGGGTGCATGTGCTTCTTCAAATCACTACATTTTTATCTTTGGGGTAAATACCCAGTAGTGTAATTGCTGGGTCGTAGAGTCGGAGTTGGGTAATTTCATCGATTAGTGCTTGATAGGGTGATGTTAGATGGTAGTTATATGGCAAATGGTTTATGAGATAGTTGCTGTTTGAATCTCAGTCTTCATTAACCTGTTATTACTAGGAAGTCAGGGTGGCCTTATGCATAGGCGGGGTTAAGGAATTCACTCACTGTTCATTTATTCAAGAAATGTTTATTGCATACCAGCTGTGTGTCAGGTGTTATATTAAGAGCCCAGAGAATAAAAACAAGCCCTTTTCTTTTTTTTTTTTTTTTAAGATTTTATTTATTTGACAGAGAGAGATCACAAGTAGGCAGAGAGGCAGGCAGAGAGAGGGGGAAGCAGGCTTCTTGCTGAGCAGAGATCCTGATGCGGGACTCCATCCCAGGACCCTGAGATCATGACCTGAGCCGAAGGCAGTGGCTTAACCCGTTGAGCCACCCAGATGCCCCAACAAGCTCTTTTCTAACTAAACCTGTATTATAGCAGGGGTGGAAAGTACCAAGTATGTCAAGTCCTTTGGTAATAAGTGCTATGTGAAGAAAAAAAAAAAAAAACACTGTACAAAGACATTGGAGAGAATTGTTACTTAGAGTGATCAAGGAAGTCTTTTTTTTTTTTTTTTAAAGATTTTATTTATTTATTTGACAGAGAGATCACAGGTAGGCAGAGAGAGAGAGGGAAGCAGGTTCCCCGCTGAGCAGAGCCTGATGCGGTGCTTGATCCCAGGACCTTGAGATCATGACCTGAGCTGAAGGCAGAGGCTTTAACCCACTGAGCCACCCAGGCACTCCAAGGAAGTCTTTTTTTTTTTTTTTTTTTAAAGATTTTATTTATTTATTTGACAGAGAGAAATCACAAGTAAGCAGAGAGGCAGGCAGAGAGAGAGGAGGAAGCAGGCTCCCTGCTGAGCAGAAAGCCCGATGTGGGGCTCGAACCCAGGACCTGGGATCATGACCTGAGCCGAAGGCAGCGGCTTAACCCACTGAGCCACCCAGGCGCCCCTCCAAGGAAGTCTTTTTTAAGGGGAAAATTGAACAGAGATATGAGGGAAGTGGAGCATTAAGTTGTCCGCATATCTGTGGCTGGAGTGTGTCGGGTAGAGGGAACAGGTGCAAAATCTCTTAAGTTTATACCATTCACACACATTTGGCATGTGAAGGAGGCCAGTATAATTTGAGATGAGGATGTCAGGGGCCAGTTCATGTAGGCCCTCATAGGAAATGGTAAGGATTTTGGATCTTATTCTGAGACAAGAAAACATTGGAGGGTTTAGAGCAGAGAAATGATATTTATATGACTTTTTTAAGAATTCGATTTTACATATACTTACCTCTCTAGATTCTGTAATTAACATCTAACTTATTATACTGCTTTATCAAATCGTTCCATTTGTCTACAGATACCAGGAAGACCCCATTTTCTTCTAAAATACTTGTTCTGTTTTCTGGAGAGTATCTTAAAATTTACTTTTAGAACATTTTTTTGATCTTAAGTAATTTATTGTTGTGGTAAAATAGTAATAATTCTAGAAGGCTTAACTATTTTTTGTCATTTATTTTATTTTATTTTTTTAAGATTTTATTTATTTATTTGACAGGGATCACAAGTAGGCAGAGAGGCAGGCAGAGAGAGAGGGGGAAGCAGGCTCCCTGCTGAGGGGAGCCCGATGTGGGACTGAGGCTCGATCCCAGGACCCTGGGATCATGACCTGAGCCGAAGGCAGAGGCTTTAACCCACTGAGCCACCCAGGTGCCCCTTTTCACTTATTTATTAAGGTAATTTATTTATCTTATTTATTAAGATTAAGTCTTTTACTCTTTTCAATGATGCTAAAGGTGCTTGATGCCTATGAAAGAAAGGGGGAATGCCACGAGGGGAGGCAAAATAGGTGAGGGTACAGAAGTGAGAGTACTGAGGGCAAAACTCAGCTACTTCGTCAGTTGACCTAGTGTCATCTCTGTTTATGTATGAACTGTGATACCTGATGACTTTGTTTCCCTTATGTTGGTGTTATGTTTGCTTAAGTCTCTTTAGTTTCAGTATTAATACTTTAGATAAACATAGAATGGTATTGTGGCTAAGAGTGTGGACTCCAGAGTCAGAATATTGAGGTTTGAATTCCAGCCTACGAGTTTTTTGTTTTTTTTTTGTTTTGTTTTTGCTTTTCTCTGCCTCAGTTGTCCTCCCTGAAATGCGACAAAATAATGAAACTTTCCTTCGAGGTTTGTTGTAAATGAATTAATGTGCATATAACAAAGGGGGGCATACGTAGTAAGGGCCTAATAATGTGAGCTGTTCATATTATATGGAATATGTAACCATAAGCCTTTGCATTTAAGGGCGCTTTGTCGTTAACAAAGTGAGGTGTTTCAACAGTGTTTAAACAGTATTTCTAGGACTTCCCTGTTTTTGTTTCACAGTAATTTTGTCAGCAGTTGAATGATTCTGATGGAATGTACGATCTCCTAGATTATCAAGATATGCCTGGTTCAGTTTTCTATTTTGAAATAAACTAGTGACCATTAAAATTTTAAGTCTTAATATGTCCCTGAAATTGGACTGATGACTGGGTATACAGAAATAACTTGTGTTTGAATAATTAAGCCAGTCATATTTGTAGGCTAATGGAGCATCTTACTTAAAAATCCTGCTTTATAAAGAGGACTTCAGGGTGGCTCAGTTGGTTAAGCATCTGCCTTTGGCTCAGGTCATGATCCCAGGGTCCTGGGATCGAGTCCTGCATTGGGCTCCCTGTCCAGTGGGGAGTCTGCTTCTCCCTCTCCCACTCCCCTTCTCTCCTGCTTCTGCTTTCTCTTTCCTTCTCAAATAAATAAATGAAATCTTAAAAAAAAAAAAAAAGAACTTTGTTAGTTAGGTCTGTAATTAGAAGTTTTTATATTCCAAGAGTTTAGTTCTTTAAGCATGAAGAACTGTCATGCTATCTTGTTTGTTAAGGTGACCACAGTATTATACTTCTAATTGTGTCTCCTCTTTTAATTACTTTATTGTAGTGTAGTGTAGATTTGCTTCATTTTTAAAAATTCCAGTCAGTTAACATACAGTGTTATGTTAGTTTCACATACACAGTATAGTGATTCAGCACTTGCATGCAATGCCCAGTGCTCCTCACAGGTGCACCTCTTCATCCCCATCACCTATTTAGCCCATTCCCCCACCCACCTCCATTCTTGTAACCTTAAGTTTGTTCTCCGTAGTTGAGTCTGTTTCTTGGTTTGCCCTCCTCTTACTCTTTTTATTTTATCTCCTCTTTTAAAAAGCTGTTTTTTTTATATCTCATAAGCTTCATATGCATGTCGGATTTGATCTTTTACATGTTAGCATTTTAATGGGCACATGGTTATTGAGAAATTAGTGGCTTTAAGTGGATATATAATTAAATTGTCTCTTGTTCAAATTTATAGTAGCTGATGTTGTTTTGGTAACGAACGTGTCTTACTTTGGATGGGTACTTGTGGAACTTGTTTTTTAGCCTGGAGGAGTTGAAACACTTGAAACAGTCAGTTGATGTGGTGGTAATTTTAGATCTATTTGGTAGTAAAGAAGAGCAAAGCCAGAAAACACTGTAGTAACAAAAAAAATCATGACTGAAATATTAATCTCTCTCTCTTTTTTTTAAAAGTTTATTTATTTAAGTCATCTCTACACCCAGTATGGAGCTTGAACTCAAGATCATGAAATCAAGAGTCACATGCTCTTTTGAGTGAGCCAGCCAGGCTCCCCCTTTCTCCTTTTTTGGTTAACAGTTGAGAAAAGGCATACCTTAGCATGTATTTTTTAAAAAATGAAGGTCTTTAGCTCGACTATTTTATGTGTGTATGTATGTATATATTTTTGAAAGCTTTTTATTTGTTTAGAGAGGAAGTATGCATGTGCACATGTCCAGGTGAAGGAGCAGTGGGGTGGGGGAGAAGCAGAGGGAAAGGGACAAGCAGACTCCACATTGAGGCAGAGCCTGATGGGGGGGGGCTTGATCCCATGACCCCAAGATCATGACAAGCCAAAATCAACAGTTGGACATTAAATTGACTGAGCAACCCAGGTGCCCCTGACCAATTTTAAATGGTTGGTATTCATTTTTTTCGAAAAGTTATACTGTTTAAATATTTAGGAAAATAGTTCATTGGCAGGCCAAAATGAATGCCACTTGAATTTGAGGAGGAGATATATAATATTAGAGATATTTGAGGAAGAGAATATGATGTGTTTCCAGTCCCTTAATTGATCCCTAGACCATCCAAAACTGTGTACCATCGCATTTCAGTCTTCTAGTAATTGCCTTCACTGTATACACTTTGTCATCCCTGATATTATACCATTTAGTAGTATTCCTGTTTTTCATGGACACTGTGCAAAATTTTACTTAATTATAATGTAGGAAAGAAATTTTTTTGCAGGTAAGTTTTTTTTTTTTTCTGTTTAAAATAAAAAATTAACCAGTGCAGTATTGTATAAATGACTTATATACAACAGTGCAGTGTTGTATAAATTCAGTGATAAATCACTGAATTCTACTCCAGAAACCACTGTTGCACTGTATGGTAACTACCTAAATTTATGGAGCTTCTGTTTGGTGGGGATTGGCATATTAGATTTTTTTTTTTTTTTTTTTAAAGTAGGCTCCACACCCAGCAGGGAGTAAACAAGGAGCATGAACACATGAGATCAAGGCCTGAGCTGAGGTCAAGAGTCCCAAGGCTTAACCGACTGAGCCATCCAGCGCCCTCCACCCTGCCCCCATTCAGAGCAATTTGTTCCCATCACTTTTTTTTTTTTACTCTAGTGCCAGTAAGGTTTAAGCCAATTTTTGGCCCAAATGTTCTGATCTCTTTCAGTTTAGGTGCTAAAGGCATCAAGTTTTTCTTTTTTGATTGATTCCTTTTTTTCCCCCTCAAGTGTTTTGCCTTGTGTTATTTATCATTATTATTTTTTAACCACTGAGTCAGAGTCATTGTAGACTAGGGCAGATAGAAAGAATGCAGATCTTTTGAGACTCAAGAGATGTTTTACAGTCTTCAGATATTTTGATAATTCACCATTAAGAGGGAATGAGGAGGGTCATGAAGACATCTCAGAAGAAGCCTGGTATCAAATGGTACAACAGTTTCTAGAGGATTTTATTTACTTATTTGTTTATTTAGAAGATTTTATTTGTTTATTTGATAGAGACAAAGCGATAGAGGGAACACAAGCTTGGGGAGTGGGAGAGGGAGAAGCAGGTTTTTCCACCAAGCAGAGAACATGATGTGGGGCTCGATCCTAGAATCCTGGGATCACGACTCCAGCTGAAGGCAGACACTTAACGACTGAGCCACCCACGCGCCCCTAGAGGATTTTATTTTTAATTGGGATTAGATTATATGACTCTTAACATTCTATTTCCAGTTAGGCAGTTTTGCCTTCACATGTGGTTTTGGCTTGTAAATTTCTAGCCTCCAAATTTATCATGATATAAGTCTTGCCTGAGTCTGAAATTCAGCATTGCTACTAGTATAAGTGCAATTACACATTATTCACATGTGTAATGCAAACTGGCAGACTAAGCCCCCAGCTGATGTGTTAAATGCACTGGAAAGAAGTTTTTCACACATCTAATTTGTGTTATTTTCTTTCTTTCTTTCTTTTATTTTTTTTAAGATTTTATTCATTTTTTTGACAGAGAGAGACACAAGAGAGGGAACACAAGCAGGGAGAGTGGGAGAGGGAAAGTTTGTGTTATTTTTTTACATGAAAGCGCTCAATAGTATTGGCCCTGGACTGTAGTAATTGAATCACAGTTGAACTTGAATTAGTCTAAAGTGAAAAAAATCTGTTATTTGACCTGGCAGGAAATTTGTCCTGTATGTGTTTGCTAACTGCCTTAAGTATTAAGCATTAGGTATGTGAAAGCATATTAAATAAAGAGGTGTTTATTTGAAAAGCAGCAAGTTTACATTTGTGACTAAATTCCAACTAACTTATGATATTCACAAAAAAAAGTCGTCCTCCTTCTCTCACCCTGTACTTCAGAACTGGTCACGAATTAACAGAAAAAGAAGTTACATGGCTTGAATTAGTCACTTGGATTTTGGTTTTCTGATATATAGGGAGATAGAAATTATTTGATGTCTTAATGGTCACATGATTTTATTTTTATTTGGTAATTTAGAATTTATTCTTTGGCATAAAGCAGTTTTTGTATAATGTAGTGAAAGAAATACTATTGAGAGTTACCTAAACTCCTTGATCTTTTTGAATTGAAATATAGCTTTGTTTAAGATTCTTTCTAGTCATTAAGTCCATTATTTATAAATACATGAATTCATTACAGGGGAACAGGATGGTGGCCATAAGCTTCTTTGGAATTGGAGCTCAGGGACCTGGGTTGAATCTTTGCTTTGACTGTTTGTTTTTTTTTAAAGATTTTATTTATTTATTTGAGAGAGAGAAAAAGCACAAGAAGGGGAGGGTCAGAGGGAGAAGCAGACTCCCTGCTGAGCAGAGAGCCTGATGTGGGACTTGACCCCAGGACTCTAGGATCATGACCTGAGCAGAAGGCAGTCGCTTAACCAACTGAGCCACCCAGGCATCCCTGCTTTGACTGTTACTAGCTGTGTGACTGTGGGAAAGCCACCAAATGTCTGTTTTCCTCAGCTTCCTGATCTTTAAAATGGGTTTAAGAGCCATTATTTCAAAAATTGTTTTGAGCCTTAAATGACAAGTACATGTACATGCTTAGCATGGAGTGCAACTTGCAAGGAGTGCTCAGTAGTGTCTTGCTATTATTGTGTTTAATTTTCTCATTCTTTCCCCAGTGCTGTGCCATTACTGAGAGCCTCTTTTCTCGAAAGTGGCACCTTTCTCCTTGCCTTCAGCATTCTTCTTCATACCAGGAGCAGAGTGAGGTGGAGGAGTTAGCCTTTGTTTTTTATACGTAGGTGCATGTTCTCACTGAGCTTCAGATTTTAGAATGTGAAACTTTTTCCCCACCCCTCTTTTTATGCTACTCACCTGACTCCTCAGTGGAGCATTGAAGTAGGACTTTGAAGTTACAGAATAGTTTTCAGTGGTCACTTAAGTATTTGGGATATGTAGAAGATCCCATGGGGTATCCAACTAGAACACTTCTATTATTACTCATATGTGTGACAGGTCAATGGATGGACCTAATAGTTTGTGAATTCTACTGAGCTTATTGTGTCTTCTCTGTTATGTACTGGGGAACATGTAGGGAAAGTGAAATAGGATTCTTTGAAGATAAAACAATAATTATGTTTTGCTGTTCTGTGCATTTACTCAGTAAATACAGTTGACCTTAGAAAAGGGAAATTTTGGAGGTAAGAGTAGTCATAAAATACTTTGTTGGAGAAAACGGATTTATATTTGGTCCTGAGGACTAGTTAGGATTTGTGTGAGTTCAGAGGAGCTAGGTGATGAAAGTGAGGCAGAGATATAGGAGGGAAAGTGAATATGGCATATTTAGAGAGCTTTGAAGGAATAATAATAAAAACCCCAGAGCTAACATTTATTGAGCACTGAGTCTATGCCAGCTACCGTGTAGAGGATTGACTCATTTAATCTTAAACAGCAATTTTGTTTTATGTATGGGGTTTCTAGACTTGGCCATACTTGGTCATAATGCTGCGTTCTAAGTTTGTTTTAATGGAAGAGTTGTGTTTGTGCATAGATGAAGTTCTTTTGTTGCTGTGTAACAAACCATCCCAAAACAGTTGTTAGTGAACATCACAATATTTTCACATACTGAAAATAGTGGTGTAGAATAGCTAGAAATGTACTGTAAACAGAACCACAGAAGACCCCCATGTTTCCTTCCAGTTAGTATCTGTGTCCACTGACCTACTTCTAATAGCATAACTTATTTTTTGTTAGGTGTTGAAGTCTGTGTGAATCTAATCATACAGAATTTTCTTTTTTGTTTCAGGTTTCTTTTACTCAGCATTGTTAGTGAGATTGATACCAGTTGTATATAGTTGTTCATTCTCATTGCTACGATTTTTTAAAAAGATTATTTAATTGAACTCTTTAAAAGCAAAGTTGAAAGGTTTTTTTAGTACAATAGAACACAAATGGAGTTAACTTTAAAAAATTTTTTTGTAAGGATTTATATGAGAGTGCATGATTAGGGGGAGAGGAGAAGCAGACTTTTTTTTTTTTAAGAAGCATTGAAAGTATGTATAAGGTTCTAAGCTTATATAACTAAAAAATAATTTATGGGGCACCTGGGTGGCTCAGTGGGTTAAGCCGCTGCCTTCGGCTCAGGTCATGATCTCAGGGTCCTGGGATCGAGTCCCACATCGGGCTCTCTGCTCAGCGGGAAGCCTGCTTCCCTCTCTCTCTCTCTCTGCCTGCCTCTCCGTCTACTTGTGATCTCTCTCTGTCAAATAAATAAATAAAATCTTTAAAAAAAAAATTTATGGCTGCTAAAGAATATACTGTTTTAAAGGGCAAGTTAGTTGACATAATCTGAAGTATTAGTCTTGTAATAATTTTTTAAAAAAGGTTTGTTTGAGAGGGAGAGTGCACGCGAGTACGAGCAGGGGGAGGTGTGGTGGGAGAAGGATAAGCAGATTCTGTGCTGATCTTGGAGCTCTAGTTGGGGCTGTATCCCACGATCCTGAGATCACAACCTGAGCCAAAACCAAGAGTCTTGAGGCTTAACCGATTGAGTCACCCGGTGCCCCTGAAATATCAACCTTTAAAATACTCCAGGTTGGGTGCTTCGGAGGCTCAGTCCGTTAACCATCTGACATAGGCTCAGGTCATGATCTCAGGGTCCTGGGATCCAGCCCTGATTCGGGCTCCCCACCCAGCAGGGGATCTGCTTGTCTGTCTCCCTCTCCCTCTGCTCCCCACCCTATGCATGCTCTCTCAAATAAATAAACTCTTTTCTTTTTTTAAGAATATAACTTTATTTTTTTAAAAAGATTTTATTTATTTATCTGACAGGGAATAAGCGCAGGGGAATGGGAGGGGGAAAGCTGGCTTCCCGCTGAGCAGGGAGCCCAATGCAGGGCTCGATCCCAGGACACTGGGACCATGACCTGAGCTGAAGGCAGCTGACTGAGCCACCCAAGCGCCCCTCAAATAAATAAAATCTTAAAAAAAAATTCCTGCCATGTTTTTGTATCCATACAATAAGTCTTCTTTCTCATTTTTCCTTGGAAAAACCGGCATTAAAGAATTTTATGAAGAAAAATACTGTATGATTGCATTTATATGTGAAATTTAAAACAAAAAACCCCAAAACAAAATTCATAGATAAAGAGAACAGATTGGTGGTTACCGGGGGTGGGTGGTGGGCAAAATGGATAAAGGGAGTCAGAAGGCATAGATTCCCAGTTATAAGATAGATAAGTTGTGCAGATAATACTGTATACCATGGCAACTATGGTTAATAATACTGTATTGCATATTTGAAAGTTACCAAGAGAGTAGATCTTAAAAGTTCTCATCATAAGAAAAAAAAAACTGTTGTGATGGATGTTAACTAGACTTACCATGATGATCATTTTGCAGTGTACATTGCAAAATGTGAAGCTATTATAAAGCTGTATGCCAATTATACCATAAGTTAAAAAATGAATTTTGTGAAGATGGAAGATGATGAACTTTTTGGGGGAGTACAGGGGAATAAGTAGGTTCAGTGATGATCTGAGCTAAGGTAGAAAATCATGGAGTGAGATTGAAATGAACTTCATCCTAAGGCAGACAAAATACCAAAACGGTCATTTTATGTATATTATGAATGAATGATTCTTTTTAAAATTTATTATTTTATTATTTTTAAAGATTTTCTTTATTTATTTGACAGAGATCACAAGTAGGCAGAGAGGCAGGCAGAGAAAGGGGGGAAGCAGGCTCCCTGCCGAGCAGAGAGCCTGATGTGGGGCTTGATCCCAGGACTCTGGGATCATGACTTGAGCTGAAGGCAGAGGCTTAACCCACTGAGCCACCCAGGCACCCCTCTAGTCGAGGTTTTATTAGTAGTAAAGCTGACATTTTAATTTCTCTCACAATTGTTTTTCTCTTACTTAGAACTTTTAAGGGGTGGGTAGAAAGATGATCGATCACATTGGTTCCTTCAAATCTCGAAACATTCTGCTTTTGTCATCCCTTCTAATTTCTTTGGGTTTAACATAGTCACCAGCAGAACTTGGGACCTTAAGAGTCTGGGTCAGGGCTTACTGTTTAGAGGAGAGGAACAAAATGGCCTGCCACATGCACAGTGACACCATGTCTTATCCACTAATGTGAAAAAATGGCAGTAGTGTCCATTTTGTGGGTAAGACAGGTATGTGGGGAGAAGAGAGCATGATCCCTGTACAGTTTTTCAGATTTTTTTTTTTTTAAAGATTTTATTTATTTATTTGACAGAGATCACAAGTAGACGGAGAGGAAGGCAGAGAGAGAGAGAGAGGGAGGGAAGCAGGCTTCTTGCTGAGCAGAGAGCCCGATGTGGGACTCGATCCCAGGACCCTGAGATCATGACCTGAGCCGAAGGCAGCGGCTTAACCCACTGAGCCACCCAGGCGCCCAGTTTTTCAGATTTGGCTCTTGTTTTCTTCCATATAATTCCCCAAGATTTTACCTGCTCCTATAACTTTAAACCTTATCTTTAAATGATAACAAATCCATACTGTTTCTTTACCTGGACCTTTGCCTAAATACCTGCTGCATGTTTTCTCTTGGATCATCCTGCCATTAGTTCATAGTCCGAAGGGAGCTAGCGTTCAGTCATAAACATCAGTAAACCTAGATTATAATCTTAACTTTGCCATCAGCTTACTACGTGGCCTTATTTGGTGGCCTTCCGGAGTTTCACTTTTTTCATCTGTGGAAGAATGTGGGTAGAATTTGGAATTCTTTCTAGCTCCGCCATCCTATGACTTTCTGATCTTTTGTGGACCTCCTGTTCATTTGCAGTACTGGTACCAGTCACAATATAAAATCGTAGAATATTCCACGTACATTCTTGCCTCTGTGTTTTCTTTACTAAGAAAGCCTCTTGGTCTTTTACTCCTCAGTCTTAACCTTCCTGTACAATCCATTTCAGTCTTTTCTTCCTTGTGGATGGTTTCTAATCATTTGTAGTCCACAAATTCTTTGTTTTCTGAAGTCCTACACAGTCACTGATGTTACGGATTGGCATTCCTCAGAAAACTTCTTAAATGATTATTTGTTATACACATACATAATTTAACCAAATTGTAAGCTCTTTGAGGATGAGACTGTGTTTTGTAGTATAATGCCCAGCATGGATGTACGTTTACTAATTCCCTTTTACCCTTGTATATTCTAGTTGCCTAGTATATTCTTTGTCCGTAATAGCCATTCACTCTTAGCTTTTACAGGTTGCTTTGTGGTCACCCTCGCTAATAGTTAGAATAGATATCTATCATAGTTCAATAGGAGATTGAGATTTGATGGCCTATAAAGGGAAAAAACCTGTTTTTCCCCCCAAAATGTATTTAGTATGACTGTTAGTGCAGATTACATTGTGAATTTGTTCATAACATTAAACGAAACCATCCGTGCCCCTTTTTCTTTTAACACTTTTGTTGTACAGTTTTTAATTTGTTTTGTTTTTTGAGTATATGAAGATTAAAACCTTAGGATGAAAATGTCATTACCAAGATGTTGACTTACTGTTAACTGATTTTATATAAACTCCAAGAGGGTGGGGTCTTTGTTGTTACTCACTTTATCTCTTATTCCTAAAAATGTCTGGCATGAAGTAGGCTCTTAATAAATATTTGTTGAATGATGAATGAGTGAATGAATGACTAAATCTTAACAGTACTGAAAGTATTTCTGTTCTCTGTAGTCCTCCGTTGCATTTGAGCTGAAGAATGTAATATCTCACTGTATCTGTTTCTTTTGTGTGGGAAGGCCAGATGAAGAGTGGGTTTCAAACCTCACTTGAAATTTGGCTTGTGTCTGTTTTTCAGCTGGTGTGGTGGATAGGACTGACAGACAGGATAGGCTGGGTTGGTGATCCCAATGAGGTTGTCAGTTAAAGCGTTTGTCAGAAAGTAGGATCAATGGTATAGGGCCAAAATAGTGGTGTGAGGAGTGTCCTAGAACTAGAAATGCTGAGAATATACAGTGGATTGGGCAGATGGTGGGTGGTCTGGAAGAACTCTGGAGATGAGATGTGGATAACCTGCAGTGATTCTTTTCCTGGGCTCCATAACAGACTTGAATGATAAGGTCAGGATCTGTCAAAGGAGTAACATTTTTCTTTTTAAAAACATTAGAGACACAATTAGAGTATACACCAACAGTTAGGAAACACTAATAAAAAGGAATGTGTCTCCTGCTACTCTGACCCTAAGTGTTTCAGACTTGAAGATTTTACTTTTATTTCTAGCCATATATAAACACTTGAGGAACAAAATAATTCTGTATGGTTTTGTGTGTGTGTGTGTGTGTGTATGTGTGTATAATATATATATATATATGTATTTTTTTTTAATTTTAATTTTTAACTTTTATTATTTTGAAGGATTTTATTTATTTGAGAGAGAATGTAAGAGAGAGCGTGAGCAGGGAGGAGAGGGAGAAGCAGACTCCCCACTGAGCAGGAAGCCTCATGCAGGGCTTGATCCCAGGATCCTGGGATCATGACTTGAGCCAAAGGCCGATGTTTAACCAACTGAGCCACCCAGGTGCCCCTATATGTAATTTTTTTTTTTTAAGATTATTTTAGAGAGAGAGAGAATGAGTGCACATGCAAGAGCTGGGTGAGGGGCTGAGAGAAGGGGAGAGGGAGAGAAATCCTCAAGCAGACACCCTGCTCTGCATGGAGCACGATGCATGTATTGATTTTAGGACCCTGAAATCATGATGGAGTTGAAATCAAGAGCTGGGCACGCAACCGACTGAGCCATCCAGGGTCCCCAGATTTGTGGGTAGTTTTAAAATTTTCTATTTTACAAAGTTTTGGTAATGTGCTTATAATATGAAAATCATAAAAGAATCAGTGGCTACTTTTATTTTTCTTGGGTAGCATTTTTTATTTTTTATTTTTTTATAAATTTTATTTATATGAGAGAGAGAGCAAGCATGAGCAGGGAGGAGAGGGGCGCACAGGGAGAGGGAGAAGCAGACTCCTTGCTGAGCAGGGAGCCTGACACAGATCTTGATCCCAGGACCCTGAGATCATGATCTGAGCCAAATCAGATGCTTAACCACTGAGCCGCCCAGGTGCCCTTAGTGTGTATATTTTTATTGGCTCCATTGTGTGAAATTGTATGCTGAAAATGGTCTTTGCAGATGGAAAATTAGACCACATGGTGCTGTTAGTTAACACTTTGTACATTTATTTTCTGTATTTTGCAACTTTTCTCTCGTGTAATAATGTGTAATCATGTTTTCATAATTGTGAATGACCTATGTTAGGAATTTCATTCTCCTTTCTTAAACCTATCGTGATCTGACATTTTAGATGAATTTAGAAGCAGTTTTTAAGAGTTGTTAAAAATGAAAGTGTACGTTTATGTGTAGAATATTTGTGGGAAGATGTGTTAGAAACTTGACTGTGGTTACCTGCAGAAGAAGACTTTCTACCTCAGATCCATCCCTGCTGGTACTTTCTACTTTATATCCTCTGCGCCATTTGCAGTTTGTTTGTTTAAGGATTATCAAGTGCTCTTGTAAAAACTAGTTATAGTTATTAGCCCAAGAGAGCTACTGACCTATAGACTGTGGTTATATCCGTAGTTTTGCCTTATTTTTAAAATAATTTTTGCTCCTTCCTTTTATTACCAAAATATATTTATTTACCAAATAAATTCAGATGGTTTTCTTTGTTCTTTTTATACATTCTTATTTTTATTTTTTTAAGCTTTCATTTATTTGGCAGAGAGAGAGCATAAGCAGGGGGAGCAGCAGAAAGAGGGAGAAGCAGGCTACCAGCCGAGCAGGGAGCCCGATGCAGGGCTTAATCCCAGGACCCTGGAATCGTGAACTGAGCCGAAGGCAAATCCTTAACCATCCGAGCCACCCAGGGGTCCCCTATTACATATTTTTAATTCTCACCAAAATACCATTTCACTTCAGAAGTCAGTATGGTTTCCAGAAAATTGTTTAGAGGCCCTTTGGGACTAGTAGAAGATTTATTCATTTGCAAATTATGACCCAGTAAAATTGAGGTTGCAAACTATATATGAATTTGGCTTTTTTATTTTCCACTGTCTGTGTAAAGGACATTGAGCTGTGTGACCTTAAGCATGTTACTTAACTTCTGAGGCTATCTTCCCCTACCCTCCTTCATTATTACACATATATTTTGTAAGATTATCTCCCAGGACTTTTCCAAATTGCTGATTTTATAATATCCTACTCATTTCAGCTCAAAAGATAGAATTCAGTGATTCTTAAAGTAGGGTTACAAGCAAAATTTCTATTTAACCAAAGTCTGCATAACTCTCAGAATAAATGTAAATTATTAAAATACATTTGCAATTGGATTTGTCTCCTTGGAATGCTAAACTAGTGCTGCTCAAAATCATCCATATGCATGTATAAAATCTCGAGTCATGAGTGGGATTTTGAAATGAAAATTTCCAGCACTAAAGACATTAACTAGGGCTGTGTGTGTGTGTGTGTGTGTGTTTATTTTAAGCAAATCAACATTTTCATTTTTAATCATAATCCTGGAAAATGAGCCTTTTCTTTGTTTAGAACTTCAAAAGAAGTAGTGTCTTATGCCAATTGTAGCTTCATAGAAATTATACAATGGGTTATCAGTCAAATTTAATTAGACTATGACAGCTTCTTTCACTAACTTCCCTCCAGTTCATTAAGTTATAGCAGTGAGGAAGATGGTTATGGTCCACACCCTGAGGGTGTACAGTTTTCGTAGTAAGTGGAGTAAACAGAGTGCGCTGAAACGGACTTGAGCTGTTGCCTTTGTTAGAGAACTTAGCTGCTTATTTGTCTTTTTGAAAAACATTTGAGCCAAAAAAAAAAAGAAAAGTCCTTCCTTTTTTTTTTTTTAAGTTTTTATTTATGTATTTGTCAGAGAGAGAGGGCACAAAGCAGGGGAGCAGCAGGCAGAGGGAGAAGAAGCGGCTCCCTGCTGAGGAAGGAGCATGATGTGGGACTTGATCCCAGGACCCTGGAATCATGACCAAGCCGAAGGCAGTTGCTTAACTGACTGAGCCACCCAGGTGTCCCTGAAAGGTCTTTCTTAATTTAAACTTTTCTGAGTACAAGGGAGGAGATTATTATTGCTGGAGTCCAAATTAGAAGCCAAAACACTTTATTTCCTTTGTGGTTTTCTGAATGAACTAGATTGAGAGGGTCAATGTGAAATAGAAATCCAGGTCCTAGAATTTTGTTCAGTAGTAAAGTAAGATGTAGTGTAATGAAGGCACATGAGTGTCTCCCACCCCCACCATGAGTGCTTTTTTGCTGGTATGTATTAATAGACGACTGGGTAGCTGCATGCTTGGGAGCTTTTCTGTGCTTTTACAGTCTTCATCCTTACTGTAGCCAGGCAGCTGAGGAGACATCCCCTAAAGAGGCAGAACTCCCATCCTCCCTCTTCTGCCCCCCCCCCCCAACTATATACTAGGACATTCAATGGTCTTGCATTGACCAGAAAGACAAAGAGTGCTTTCATACTCTGGGGAGTTTAGCCCAAGCCGGTGTGCTGGGTCTTTGTTAGGGCTTGCGCTAGCCTTTTTCTCTTTGACCACCCCCAGTCTCATTGTTCATACTTCCTAGTAGCAACAGGATCAGTTTTAGAATTTTACCTTGTTGCTTAAAAATAAACAGTTGCAAAAGCGAAATCCAGTATCTTGTAATGAAAAATGTAAAGAAAAGCAAAGTTTCATTTTCTCTCGTGGTTTTTTTTGATAAAGAAAATGCCATTACTACATAAGTGCCATTATTCAAGACTTGATCTTGTTGACATTATTCTTTGTCATTTAAAAAGTCAAAATAAACTTTCTTTTTTGTATGGCTATATCTCATCTAACTCATTGTTTTTGTTTTTATTTAAATTCAATTAGCCAACCTATAGTACATCATTAGTTTCAGAGTAGAGTTTAGTAAGTCATCAGATGCGTGTAGCACTCAGTGCTCATCACACCACCTGCTATCCTTAATGCCCATCACTCAGTTACCCTATCCCCCCACTCCCCTCCCCACCAGCACCACTAACTCATTGTTGATGCTTGATATTCATTCATGAGATACAGATAGGACTCTCTTTCACCAGGGTGCCTAGGTGGCTCAGTTGGTTAAGCTACTGCCTTAGGCTCAGGTCATGATCCCAGGGTCCTGGGACCAAGCCCCATGTCAGGCTCCCTGCTCAGCAGGGGGCCTGCTTCTCCCTCTCCCTCTGCTACTCCCCCTGCCTGTGCTCTCCTGTTCTCTTTGTCAAATAAATAAAACCTTAAAAAAAATCTTTTTCACCCATGTCTGCTGGTTTTATTGTTTTATGTTTTATTAGATAATATGAACTTCTTTTATTAGATAATATGAACAGTTATATGGATTATTCAAAGAATGCTTCTTGCCCCAGTTGACAGGAAAAAGTAAATAGTGTTGCATTGATTATATAAATCATCAGTATGAAATAAGGAAAAATTTCTTTTTTTTTTTTAATTAACATAAAATATATTATTTGCTTCAGGGGTACAAGTCTGTGAATTATCAGTCTTATACAATTCACAGCACTCACCATAGCACATACCCTCCCCAATGTCCATAACCTGAACACCATATTTCTCCCCCCCACCCCTCCCAGCAACTCTCAATTTGTTTCCTGATTTTACTGAACCCCAAAAGACATTTGGGGTCTTTTGATTGGTGTCCTATGAACACCGATTTTATGGTTTTTTATTTGCTTACCTGTCACTCATTTTACTCTTAGACAAGTCATTTGTTAACATAAACTTAGTGTCACAGTTCGTTACCCTTGCCACTACATAGTGTCTGCTGGAAAATGTGAACATTTTAAGTTCTGTTTAATAACCTCAGTATTAGATATATGTACTAAATGTTTAGATGCTAAGGCTTGATAGTACATATCCTATGAAGGGAATATAATATACAACATGGTGAAAATTTATTCACAGTTAACGTTACTTAAGCTGTTACATAAATATGTAATTGAACTCTGAGGGAGATTCTCTATTGCTTTGTCATTGGTTCTGCTGCTATTCTGATTTTTTTTTTCTTGTGAATTTGTTTTTATTGGGATATAAGGGATGGGTTGGGAAATGTCATGTGGGTGATGCCCACCAGGTAAATGCCCAGTCTCATCTTCCTGGGCTAGCTTCTGGAGCTTTCTTCGTTTCTTGGAGCTGCTGCTCTTGCTGCCAGCAGCCTCTTCAGGTCCACTGCTGAGTGGCTCCTCCTTGGAAGAGAATTTTTGTTGGGGATGCCCCAGTTTCCTGCCTCTTCAGCATCACTAACTGGTTCCTCTTTGGGGAAAGATTTCTTCCTCTTGGGAAGACTTATACTGCCAGCTGTCTCTTTAGGATTAATACCAACCAGCACCTCCTTGGAAGGAGCTTTCTTTTTCATTAGTTTTGAGACAGAGAGACAGCATGCTCTCCATTCAGTTCTCCTGTGGAGTCTCCCGGGCTTTTTGCTTTTTTCTTCTTTTTGGGTCTTTCATTTGTCCCCTCACAGTCCTCTGGGGTACTATTGCTGTTTTCCAAAGACACAAGGGTGAGGGCAGCCAGCCGTTTCTTCTCTTCCTTTAAGCCTTTCTTTACCTGCTTCTCCGCTTCCTCACCATCTCAGCAGCTGCTTCCTCTACCTGAACCATTGCCTCCTTCATGACATCCAGATTCTTCTGTGGAATCTCTCCTGTCTTGTAGAAGGACAGATGCTCCTCAACTTGCTCTTGAAGCTTCTCCCTAAATACATTTGTGGGCACTTCAGAGAAGCAGTCACTTCATGAGGCGGTACTGCATTTGTCTGCCAGGTATCAGGAGACGTGGCTTTTGTTCTTGGCAGCTGCCTTGGCTAATGAAGGTGGAGTGGAAAATGAGTCCATATTTTGTTACCCCTTGTCTTCAGGGCTCTGGAAATCTGGTCCCTTTGCTGGACCCTGGGAATCACTGAGACACCAGTGCTATTATGCTCTTGGAGTAATTGCTCTTGGAGATCAATACTAGCCGTGGTTTAATGTATGCCCAATGTATACCATGCACTGGGTTAGATGCCTTATGTAAATCCTCTAACCTGTTTCTTGACCCTATGAAGTGTAGGTACGATTATTGTCCTCAATTTCCAGGTGAAGACACATATTAATAAGATGTTAGGGGCACCTGGGTGGCTCAGTGCGTTAAAGCCTCTGCCTTCAGCTCAGGTCATGATCCCAGGGTCCTAGGATGGAGCCCCGCATCAGGCTCTCTGCTCAGTGGGGAGCCTGCTTCCCTTTCTCTCTCTGCCTGCCTCTCTGCCTACTTGTGATCTGTCTGTCAAATAAATAAAGTCTTTAAAAAAAAAAAGTTAAATGTAACTTCCCCAGAAGTTACAAAGGTAGTAAGTGAAAGAACCGGAAAGGTAAAATCGCGTTTGTGCTCTAGACTATGATGTGAGTAAACTGCCTCCCGAGGTAAGTATTTTTAGAATTGTAATTTTGACACATTCTGAATTGATCTATTTCAGTTAAATTCTGAGCTTCTAACTGAAATATGTTTAAGTTCTTTGAATCCTAGATGTTGGCTGACATTATTGGTTCAAGTTTATAGATTAAAGAGCTTTGTGTGGGATGTATACGATTCAACTCCAGAGTTCTTGTCCTAAATTGGAGCCACTGACTTGGTCCATCTCAGTTGTACCCATTCCAGAAAGACATCTCATGAGGTGTGGGTGTTTAGCTACTTAAGATGAAGCTAGAGAAAAGGAAAAGAGGTTTAAGAGAGGGCGCCTGGGTGGCTCAGTGGGTTAAGCCGCTGCCTTCGGCTCGGGTCATGATCTCGGGGTCCTGGGATCGAGTCCCGCGTTGGGCTCTCTGCTTGACGGGGAGCCTGCTTCCCTCTCTCTCTCTCTCTCTCCCCGCCTGCCTGCCTCTCTGTCTACTTGTGATCTCTCTCTGTCAAATAAATAATAAGTAAAATCTCTCTAAAAAAAAAAAAAGAGGTTTAAGAGAAGTAAAGAACAGTGAGTTTGTTTTCCTAGTGGTTTAAACTGTGCTGGTTAGCGAGGCCATGTTGAAAGGGCATTGAGTGTAAGATCCAAAAGATGAGTTGAAGATGGAGAGCTACGTGGCCCTGGGCTGAGGCCTAGACGGAATGGCTACACTGGGGAAACAGTATTAAAGGCTGCTACTGCTACATTTATTTTAGCATTTTATACTAAACTTGGGCTAACGGAATGCATTGCAGCATAAATACCAGTTTGTTCTTTTTTTTTTTTTCCCCAGAAAGAACTTTAATGAGTAATCATATTTCCTTTCTCAAATGCACAGTAGTTCTCTGTCAGTGTGAATGAAAAGCCCTTTGGATTTTTTTCATGACCTCATTTGACGACCGTTTTTTCATGAATTTAGCATAACTACATTTATGGGGTTCTCTGGTGCCCTGACTTGGAGCAGTGTACTTCTGGCCTGCTTACCTAGATTTACAATGCTCTGGGATTTTTATTTTGGATAGTAGTAGTATTGAAATTCTGCTCCTGGCATTAGTGAGCCCTATATGAAAGAATATGGTTTTCATAGGATAGCATGCTGTTTAGAGAGAGATGAGGTCAGAACTATTTTAATAATTGTTCTGAGGTATTTTTTCCTTTTTCACTTTATTGACATCTTCACTGATGGTGTAAAATCATAGGTGGGTCACACTGCTGGAGCCTTAGAATGAATCAAGATAGTGGTATTCTTCACCAACATGCATTCTCAACAAAAAACAAAGGTGCCAGTTTCACTTAATATCTTTTTTTTTGTTTGTCTTAATATATTTTATGAAACAGTAAAACTTACTTGTTTTGTTAAATATTGACCCTTCAGTAGATGTCTTTTTAATGTTCTGTGTGAGGAAATAGGAGGCATGCATAAAGCACTTCTGTTATATAGTTGTCTAATAATGGCTTTTTAAAAAAGATTTATTTATTTATTTGTCTTAGTGTGTGCATGCACTAGTGGGAGGGGCTGATGGAGAGGGAGAGAGAATCTGAAGCAGACTCCACACGAAGCATGGAGTCTGACATGGGGCTTGATATCTCGACCCTGAGATCACAACCTGAGCCAAAACAAGAACTCGAACACCTAACTGACTGCATCACCCAGGCATCCCTCCAGTAGTGGTTCAGATGACTTGTGTGAGTGAGTTGCAGGCAGAACTAACCACTTTTTCAGAATTTAAATTAAAAAATTTTTCTTTAGAGAGCACATGAGCAGGGAACGAACAGAGGGGAAGGGATATAGAGAATCTTAAGCAGGTTCTGCACCAGTGTGGTGTCTGATGCTGGGTTCCATCTCATGAGCCTGTGAGATGATGACCTGAGCTGAAATCAAGAGTCAGATGCTTAAATGACTGAGCCATCCAGGCACACTTAACCACTCCTTTTGTTTTGTTTTGTTTTTTTAATTTCCATTCCAGTGTAGTTAACATAGAGTGTTAGTATTTCACTAACTGCTTTTTTATGTAACACCATTTTAACTTGAAAGAATGATAAACTGTATTCAGACTTGGATATTTAGCAGACATATTTTCAGAAATAAATGAGTGTGCCTGTTACTTCAAGGAAAACTCTTGGCAATAATAAAATTATAGGTTTCAAGTGAAAATTAGAATATTGGAAACTTGGGGCGCCTGGGTGGCTCAGTGGGTTGGAGCCTCTGCTTTCAGCTCGGGTCATGATCCCAGGGTCCTGGGATTGAGCCCCGCATCGGGCTCTCTGCTCGGCGGGGAGCCTGCTTCCTCCTCTCTCTGACTGTCTCTCTGCCTGCTTGTAATCTCTGTCAAATAAATAAATAAAATCTTTAAAAAAAAAAAAAAAGAATATTGGAAACTTGTATTTGCTACCATGAGTTTGACAGCTTCCCAGTACTTTAATAGACTTTTCTGAGGAAATCAGTGGTGATACTAACAGATTTTGTTTTACTACTGTACAATGAAATGTGTCGACATTTGGAAAACATGCATAACTTAATGTAACATTTCCTAGGTGATCAATGCAGATATTCCAGAATTATGTGTAGGTGAAAGATCCATTTAAAATGCAATATAAAACAACTAATTTTAATTTAACTGTATGAAAAGTTAATATGGTTTCAGATTCCATATCATCTCTAATCCTTAAGAACTACCACTTTTCAAGTTTTGGTGTAATAGCAAAAAAGAATATCCACAGTTATCAGGAAAGGCTATTAATATATTTTTATTTTTTTAAATTTATTCTTTTTAAAGATTTTGTTTGTTTATTTGACAGAGAGAGAGACAGCAAGAGAGGGAATACAAGTAGGGGAAGTGGGAGAGGGAAAGGGAGAAGAAGGCTTCCCACTGAGCAGGGAGTCGGATGTGGGGCTTGATCCTAGGAACCTGGGATCATGACCTGAGTTGAAGGAAGCCACTTAACAACTGAGCCACCCAGGCACCCCAAGATTAGATTTTATTCATAGACTTCAAAATAACATGTTGCAACTGAATGCAGAAGTACATGTTAAGATTTCAGCTGGTCTAGTAAACTAGGTATTAAAGACATTAAAGAGGTTTGCAGAATTTAAAACAATGCCAGTGTTTCCCCTAAATTAAAATAAAGAATGTTACTTATATTAACATGTAATTGTTTTATTATTGGTACCTCAAAATAACTTAATATTCAAAAATTTTCTTATTTTTTTAAAAAATATTTTATTTATTTATTTGACAGAGATCACAAGTTGGCAGAGAGGCAGGCAGAGAGAGAGGAAGGGAAGCAGGCTCCCTGCTGAGAAGAGAGCCTGATGTGGGGCTTGATCCCAGGACCTTGGGATCATGACCTGAGCTGAAGGCAGAGGCTTTAACCCACTGAGCCACCCAGGTGCCCCAGTTTTAATTTCTTTTAAAAAAAATAATTTTTTTTATTTATTTGACACAGGAAGTGCATAAGGAGGGGGAGTGGCAAGCAAAGGGTGAGGGAGAAGCAGGCTTCCTGCTGAGCAGAGAGCACGACTCAGGGCTTGATTCCAGGACTCTGGGATCAGGACCTGAGCCAAAGGCAGATGCTTAACCGACTGAGCCACCCAGGTGCCCCTTAGTTTTAATTTCTGTTGTGGTAAATATACATAGATAAAACCCATTTAAGCCAAAGCTCTTTAGGTTCCATAATAATTTTTAAGTATGAAGGTGTTGAGACCATAAAGTTTAGAAACACTGAAGTAGATCATCTCAATAATTAAAACTGTCATTTCTTAATCCTTCTATTTTAATGAAGCTATTTTTTAACAGGAGGAAAAAAATTTCTTATCATAATCTATTAATTTAAATGTTATAAATTCTTTGTTAGGGATTATATCCAACACTTCATATGTGTTATTTAATTTTCATCAGTATTGGTGCTATTTTTATTCCCATTTATAGATAACAAAATCGAGTCTCAGTAACTTTAAGTGACTTGCCAGAATCATACAGCTAGTCAGGATTTGAATCTCACATCTTAACATCAGAGTTCATATTCTTTTTTATTTTTTTTCCTGAGTAAAACTACGTGCTCACGATGAGGGGGGAGAAGGGGCAGAGGGAGAGGGAAAGAGAGAATCTTAAGTAGGCTCTGTGCCCATTTTGGAGCCTGAGTCAGGTGTTGATTTCTGGACCCTGAGATCATGACGAGTGAGCAACCCAGGAGCACCCCAGAGTTCGTATTTTTTTGTTTTTAAATATTTATTTTTTTTTTTTAGAGAGAGAGAAAGAGAGTGCACATGTGGGAAGGGGTTAGTGGGAGAGGGAGAAAGAGAGAAGCAGACTCCCTGCTGAGTGCGCAGCTCTGAGGTAGGGCTTGATTCCAGGACCCTGAGCTGAAATTTGAGAGTCAGATCCTTAACCAGACTGAGCGACCCAGATGTCCCTCAGAGTTCAGATTCTTAATCACATAAAATGTTTGTCTTTATTGCCTACTTTTCTCTTAGATTTAATTTCAGTTAATATTAAGTTATATCTAAGCTGATACTTACATAATATCCTCATTTATACTGTTTTGTGTCCTTCCTCTTTTGTCATAAAGTTTTTCTTCTGTACTTTTTAAAGGATAGCATGGAAAAGACATGGGGAATGGAAACAGTATCAGTTGAAAGTCTGCCATATTCTAGGACGTGTACATTGAGCTTAATCTTCATAATAATTTTGTGAGATGGCTGTTGCTATTTATGAGGAAGTGGGGGTTGGAGATTCGAAGTCAGGTCTTACTCTCCTAAAAGTGGTTACTTACTTTGCATTCTGTCTGCTTCCTCCCATGCAACGTGAGTGGGTGGGGAAAATGGGGGAATTTAGCTCTTATTTTTCTGCCCAGTTTTTTCTTTTTCTTTTCCTATTCCCTTTGCTCTGTATTCCTACTGGAGTCTTCTAAACATGGGTCATCTGGGTTGTTGGTGGCCTCTCTTCACAGACTCATCTGTGGTGCCTGCAGCTGGGTAGGCTGGCTGGAAGAGACAGTGGAGCTTCTAGGATTTAGGTACTTTGATTTGATCTTTGAAGCAGTATCTGTACTCTTGGGTGATTCTTGGGCTGCCTGGAATGCCATGTCCTTTCCAGTCTTCACCTAAGGAAGTGATCCTTATTTTCGAGAATAATCCCTACCCTAAAAGCCTTTTTTTTTTTTTTTAAAGATTTTATTTATTTGTCTGAGAGAGGAGAGCGAGCGAGCACAGGCAGACAGAATGGCAGGCAGAGGCAGAGGGAGAAGCAGGCTCCCCGCCAAGCAAGGAGCCCGATGTGGGACTCGATCCCAGGATGCTGGGATCATGACCTGAGTCGAAGGCAGCTGCTCAACCAACTGAGCCACCCAGGCGTCCCATCCCTAAAAGCCTTTTTCAGTACAAAAAGAATTAAACAGATTTGGATTCTCAGTAATTTTGGAACAGAGTCGTTTGGTGAATTCTTCAACCAGGGCTTTTATAAAAAAGTTTTTTTGACTTGGAGAAAGGATATTTACATAAGGAAAATGAGAAAGTGTCTAATTAGTGTTCTCTTATATAGGATACCATTTATTGAACACCTAGTATGTACAAAGATCTTTATAAAGATTATATATTGTATTTAATCCTTACAACAGTTCTTTGAGGTATTTCCTGTCTCCTTTTCCAAATAATAGGGTAATGGAAGCTAAATGAAAGGAAGAAAGATGTGATTTCTTACAACAAGGCAGGGAAACCAGGAATTTGATCCAGGTAACAGTTGGGAGTTGAGAAGATTCAGATTAGTGGAGGGAAGGGGAAAGGCATTCCAGACTTTGGGAGTTTTAAGAGCAGTCAGGAAAGAGCCTGTCTGTTATTTAGGAGAAAACTTCCAGGTAATCAAAACACAAGATACGCATTTGGAAGTAAAAAACAGACGGAGAGTCATTTTTTGTTCATTGAGGACCAGTGTTGTTCAGGAAGACTGAGCTGATGGTAATTGTTATGTATTGAAGAGGAAGATTCTCTAGTTAGGAAAATGTAGGCAGCTGCTGCAAGTAGAAAATAAAGATCTGAATTGAGGTGGTGGCCATGGCCTTGGGAAAGGGAAGGTGAAGATTGCTTCTACAAAAATTGCAAAAATGGTATAGAGAGGAAATTGAATGAATTCATAGGTTGGAATTGTATACCGACAGTTAGCTTGCACGTTAGTAAGTAATTGGACTGTTGCTGTGTTGAAGTAGAGGTGGTATAGATTGACCCATTTTAGCCAGTAGGATTTTTTTAAATACAAAAAATGTTTAATGTAGTAGAGTTTGATATATAACAAATTGGCTTTTGGGTGAGATAATTAAAACGCATCTTTGCAGAGGACAGTATAACTAGCGACGTACTGTACATTTGGAAAAGAAGTAATAGGAAAGAGTGGTTGGGATGTTTTTTACACAGAAGTATACTGGTAGTGGTGTGATGGTTAATTCAGAAGCTGCAGTGTCAGAATTATTGACAAAATTCTCTCTTAAAGGAGTCGTATCAGATACCACTGTATTGTGTCTCAGTAAGTCCAGTGTAGTCACTTTTTCTGCACGGTTGTGTTTCTCTCCTCGTGATCTAGTAGTTGTTTATCTCTCTTTTTCTCAGCCTCTTTATTCTTCATCATTTTGTCTTCTGTATCACTAATGCTCTCGTCTGTCTCATTTATCTTTGCAGTTACAGCCTCCATTTTTAATTGCATCTCATTAATAACCTTTTTGATTTCTATTTGGTTAGATTTTAGTTCTTTTATTTCTTCAGAAAGGGATCCTCTCATGTCTTCTTCTTCTTCTTCTTTTTTTCCAAGCCCAGCTACTATCTTTAAAATCGCTATTCTCAACTCTGGTACAGCACCTTCCAACATCAGTATACCCGTACTGATTTGGTCCCTGGCAGTCAGTACTGCCTCTTGTTCTCTTTTTTGAGGTGAGTTTTTCTGTATTGTCATTCCTGCAAAAAGTGGTCACTTTTCTATTTGTAGAGTTGAAGCTGTTCTTTTCTTAGGTCTCCTGCTGAGTTCTCTGTAGGTGTTAAGAATGATTTGATAGTGGGGCACCTGGGTGGCTCAGTGGGTTAAAGCCTCTGCCTTCGGCTCAGGTCATGATTCCAGGGTCCTGGGATTGAGCCCCGCATTGGGCTCTCTGCTTAGCAGGGAGCCTGCTTCCCTTCCTCTCCCTCTGCCTGCCTCTCTGCGTACTTGTGATTTCTCTCTGTGTCAAATAAATTAAAAAAAAAAAAGAAGAAATGATTTGATAGCTATCTAGCTGAATTCCTGGGACCAGACAAAATTTAAGGTCTCCTCCACCATTGTGGACCCCATCCTGCATAGTCTATCTTGAACTCATGTCTTCCTCCTTCCAATTAAGTTGAGCAGTAACTCCGATGATGAAATGATATATTGGGGGCAAAGCATATTCCAGATATCAGCATAGATACCTTGTAGATGTTTATACAAGTGACAAGTATAATATTTCTGTTAGTTTTATGTTCACCAAGCTTGTGATAAGCATCTTTTAACTTAGTACTTTTAAAATTGTATGTTTATAAAATAATGTTTACAGATGATAAAAAAATTCAACAGGACAAAAGTCTGTATATAGCAAAAATTAAACCCTTTTTCCCTTATTCCCTAGTTGTGTTTCTCAGAGGCAGCTACTGTTATCAGGTCCTTATGTGTTTTTTCAGAGGTATTCTGAACATATGCAGTCATATAATACAGCTTCACAAATATTTAAATTTCCCAAATCATCAGATTTATTATTTATTAAATATTTCTAAGTACCAAGCGATAGAAGAAATTGGTCCTAGCCCTTAAAAAATATGACAGGAATAAGTTTTTTTAATTTTAATTTTTTAATTTTGTAAGTATGCTCCATGTACAGCATTCATTCCCAACACAGAGCTTGAATTCATGACTCCGAGATCAAGAGTCTGATGCTTAACACCCAGGCGTCCCTAGGAATACTTTTTTTTTTAAGATTTAATTTATTTATTTGACAGAGAGAGAGAGTCACCGAGAGAGGAAACACAAGTAGGGGGAGTGGGAGAAGCAGGCTCCACACTGAGCAGGGAGCCCGATGTGGGGCTCCATCCCAGGACCCTGGGATCATGACCTGAGCTGAAGACAGACGCTTAATGACTAAGCCACCCAGGTGCCCTAGTAATAAATGTTAATGGATAACCAGGTTATAGATTTTTGTTTTAGAGATTTTATTTATTCATTTGAGACAGAGCAATATAGAGAGAGAGCATGAGCATGAGCAGGGGCAGTGGCAGAGGGAGAAGGTGAGGGAGGAGCAGACTTCCTGTTGAGCCAGGAGCCGGATGTGCGGCTCAATCCCAGGACCTGGAGATCATGACCTGAGCTGAAGGCAGATGCCTAACTGACTGAGCCACCCAGGTCACCCCACCTTTGGTATTTATCAGATCTTTTTTTTTTTTTTTTTTTTTTTGAGAAAAATTAGATTGACGTGAAATTTAAGTGGGTGGGGGGTCTTTGGAGATAGGTTTTGTTCCTAAAAGGGTATTGATTTTCTTCTGTATGAGTCTCCTTGATAGCTGGCCTGATGGGATCAAGTATTTTCAGTAATCTGAATATCACTTCACGTGATAGTTGGGTGAATTAATTTGGCTAATGACGCTAGTTCACATATAAATTAGGAAAGCGGTTTCCTTTACCTGACACTCTTCCATATAAACTTTGAGCTGAGAACTCATGGGGTGCTTGGGTGGCTCAGTGGGTTAAGTGTCTGCCTTAAGCTCTGGTCATTATCTCCAGGTCCTGGGACTGAGCCCCGTGTAAGGCTCTCTGCTGAGTGCGAAGCCTGCTTGTCCCTTTCCCTCTGCCTCTCCTCCCTTCTCATTCTTTCTCTCTCTTGCTCTCTCACTCAAATAAATAAATAAAATCTTTAAAAAAAAATCTGATTAGCTGCTCACCTTGGGAAGAATAGTTAGTTCAGAATCAACAAGTTTCATAGGAGAGAGAAAAATCTTTGAAGAGGCAAATGTCTGTTTAAAAGCTCACTATCCAAGTTGCAGAAGTCCATCAGTATCTTTCAGAATTTTGTCAGATGTGGAACAGATTGCATTCTTTCTAGCTTCCCTTTTCATCTCACGGTATCTGTCAGAAGCTCTGAAAGACCTTCTTTTCCTTACTACATCTTTCGCCCTAGCTTTTCTAAGCTCTGCAGAATGAAGTAGGAGAGTTCTTGGGTGGTTAGCAAGTTGCTAGGAAACAGTTTAATACCTTGCCATTTGAGTGGTCCGGAGAAAGGAACATCACAATGTTTATGAAGAGCTATTTATAATAATTAATTAATACCTACTCTATGTGCTGTTCAAATTACAAACCTTACTTTGTTAAATCTTTACAGCATTCCCACAAAGTATAGTTGAGTAAACAGGTTTGAGGAGATCAGATCATTTCTCCCAAGATAACCTAGCTAGTAAATGAGGAAGCTGGGATTCAAATTCTTTTCTTTCCCACTTCCAAAATACTTGCCATTCCTAATGTGTCACTTGTTTGTCAGTGCCCAGGGATGTACAATACAGTCTAAAAGTAATCCAAATAATTAATTTTATCCTAAAATATTTCTGGGGTTCCATTTGGTTTATTGCCTGTAACATTAAATTTTCATTACCTCATTTATGGGGCGCCTGGCCGGCTCAGTCTGAAGAACATGCAGCTCTTGATCTCAAGGTCATGAGTTTGAGCCCTTCTGTGGGTATACAGATTACTTAAAAAAAAAAAAAAAAAAAAAAAGAATACTCAAAGTTAAAAAAAACATATCTTTATTACCTGATTTAATAGGAGGCTGAACACTCTTGCCTTGAATATTATAATTCTGTAGGATTGATCCAAAATGCTAGGCTTAGGTAAGGTACTTGTATTTGTGTTTTATTCGTCCTGTATTTGGATTCTGTGCTTTTTCTAGTTAAAAGAGAAAGTCAAGTGTTTTAACACAGACTGGCTATAGACAGTAAGGAAGAACCAAAGCACATATGCTAGATGTGGTAGTGAATAATATTTTGAAAAAGGTATTCTATGGGGCGCCTGGGTGGCTCAATTGGTTAAGGGTCCACCTTCGGTTCAGGTCATGATCTCAGGGCCCTGGGATTGAGCCCCACATTGGGCTCCCTGCTCAGTGGGTAGTCTGCTTCTCTCTCTGCCCCTCCGCTCATGCTCTCTCTCTGGCTCTCTCTCTCAAGTAAATAAAATCTTAAAAGAAAGTTATTCTTAAATCCATGCTAAATTATAGCATTTGGATTTTCAAGTAAGAGCCCTTTGAAGAGAATTGAGTGATTTGAATATGGCTATCGAATATGAGAATTCAGTGAATGTAAATATGTTTATTATTTGAGAGAAAAAGTACAAGTCGGGGCATGTGGCAGAGGGACAAGCAGATTCACTGCTGAGCTCGGAGCCTGACACTGGGCTGGGTCTCAGAACCCTAAGATTATGAACAGAGCTTAAGTCAGATGCTTAACCAACTTAGTCCCTCCTTTCCTTCTCAATGCAGTAGCAAATCCTGTTGATTTTACTGTTTAAACTTGGCTTTTTCTTTTTATTTCCACTACAGTCTTTCAAGCCATAATCATCTCTTACCTAGACACTGGTATAGTCTCCTAACTAGTCTTATTTCCTCTGCTACCTTCCTCCAGTTAATGGATCTTACTACTTCTCTTTCACCTTTTTATTACTGTTTAGTGTTTATTCGTAGTCACCATTCACTCATCCTTCTTTAGATGAAATGAATTGTATTCAGTATTCTCTTGGGAATTCTTCATAACTTTTCCACAGTCTAAAATCAGAATTTTAAAAAAGTTGAGCAATAGTTAGGGAACACAGAGGAATTAACATTCCTTTTTGGTTGCTTCCTTGCTGTTTAAATAGTGAACATTAGATGTATGGGATGGAGTAGTTGGCAGTATTTGGAGTATGGAAGGGGACAGGAAGTGAAAATAGGAGGAGTTCACGTGGCCATACAGACTGGGCTACTGGAGGGCTGTCTTCTAGTCTGTTATTATAGTACATTAACATTACTGAGTAACTTAGATGAAAAAATAAAGTGTAGAGTTAGATGTCAAAATGAAATAAATCCAAATCTGCTTGATGAAATGAAGCAGGCACAAATGTCAAGCGTTCTGTGTGCATTGAAGTGATTGCTTATTATGCACAGAATGCCTCAGACATGACTGTGGCAACTTTATATGGGAAGAAAACGTATAGGGAATAGCTTATCGTAGACAATGTGAAGTAGAAAGTAGTTATGAAGTAAAGAAACCTTACGTAACCTATGGGTCATTGATAATGGGAAAGTGTCTCAGATCCACATTACTCTCACAGCATTATGGCACGTCTGCCTCTTGATGAGTGGTCAAAGGATGTGAGTGTATTTACTTGGAAAAGAATAAAGGGGGACTTATTAACAGTTCTCAGATATTTGAAGGGTTTTCCTGTGGAGTAGTGTACCCTGGGTGTGTGGAATCCCTGCATTTGATATTAGGTTGAATAGAGCAGTGAGGCACTTCCAACTTTAATGTGGTATGGTTTTTACTGTGGATGAATTCACCATGATTCTTTATCTTGTGAAGTTATTTGTAGTGGTCTGCTTTAATCTGTGTTACCATTTTTCTAGCGTCCATAAATACTTTTGACTCATTTCTAGGTACTGTAATTAAATCTCCCTTTTGGTACACCAACAAGCAGTGTTGACCTATTGGTTTAGTATACCTGTGCTTTGGCTTGGGTTTATTGCATATGGATAGAAGTGGATCTTTTCCACTTATTACCAAAGAGAGACATTTGTTAAGAGTCATGTCAAAAAGCTTGCTGGACAAGTTTGCATATTGCTAGGTCATTAGGTAGGGTTTCAGGAGATCCTTATACTAATAAGATCCTGTATTGCTTTCTGTCATTGAAAGAAATGCAGTTTGCTGAGGAATTGAGCTACCCATTTTCCTTTTGGATACCTGTTTCACTATTATGTTGCATAACACTTTTCCTTGTTTGCTTTGTGGATTCTTAGGATGAGACTTACTTTTAAATTCATTGGACTAGATCACGCTGATGAAACATTTTGAGTATAAGACCCCTTTCTGTGATATTCTAGGTTCTGGGGATATAGAGTGGTAGACAAAACAGATACAGTGCTTGCCCCACTGGGGAGTTCTTATATTATTGTAAAATTTTATTTTTATTTAATTTTAATTTTAATTTTTTCATAGATCTTATTTGACAGAGAGGGAGAGTACATACAAGCAGGGGGAGTGGCAGGCAGAGGGAGAGGGAGAAGTTGGCTCCCTGCTCCCTATGTGAGGCTTGATCTCAGTGATCTGATGATCTCATGATCTGAGCTGAAGGCAAATGCTCAACTGACTGAGCCACCCAGGTGGCTCAGTTACTTTATTTTAAAAATTTTATTTTAAAATTATATTAATAATACTCATTTTTTGAGTAACAGCTTTATTGAGAGATAATTTACATACTACAGAATTCATTCATTTAGAATGTACAGTTCAGGAGGAGGATGCTGGGCTCACATAGGAGTGTCTGTATCCATTTTTGAATTCCATGTGGTTGGATTTTGCTATGAAGTGATTTGCTCTTTCTACCATTATGAAAGATGAACATAGAGGGAAGACATTAATAAAACCATACAGATACAAAAAAAACCCTCAAAACAATGAAATGTACAATTCAGTGGTTTTTTAGTATATTTACAGACTTTGCAGCCATCACCAAAGTTTTAGAACTTTCAGATTACCTCAGAAAGAAGCATGTACCCTATAGCCGTCATTCCTCCTTCCCCTGTTCTTATCAATCCCCCCAGCCCTAAGCAACCACTAATTGATTGTTTGTACGTTTTGTCTCTCGATTTGTCTAATTTGGGTAGTTCATTTAAGAGGACTTGTACAATATGTAGTCCCTTGTGACTGGCTTCTTTCGCTTAGCATTATGTTTTCAAGGTTCATCCATGTTGTAGCAGGTGTCAGGTCTTCCATTTCCTTTTTTTGGCAGATAAAATTCCATTGTATGGGTATACCACATTTGGTTTGTATGTTCTTTAGTTGATGGACATTTAGGGTGATTCTACCCTTTGGCTGTTGGGAATAATGCTAATATGAACATTCATAACAAGTTTTGTGTGGATATATAACCATATTTTGGGATATATAACCAGGGGTGAAATTGCTGAGTCACGTGGTGACTCTATTGCTTAACCTTTGGGGAAACTCCGTTTTCATTTATTGTAGGTATGTAGTTCAGTGAATTCTGACCAATGTGGAGTTTTGTAACCCCGCTTCACTGAAGATACAGAAAAGTTTCATCACCCAATTATAGTCTTTCAGTGCGCTGGCATTGCAGATAACCTTTCCCCACGCCCTGGCTTCTGGCAGTCAGTGAGCTTTATTCCATTCTTGTAGTTTTGCCTTTCTCAGAATGTTGTATAAATGGACTCAAAGCCTTTTTTGTCTAGTTTCTTTCACTTAATTAGCATTTGGTAATCATTCACATTGTTCTGTCAGTAATTCATTCCTTTTCAGAGGTTTGGGGTATTCCATGATATGGGTGTACCATATCTTATCTATTTACCAGTTGAAGATAGTTGTGCTCTTTCCCCTTTTTGGCCATTATAGATAAAGATGCTGTAAACCTTTGTGCTTAAGCATTTGGCTGAGTATAAATTTTCGTTTCTCTTGGGAAGTGTGTAGAAGCGGGATTGCTAGGTCATCCATACAGATTTATGCGTAACTGTGTTAAGAACTGCCGAACTCTTTTCCCAAGCGGCTGTGCCATTTCGCACTGTGCCAACAGCGAACTGTGAGATTTCCAGTTATTCCTCATCCTTGGACCTTGGTATTGTCATTTTGTAGACCTAATAGGTGTAGGGGTAGTTCACTGTTGTTTTAGTTTACACTCCTTATTGACAAATGATGCTTAGCGTCTTTTCATGTTTTTTCTGTCATCTGCACATCTGTTTTGGTGAGGTGGCGTTTTTTCAGCTCTTTTGCCCATTTTGAAAAAAGGTAGTCTTACCATTGAGTTTTGAGGGTTCTTTATATAATCTAAGTACAAGTCCTTTAATCAGATACAAGATTTTGCAGGTATTTTCTCCATTCTATTTTTTCTTAACAGTATCTTCCATAGAGTAGAAAATTTTAATTTTGAGATATCCAGTTAATCAATTTTTTTCTTCTTTTAAAGAGCATGCTTTTAATATCACATCTAAGAACTCTTGGCTTAGTCCACAGTCGCATCGATTTCTTTCTGTAGGTTTTTCAGAAAGTTTTAGTATTTAAAATTTTGCAGTATGTCTATGGTATGTTTTGAATTTTTGTTTAAGGGGTAAGGTATGTGACAAAGAGATTCATTGTTTTGCATATGGTTTTTTAATTATTTCAGCATCATTTGTTGAAAAGTATATTGTTTATTCATTTAATTGCCTTTACATCTTTGTGAAAAGTAAACTCACTAGGTTTTTATGGCTCTGTTTCTGAATTTTCTAGTCTGTTTCATTGATGTGTCTGTCAGTCCTTTTGTTGACGTCACAGTGACTTGGGATTCATGTATTTTAAGGTTTGGATGTTTCTTCTATGTTCCCTTCCTTTTGTTTATTCAAAGTCAGAAACGTCATTTTCCCTATCATTAAAAACAAATCTATAATATTCTTTTATGTGGGAACAATATATAGCAATATCCCAAATTCATGAATCATTTCTTCCTTTCTATCTGGATTTGTGAGCCACAGTTTGACCCACAGAGATAGAAGATTTATCATGTGGGGAGAATGTGGGAGATTGTGTACATTCTTTCCTAGGAATACAGACTGAAAATGATTGCATTGCGTACAGGTGTACACGATCACCATTGTCTGCATCATCCTAGTGTACTGCACCATGTCTATGAAAAGAAAGATTATTTCTTTGACCCCAGAAAGAAGGTAGAAAATCAGAAAGAAGTAGAATCATTGATAGAATCCCCATACATTTTGTACAGAATGGTAATGCCAGATCTTAAAGAATCAAGAAAATCTCCTTTAGCTCTTTGATAGTGGTGTTTTAATTTCTTATTTTTAAAATTTATTTTAAAAATTGTGTTAACATATATAACCTAACATTTACCATTTTAACCCTCTTAAAATTTTTTAAGTTTTTTTTTATTTAGTAACCTGGACACCCAACATGGGGCTCAAGCTCTTGACCTCAAGACTAAGAGTCATATGTTCTACTGACGACCAGGCACCTCCCCGGCCCTATTTTAACCTTTTAAAATGTAGAGTAGTGTGACCTTAAGTACAGTCATGTTGCTATGCACCCATAACCACTGTCCATCTCCAGGTCTTTTTTCATCTTTCTTAACTTGTCATGGTTCTTTTTAAGCCTAAGTTCTACTACTGGAATATCAGAACATTGCAATTATGATCTCATCTTCATATTACATTTTAAAAATGGTCTACCAGTTCAGGTAAATGTCAAGTCCTTGAAAATTTTCCAAAGTTTAGAGTTTTATTAAAAACCTGAAGCCAGCAGTAGAATGTCCAGTAAAGGTTGACTTTTGTCATATGTGAATGGCTAGCTCATTCAGTTCTTTTTTTGGAGGATAGCTTTTAAAATCTGTCAAATGTGTGTTCCATACTTGTTATTATCTGGATCTGTATCAAGAGAAATCTAGTATACCAGTATATTTTATTTGGTTATTATCTAAGGCTTTTTGAATGATTCAGATATAGGAAACAAATGGAATTGCTAATTGCATTTTATCCTTCTTAATGTTTCTTTGAGATGGGCTTTTTTTTTTTTTTTTCCCAGATTTTATTTATTTATTTGACAGACAGATCACAAGTAGGCAGAGAGGCAGGCAGAGAGAGAGAGAAGGGGAAACATGCTCCCCGCTGAGCAGAGAGCCCGATGCGGGGCTCATCCCAGGACCCTGGGATCACGACCTGAGCCCAAGGCAGAGGCTTTAACCCACTGAGCCACCCAGGTGCCCCGAGATGGGCATTTTTAATGGAAGAGGGGTACTTTGTTGCCTTCTGCTTTTGCTTTGCTACATGGATTGACGATGTTTTAATCTGAAGTGGGTGTTAGTATAACACTTAAGTATTTGTCTTAGAATTAAAAACTTGAGAACTAAAAGCTAGGTTTGGAATTTGTGAGTATATTTTTCTTTTCTTTCATGTGTCTATCACTTTATCAATTAGAACGTTTATATTTTTGTCTTGAGTAGAAGTATTAACACCGTGGTAAGCAGCCATCTTTTCGGCAATGTTGTTTTTGTTTTTGTATTTTTTTAACCCATCTAAGCAGCGTATGTTTCTGGGTATACTTAAATGTTACTGTCAGGAAATCAATTTCTGAGTTAGTAGAAATCCAGAGTTCTGAGTTGGTAGAAAACCAGAGCCAGAACAGGGGCTTTTCTGGCTGAGCACGTTGAAACCATTGTTTCCAGATTTATAAAAAAACGCAGTATAATGGTTCCTAGTTAACATTTATGTGGTGATTTCTAGAGACTTTTAGAGCAAGGTTGGGAAGGAAGGTATAGGCTTTTTGTAGTTTTGTAGTTTCCAATAAAAAGGGTTCAGAAAACTCATTTTTTTTCTGGTAAATTAGCAAAAACTCTGGACAGAAAGCCTGAAGTCTGAATACTTACATATTTTGCAGAAGAGATATTAATGTGTTTGATTAAGGGATGCTGCCGAAGACCCTGCTGGAGGTGTTACATGATATAACAACTGTGTTAGCCTTCTACCAGTGGAAAAAATCTGAATTCCAGTAAAGGATTTTGGACCTAACTTAACAGTCCAACATTAAATCGAATTGAGATAAGAATAAAATTGGCTAGTTTTATTTCTCTTGCAGTTTTATTGGGAAAAGATACAGAACAATGAAGAAAGTTTTGGTTTTCTTAGAACAATGGTATCTTTTTTTAAAAATATATTTTCTTATAGACTTCAGAGTTAAAGCAGGAATAGTTATGTCATAGTGTTTAGGTTTGGGAATGCAGTTTCTGTTTTGCTTTTGTCTACTCAGAGTTACTAACGTTGTGACCCATGAGATTTCTATAGTTGCTGGATAGGATCATTCAGGATGTTGTACTTTGTGAGACATTTTACATACTTGATCTATACTTGACAACTTCAAATTAATTCATTCCTGTCTATTTCATCCTTCATAATGACATGCATTAATCTTTTCATTCTTATTTTTAAATTTTTAAAAATTTTTATTTTTTAAAAAAGATTTTATTTATTTGTCAGAGGGAGAGAGATAGAGTGAGCATAAGTAGGGGCAGCAGCAGGCAAAGGGGGAAGCAGGCTTCCTGCTGAGCAAGGACCCTGATGTGGAACTTGATCCCAGGACCCTGGGATCGTGACTGGAGCCAAAGACAGGTAGACGCTTAACGACTGAGCCACCCAGGCACCCCCATGTATGATATCTTTGTGAAGCAGTGCATAGTGTAAAAATTCTGCCCTTATCCTTATATTTTATACAAGTTCTCTTCCTTTCTCATTATCATGCCTTTTTCGATTTCCTTTATTAAAAGAAGGAGAGGGACTCCTGGCTGGCTCAGTTGGCAGAACATGTTACTCTTGATTTTGGGGTTGTAGGTTCGAGCCCATGTTGGGTGTAGAGATTATTTTAAAAAGTAAAATCCAAAAAAAGAGAAGGTGTAAATTGACTCATTACCATATCGCCATAAGGCTTAAATAAGAAATGATGCAGAAAAAGATCTTTATCACTTGATTTCATCTCCTGAAATCAGTTGCCTGTGTCTTCTCTATAGTAATTTGTGCAATGGGATTTGTACTGTTGCTTTCCTTTTCAGTGAGGCAATAATAACTTGAGGCTGTCACTTTTTAAGAATATTACTTACGCTGAGCATTGATCCAGGATAGTAGCTTTTCTTACAGTGGACCAGGCAAACTTTAGGAACATTCAGCCCGGAGCTGTAAATGGAACATTAGTGTTTCAGCGTACTGGTGGAAGATTTCTGTTGACTTTGATTACTTGTTTTCTAATTTCTCAAAATCTGCCTTTTGAGGAAATACTGATTATAGGTCAAACTCAGGGTCAGATATGATTGCCATTGATCAAGAAGCTTCATCCTTCTTCAACCATCTCAGGTAACTGGGAATACAACAACAACAACAACAACAACAACAACAAAAAAGAAGCTTCATCCTAATGAGAGGTCATCATTCATGAAATTTCAGTACACATGTGTGCTTAAAAAGTTATTGGTTCCTTCTTTTTTTCCTGACATCAGTAGGAGACATGCAGGTCATTATGTAATCTCATAGGTCTTTGAACTTCTTTGATGAAATTTGGTCTTTGAAAATTTTTTATCTGCCTAATTGACATTTAAGGTGGAGAGTATGTAGTAAGTACTTTAATAATCAATTTAGAGTCTGTTGTGCTTTAATACTCTCTAATCTTCTAATTTTATTCATTTCTGAAATCTGTTAATTTTTTATAGAAAATGAAAGTGGGGAATTAAAAATATTTTGCATTTGTATTTCTACTTAGAGTCTTAAATTCACTTATTACATACTATCTGGCTAGTTCTTAAAATGATTTTGCTTATATTTCCTAATGATATAATTTATAGCAATTTGAACCACAGAGGTGTCAAGAGTGTATACATCCTGTATTTCAGTTATGAGATTTAAAAAATAACAACAACATGCTCTAGAGCATTGCACATGAATATTACACTGCTCATTGATTGAATTAGAATTTTAAGTGGTACTATGAGAAGCCATTTGCTTGCTACCTTCAGCCCAAACATAAAAAAGTGAACATCCAGTGATTTATGCTGAGGATACAGAGGTTGGTGAAAGCTGGTAATAAGCTTAATGCAGGCAGAATTAGGGACACCTGGGTGGCTCAGTTGGTTGAGCGACTGCCTTCAGCTCAGGTCATGATCCTGGAGTCCTGGGATCGAGACCCACTTTGGGCTCCCTGCTCAGCAGCTCCTTCTGCCCGTCCACCTGCTCATGCACTCTCTCTCTCTCTGTCAAATAAATAGATCTTTAAAAAAAATGCAGGCGGAATTAGGTTGTGATATTTTATAGTGAAAGAGCTTTATATGCCTGTCATTTCTTTGAATTCACTTATTTATGGAGAAAATGCCTAGAAGTGCCTATTTCATACTAATTTGTAGAGGCTGTTTTTAGTGGAAATGGGACTAAACGATTTATTTGTAAATTACTAAAGTTGATTTTTTTTTAAAGATTTTATTTATTTATTTGACAGAGAGAGATCACAAGTAGACAGAGGGGCAGGCAGAAAGAGGGAGGGAAGCAGGCTCCCTGCTGAGCAGAGAGCCTGATGCGGGACTCGATCCCAGGACCCTGAGATCATGACCTGAGCGGAAGGCAGCAGCTTAACACACTGAGCCACCCAGGCGCCCCTAAAGTTGATTTTTTTATTGAGATATTATTCACATATCATAACATTCATACTTTTGAAGTGTATAGTTCAGTGAGTTTAGCATATTTATGAAGAGAGGATTTATGAAGATAGGCAGTCATGACCACTAAGAATTAAAGGAGAAAATTGCTCTGTAAAATAAGTTCACTTGGTCTGATGCATTACCTGCCCAGTCTGTAGTACTAGGTATTTGTTTGCTGTGGGCAGATGATTCAGTTTGAGCCAAGAATTTGTAAGTTTCTGGAATTTTGGGGGTGAAACTTCATTGATGCTTCCATGAGATGAACTGCTCATTTAGTTCTGTCATGTGGATAGGGCAACCATATTTTGACCAGGTTGTGATACTGTTTTTTACTATGCAATGAAGTGTTCTGTCTGTGGACACACTGATATAATAGGAAGAGAGTGATCTCTATTTTATTAATTAATGAATTAAATTAATTAAAAGAGTGTGATCTTTACAATTCAGGGAGACCTGGCCTGACCATTTAGCCTTGTTAACTTGGGCAAGTTACTTCTTGCTGAACCTTAGTTTACAGGAGATACTGTAAAATGGTTCAGTGAAGACAACCTAGTTGGTTAGGCTTGCAGGCTACTTTAGATTCAGATCTCTTGACCTCTGTTTTCACTTTTATTTTTTACAGAACTGTGTTTTTGTTTTAAAATAAGTGATTTTTACTCAGAACTACTTTTTAAGGAACAGTTTATCAATCCACAGTGTTCTGTTTGTGGTTTACAGATAATAAAATAAAAACAAAATCCTCATTCTGTATTTGTGGCCCAGGAGAAAGAATATTTGTTACTGGGACTATTGACCATAAAAATTATTACCTCTTTACAAATCTTGTAATTATATTTTAGCCAATAAAATAGCAAATAGAAATCAGGAACCTTAGCCTTCCTTTGTAATCTTAAATGGTGTGGCTCAACCTTTGGGGCATAGTACTGAGAACTCTCATTTGAGAACTTATTCTTATAGTGTGAGAATTAGCCTTAGCTAGAAAAAGCAATAGCTGTTGGCTTTGCCGAAGAAAAAATAGTCTTATATTTTCCACCATTCATGTAACCACAATGCAATACTGTAATTCAGAGAAAGTTTTATTTTAGCCAAGGGTAATCTTCATTTTGAGAGAATTGACACACTCATAATGAGGAGCTTTTGTCCTGGAACTTGTTAGCCTTATGTTTTCTACGTTGCAAACTTATATATAGTTTGAATGAAGTAGTTCCTTTATGAAATGCTTTAGCTTTGTTATTTTTTGAAGCATTTTATTATTATTTTTTTAATTTTCCAAATAAACTGTTTACTGAAATTTTATAGCATTTTAAATCAGTTCTTTGTGTCTGGGCATTTATGACAACTTGAACTGTCGTCTCAGGTTGCTAGTTTTAAGAATTGTCTAGAGACTCTTAGAGTGTTACTAATTTTTTTTAAAAAAGATTTTATTTATTTATTTGACAGACAGATCACAAGCAGGCAGAGAGGCAGGCAGAGAGAGAGGAGGAAGCAGGCTCCCTGCTGAGCAGAGAGCCCGATTCGGGGCTCCATCCCGGGACCCTGGAATCATGACCTGAGCCGAAGGAAGAGGCTTTAAGCCACTGAGCCACCCAGGGGCCCCAGCTTTGAGGGTTTTTGCTTTATTTTCCCTCTCCCACCTCAGTAAACTGTTGCTACTTACATATAAAGGATTTATCTTCTAAGGATTCAGATTTCATCAATTTGTGGTGATTCATGTAGAGTTATTATTTGCAGCTGTCATTTTGTCTTCCACAGTGTTTCATTGCATTAGAAAGAATTATGATACAACAAATATGAAGTATTTGTTAGGTTTAAGGAAGCATTCTGTTTCATTTTGGGTTTATTATATTCATAGTCATTTTAAAAAATAGGCTTGAATTATTATAGAAACATACAGTACAGTTATGTAACCCTACTGTCTGGAGAGAATTGCTATTAATCTTTTGGTTGTCTGTGTGTGGTTTTTTTTTTTTTTCCTGGTTGTCATTCTTAAAGAGGTAAAATATCACTTTACCAGGTAGATGGAGCTCACATCATTTGGTTTTGAAGCTTAATAAAATGATAGTCTTTTGTCTTTTAACGGAATATCCTGGCAACGTGCCGAAATATTTTAAATATTATGCTGGAGAGCTTTTCTTTTTCTTTTTAATGGGGATATGGGGAAAGTAGCAGCTAAGTAGGAAAACAAGGAGACAATTATATTCGCCATAGTTAGCAGAACAGACTGTGTCTTTGTCAGTAATTTCCACGTATCTTCCTGAATATCCTGCTTATACTTTAAGTCTTTTTCTCTAGAAAGTAAAGGTGGTACAGTCTCATCCTGGACCTAAAGTGTGGAGGCTTGTGCAATTTTATTTGTTTTGAGTTGCCATGGAATGTTTATCATGGGAATCACTTTTGGAGAGATTGATCTGATTACATTAAGAAATTTGAAATATTTGTTTTCCAGTTTTGTAGTGCAGTAAATGAGTAACCTTACTAATTGAGTGACGAAAGTTGGGTCATTGACAGAACCTTGTGACGGTAATTTTCTGTTAATGCTAAAGCAAGGCATTTTTGAGTTCTCTTATCCTTAACTCGCTCTTCTAGAATCCCTAGAGGACCTGTGCAACAGCCCCTCGAGGACCGAATCTTCACTCCTGCTGTCTCGGCGGTGTACAGCACGGTGAGTACCTGAGGTCTCTGTTGCGGCACCTAACTTCTGCCACATGAGCCTTTGATATCACAGCAATGTTTGTTTGATTGACATGGGAAAGGTTTTTGACAAAGGTTCATTAAAATCAGAAATTGAATTAGGTGTATTTAATATAAGAAGGGTGAATAGGCTTTTTTCCCCTTCATCATAATTTAATAGTGAAACAGATATTGTCTTAAGACACATTGGCTAGTATACTTGTTGTCTTTTCCTTTTTCATCTTTCTGTAAATCAACTTCTGGCCTTGTCTTGTGATTCTTGAAGGCATTGAGTTTTAATTTTCTTTTTTGATACTAAAATTAAAAAAAATTTTAATATTTAAGGGTTTTTCATTTTTTCCCCTTCTCTGATTACAAAAAAATGCAAAAGAAGTTTGGAAATGAGAACATTGGTTTTAATCTGGGAAATTTAATTTTTTATGTTAAATGATTAATTCAAATTCATAAATGAAGGGAAATTTAAAAGGTAGAGGATGAAGGTCATAAAATTAAAAGCAGATTTCAGGTGTTTCACAGTGAGCCTAAGGAAATTTAAGGAGAATGGAAGAGTAAGATATCTTTTTATTGTTTGAGTTTATCATACCAGTACTTCCTCATCTTCCAAATAGGGTGCTTCAAAGAAACTCAGAATGGTGAGAAAGATGAGTAAATAAGTCATTGTAATCTAACATGGTATGATAAAACAATGATTCTTATCGTTTTGGGTTACGAATTACCTTTAGAATCTGAACGTAGCCACAATGCTTTATTCTCAAAAGAGTCCATATACCCAGTGTTTACATATAATTTCAGAATTTTGCAAATATTCGTTAGACCATTGATCAGCCTAAGGTTAAGAAGCTTTAGTTAGAGATGCAAAGGAGTTAGTTAAGAACTTTTAGTTAGAGATGGGAAAGGAAGAGGCCACTTCATTGAGGAAGTGGCACTAAGCTGGAAGGCATAGAACTTCTCTAGGCAGAGTAGGGAACACAAGGCCTTCTAGGAAGTTAAAATTTAGACACATGCTTAATGGAGTGGTCAGTAGTCAGCGTTGTGTGGCAGTGTTCTGTAGCGGAAGTAGAGATGAGATAGTAGATGGGTTTTGGAGGTTTTAAGATTGTTGTGAAGACTTAGAACCTTATTGTGTAGGAATGAGTAGGTAGGATGGTTTCCCTGCAACAAGTCTCAGTTTACACCTGTTATATAGTTCAGTTAACACTTGTAAATTATTTGAACCCCCAACTCTTCAGATGTACTCCATTTAGGTGACAAATTGCCTGATCATCCTAGTAATTGAGAACCTTCAATTTACATTGAAAAACAGTTTTTAGTTTTTTTCTGGCATAAACTTTCTGTAGGCCAAAGGGTTTTGTTTTGTTGTATTGTGTTTTGTTAGTACTGACCTTAAGGGCACTTAAATTTGTCTGGTATAACTCTTTTTTTTTTTTTTTCTAAGATTTTATTTATTTATTTGACAGAGATCACAGATAGGCAGAGAGGCAGGCAGAGAGAGAGGAAGGGAAGCAGGCTCCCTGCTGAGCAGAGAGCCCGATGCGGGGCTCGATCCCAGGACCCTGGGATCACGACCTGAGCCGAAGGCAGAGGCTTTAACCCACTGAGCCACCCAGTCGCCCTGAGTCTGATATAACTCATAAAATACATTTTTTTTTCTAATTAGAAGTGCACTCTCTGTCATTCAATTTCTGTTTTCAAGATTAAGATAAGTAAAAGAAGAAAATGAAAATTTCTAGTAATCTTGAGTGATTTCTAGAAGCAACTATTATAGCCATTTTTTGGTATAGTTTCCTTTGTCTTTTTTTCTGTGTTGTAGGCGCTATATAAGATATTTTATTCTATTTGGTCAGTTCATGTTATAATGTTAGCTTTTCCTATGCTATTTGAAGCATGTCGTAAATAATGGTTATCTATTTTGTCATAAGAATTTAATATTCACTGGACATTTGACAGATATTTCTTGAGCTTTTAATGTGTGTCAGACACTGTTTGGCATTGTGGATGTGAGCAAACCAAACCTACTGTACTCATGGAGTTTATACTGTTCTGTGGGATAGAAGGAAAGTAAACAAATATATGTGCAATATAGTGATGGGTAGGAATAAGTGTCTTGAAAATGGAGTAGTATAAAGGGATGGAGAATGACTGGACAATCCTGGACATTCTATCTAAAGGCATTTAAGTAGAAAGCTAAGAAGTAGGGAGTGGCCTTGCAGATTTGTAGGAAAAACGTATTTCTGGTAAAAGAAATAGTAGTGCAAAGGCTTAGGGATAGCAATGTGCTTAATGTGGTCTTAGAACTGCAAGGAAACTAGTGTGGTTGGAGTGGAGAGAGGGGTAGGGGTAGAATTCAGAGAAGTATCTGGAGCATCAGATTATGTAGGGCATTATTTACTATGGTAAGAATTTGGATTTTAATCTAAATGTGATGGAAAGCTTTTAGAAACTTAAAAGCAGTAGGTCTGAATTTCTGTTTAAAGGACACTGTAGCTATTCTACAGAGAGTAGACTGATAAGGGCAGGTGCTGGGGTGGTGAAGTGGAAGCAAGATGAGTTAAGAGGTTGTTAGAGTCAGAATGCAAGCTGGTGCAGCCACTCTGGAAAACAGCCTGGAGGTTCCTCAAAAAGTTGAAAATAGGGGCGCCTGGGTGGCTCAGTGGGTTAAAGCCTCTGCCTTCGGCTCAGGTCATGATCTCAGGGTTCTGGGATCGAGCCCCGCATCGGGCTCTCTGCTCGGCAGGGAGCCTGCTTCCTCCTCTCTCTCTGCCTGCCTCTCTGCTTACTTGTAATCTCTCTCTCTGTCAAATAAATAAATAAAATCTTTAAAAAAAAAAAAAAGTTGAAAATAGAGCTACCCTACGACCTAGCAATTGCACTACTGGGTTTTTACCCCAAAGATACAAATGTAGTGATCCGAAGGGGCACCTGTACCCCAGTGTTTATAGCAACAATGTCCACAATAGCCAAACTGTGGAAAGAGCCTAGATGTCCATCAACAGATGAATGTTTGAAGAAAATGTGGTATGTATATACAATGGTCTATTAATCAGCCATCAGAAAAAACCCTGAAATCTTGCCATTTGCAACGACTTGGATGGAACTAGAGGGTATTATGCTAAGCGAAATAAGTCAATCAGAGAAAGACATTTATCATATGATCTCACTGATATGAGGAATTTGAGAAATAAGACCGAGGTTCATAAGGAAATGGAGGGAAAAGTGAAACAAGACAAAACCAGAGAGGGAGACAAAACATAAAAGAACTCTTAATCTCAGGAAACAAACTGAAGGTTGCTGGAGTGGTGCCAGGTGGGAGGGATGGGGATGCTGGGTGATGGACATTGGGGAGAATATGTGCTATGGTGAGTGCTGTGAATTGTGTGAGACTGCTGAATCACAGACCAGTACCCCTGAAACAAGTAATATTAAGGTTATATGTTAATTTAAAAAAATCTAAGGGTGCCTGGGTGGCCTCTGCCTTTGGCTCAGGTCATGATCTCAGGGTCCTGGAATCAAGCCACGAATCAGGCTCTCTGCTCTGCCAGGAGCCTGCTTCTCCCTCTCTGCCTGCCTGCCTCTCTGCCTACTTGTTCTCTCTCTCTCTCTCTCTCTCTCTCTCTCTCTGTCAAATAAATAAATAAATAAAATCTTTAAGAAAATCTAAAAAAAAAAAAGGTGATTGTAGTAAAATAGGCAGAAGATGATGATGTACTTCCTCTAAGGCAGTACAGAAAAAGATGAGTAGTGCAATTTGGTACGTATTTTGAAAGTAGACTGAAAAGGATATCACGGTAGCTTGGATGTGAGATATGAAAGAAGAATAAATGGTGTTGCTAGGGATTTAGCTTGAGTAACTGGATGAACATGGTACTTTTCATGCAGATGAACACTGGGTGAGGACCAGGGTTTTTGTTGAGAAAAATCAGTAGATGTAAACATTATTTAGGGGAGAAGTTAAACATTAAGTTGTTTCTAATATTACCTATTAGAAATAACTTACTTAAATTTAAAGCCTTTTCTGAATTGTGGATTATTTTTATGGAATAACTTCCTAGAAAATGAAACTACTGAGTTAAAAATGTAGAAATGTTTTTGAAATTCCTCATAAATGAAGACATGTGACTTTGTAAACTTAGTGATTTGGAGAGGAGGTTGTCCAAATCATGTGCATGATAGCACAATGCCTGCTACAGAGTTTACATGTCATGTTTTGAAACAAAGGTTTTGAATTTATTTTTGAGTTAGATCAAATTTGACATTTACTATTTGAAGCCGCTGCCATATTAATGTCCTTTAGTCAATGAAAAAAGTGGGTGCACCAAGTGATGCCTATTCTGGAGGGACAAGAGATTTTATTTTAGGCAATAAAAACTTATCTTAAAATATGGCAGTCTTTACTTTCTTGATCACTTGTTTCCATTCTTAGCAATTTAAGTCTCTGCCTTACTTTTACAGTCTTGTGCACTTTAACTGAATGAGTAAGAGAGTTTGTGACCAGGTGTTTTGACATTTTTAATCCCCCTTCTTCTCAGCCCCAAGATACGTTACTTGTTACTATTTTTCTAGTGTCTAGGTCCATTAGCATGATTTCTGTCATAAAATACAGGCTAACCCTCAGTTCACCTCCTCCTGTCTCACCATATGGTGCCCATATGTTCCTTTAATTGAGTTGGTTGAATTCCTTGAAAGGCAAAAATGAATCCTGGCCAGTCTTAAAAAAATTATACAATCAAAGGTTTTATTTCTTTTGTCTATTATATAGGCTTTATGCCCTCGTGTCAGCATTTTAGATAGGTTTTCTGCTGATAATCAAAGAAGCATCAAAAGGAAGACTTTTTTTTTTTTTTAAAAAGATTTATTTATTTTGGAGAGAGAGGTGGGTGAGGGGGGATGGGAGAGGGAGAGAGAATCCATGCTGAGTGTGGAGCCTGACGTGGGGCTCAATCCCAGGACCCTGAGATCATGAACTGAGCCAAAACCAGGAGTTGGATGTTTAATCAGCTACATAATCCAGGTGACCCAAGACTCAGTTTTTTTTTTAATATTTATTTTTTATAAACATATATTTTTATCCCCAGGGGTACAGGTCTGTGAATCGCCAGGTTTACACACTTCACAGCACTCACCATAGCACATGCCCTCCCCAATGTCCATAATCCCACCCCCGCTCTCCCAACCCCCCTCCCCGCATCAACCCTCAGTTTGTTTTGTGAGATTAAGAGTCACTTATGGTTTGTCTCCCTCCCAATCCCATCTTGTTTCATTTACTCTTCTCCTACCCCCTTAACCCCCCATGTTGCATCTCCTCTCCCTCATATCAGGGAGATCATATGATAGTTGCAAGACTCAGTTTTTATAATGCTGTCAAGTTAATGTTTTAGGCTGATTGTCATTTATTTATTTATTTTAGCCTGATTTCTAGAAGTTTCTCTTTAGAACACTTTTCAGGAATGGGAGAGATACTTTTGTCATATTCCTTATTCAGGGATGGGAGAGATACTTTTGTCATTATTCCTTATTAGCCATAATTATATGAGAGTGATTGATTATATGAACAAAAAATGAATGAAGCTAGTAGTTTTTAAGTTTTAGTAAGAGAAATATATATTATATGGTAGAGAGGAAATGGCAAAGCTGAAGAGGAATGACCTGATTTGAAGTATATTTATTAATAACTCTCCTAATTGGCATGCTTCTTAAGAACAAACTATGAGATTTTACCATGTTGTATATTTTTGGCTTAATATTTTATTTAGAGAAATTGGATTTTGTGACCATTAAGCCAGTATTTATTTTTATAAGTGGGCTCCGTGCCAGCATAGATTCCAGCATGGGGCTTGAACTCACCACCCCAGGTCAAGACCTGAGCTGAGATCAAGAGTTGGTTGCTTAACTTCCTGAGCCATCTAGGTGTCCCTAAGCCAGTATTTTTAATGAAATTGCAGAAATAAACTTAATACAAAATTATCTGGACTAATGACTTTACTACAAGAAGCAGCAATCACACATATTCTGGTGTATTGGGAGAGTTGGGTTATTAACAGTTTCTGCAAAATTCCTGTAAATAAATTAATCTGAGTAAATTACTCCTTAGTGCTGTAACATTTATCCTTTTTAGCCAGGTTATACTTTTAAAGTCTTGATTCTGTCATACTGTAGTTCTGTGATATCTAATTAGAAAATAATGCTTTTATTTTTTTTTGTAGTCATTGATAAATGCTGAGTAGGCCAACATATCAGTGGAGATATCTGCACAGGGACAAAATTTAGCATGGGTGGATCAGTACTCCTTAGACAGCTGTATCTAGCAAGATGTAAATCCACTTAATTGCCCTATAATGCAGTCCAGAATGACAATCCATTTTTTCCCCCAGTGGTAAATATGCCAGTTGAACTGATGATTTGTTTTTGTAGACTTTATTTTTAAAAACAGCTTTATTGGGGTATATTTGACAGACAGTATATATAGTGCCAGTGATTTAAATATATCTAAAGTGTACTATTTAAAGTGTATAATTTGGGAAGTTTTTTTTTTTTTTAAAGATTTTATTTATTTATTTGACAGACAGAGATCACAAGTAGAGAGGCAGGCAGAGAGAGAGAGGGAAGCAGGCTCCCTGCTGAGCAGAGAGCCCGATGTGGGACTCGATCCCAGGACCCTGAGATCATGACCTGAGCCGAAGGCAGCGGCTTAACCCACTGAGCCACCCAGGCGCCCTAATTTGGGAAGTTTTAACATATACATATATACCCATGAAAATCTTTGCCACAATCAAAATTAACATGCATCATTCTTTTTTTTTTTTTTAAAGATTTTATTTATTTATTTGATAGAGATCACAAGTAGGCAGAGAAGCAGGCAGAGAGAGAGGAGGAAGCAGGCTCCCTGCTGAGCTGAGAGCCCAATGCGGTGCTCGATCCCAGGACCCTGAGATCATGACCTGAGCTGAAGGCAGAGGCTTTAACCCACTGAGCCACCCAGGCGCCCCAACATGCATCATTCTTAAGTTCTTCATTTGTCTTTCTAATCTTTCCTTTCCACCATCCCCCACCATTGGTCTGCTTTTTGTTATTATGGATTCATTTTCTAGATATTTTTTAAAAGCTATAATAGGAAAAGGAATAATACAGTAGGTGCTGGTTGTTTTTTGACTTTAGTCACTCAGGTTAATTATTTTGAGATCTTTCCATATTGTGTTTATCAGTAGCTTCTTCCTGGGAGAAAAAGTAAACTTTATTATTATTATTATTACTATTATTATAATATCTTTAGAAAAGATAAACTTTAGGTTCAAAATATAGGGCTGACACAATTACATGTTCTATATATTCTTTTCCCCTCTAAGAATAGAGTTTGGTTTTCATTAAACGTAATAAAATCATGTGATTATACAATTTGGTTGCTTTTTTATTTTTATTTATTTGTTTCTAAAAGGTTTTATTTATTAATTTGACAGAGATCACAAGTAGGCAGAGAGGCAGGCAGAGAGAGAGACAGGGAAGCAGGCTCCCTGCTGAGCAGAGAACCCGATGCAGGGCTCGATCCCAGCACCCTGAGATCATGACCTGAGCTGAAGGCAGAGGCTTAACTCACTGAGCCACCCAGGCACCCCTGCTTTCTTAATACAACATTTATTGTAAATAATTTCCTATGTTATTACATGACACTTACAAACATTGTAAGCACAAACATAAGTTTAAGTATCGTGTCAATGAGGTGAGCCATAATTTCCACAGTGAGTAAATTTAAGAACTAGTGTTTGTCTTGAAGATTCCCTTTATTTTCTGTTTCAGATAATTTTATGATATGTACATATGTATAAATAAAATACATACACATACGTGTGCATATTTTCATCTGTTTAAGTAGGATTTTTACCTTAGGCTAAGATTCTCAAAAGTAGCCCTAGTATGTTAAAATAACACACATAATAGATACTTATGTGTATCTTTAAAGATGCTTAATATTTTTGATATTATACAGTTATGGTAGGTTATGTTGCCACATAGTATAGGAGTGTATCCATTTCATTGTGTCTGGACTTTCAGGGGTTCACATTTAAAAAGTATATGTATTTTATTTATTTAGAGCATGAGTAGGGGGAGGGGCAGGAGGCGAAGGAGAAAGAATCTCAAGCAGATTCTACATTGAGCACGGACCCATTGTGGGCCTCAATCTCACGATCCTGAGGTCATGACCTGAGCTGAAATCAAGTCTGTCACCTAAGCTACTGAGCCACCCAGACACCCCGAGCTGTTCCCATTTCAACTGTGTTTGCTACCTTGATCGGTTAAAAGTGCTATTTCACAGTTCATGAAGGAGAAAATTAGCAGGTTTTAAGTGGCTGTGGAAGAATGTTTAACATTGGTAAAATGATATCATATTTTGTCTGTAAAATTAGCAAAGGTTTAATTATTACCCGTTTCTCAGTTGTAGAAATGTAATAATTAGGAATGTTTTGGGGACTTTTTAAAAGCCTTTTAATGCTTTTTCCCATTCAGTATTTTTACATTATGGAGTATACAAAAGAAATGAAATTTTCCTGTCTGTTGTGACAAAAAGGATTTTGTTATAAGAAGATTTTAGTTTTACGGGACGCCTGGGTGGCTCAGTTGGTTGGACGACTGCCTTCGGCTCAGGTCATGATCCTGGAGTCCCAGAATCGAGTCCCACGTCGGGCTCCCGGCTCCGCGGGGAGTCCTCTTCTCTCTCTGACCTTCTCCTCGCTCATGCTCTCTCTCACTGTTTCTCTCTCAAATAAATAAATAAAATCTTTAAAAAAAAAAAAAAGAAGAAGATTTTAGTTTTACAATTATTATTGTTGTCACTTTTCTCCAATAGCATTGCTGACATGTGAACATATTTAGAAATCTAGGTTTTTGTGTTTGAAATTAAAATAAAAGATGAAAATCACATTTAGATATTTCTTCTTTTTTATTTTTATTTATTTTTTAAAAATAAAAGCTATGTGATTTTTTTTCTTTAAAGATTTTATTTGTTTATTTAACAGAGAGGGATCACAAGTAGGCAGAGGGAGAGAGAGAGATGGGGAAACAGTCTTCCCACGTGCAGAGAGCCTGATGCAGGGCTCGATCCCAGGACCCTGAGATCATGACCTGAGCTGAAGGCAGAGGCCTAACCCACTGAGCCACCCAGGCGCCCCTAGATACTTCCTCTTTTTAAAAAAAAAAATTGTGGTAAAATGGCTTAACATAAAATTTACCATCTTAATCATTTTATTTCTTAAAATTGTTTTTTAAAAACTTTATTTGTCTAATCTGTACACCTAACGTGGGGCTCAAACTCAAAACCCCAAGATCAAGAGCCATGTGCTCTTCTAACTGAGCTGGCTAGACATCCCCTGTCTTAATAATTTTTTTTTTTTTTTTTTTTTTTTTTTTAGTTTATTTGACAGATATCACAAGTAGGCAGAGAGGCAGGCAGAGAGAGAAGGGGAAGCAGGCTCCCTGTTGAGCAGAGAGCCCTATGTGGGGCTCGATCCCAGGACCCTGGGATCATGACTTGAGCCAAAGGCAGAAGCTTTAACCTACTGAGCCACCCAGGTGCCCCTGTCTTAATCATTTTAAAGTTCTACTAATGAAGTCAAATTTTTGTGCAGCCCCATCACCATCCATTCCTAAAAGTCTTCATTTTAAAAACTGAAACTCTGCCTGTTAAAACAACTACAACTACTATATAACAATTCCTCGTTTCTCTTCCCCTTAGTTTCTGGAAACCACCATTCTACTTTCTGTGTCTGTGATTTTGACTACTATAAGTACTTTGTGTAAATCAAATTATACAGTATTTATCTTTTTGTGACTAGTTTATTTCACTTAGCATAATGTCCTCAGTGTTAATCCATATTGTGGCAGGTGTCAGAATGTCCTTCCTTTTTGTCCTTCCTTTTTGAGTCATGTGGTTTTCCAGTTTTCCCAGCATCCTTTGTTCACAAGACTCTTTTTCCCATTAAATGGTCCTGGCGTCCTTTTTGAAAATCATGTGAGCATATGTGCGAGTATTTATTTTTGGTCCCTGTATTCTATTCTATTGGTCTGTATGTCTGTGTTTATGCCAAAACCACACCGCTTTTTATTAATAAGCTTTGTAGTAAATTTTGAAATCAGGAAATGTGAGTCCTTCAGTCTTGTTCTTTTTCAAGATTGTTTTGTCTATTTATGCTTTCTTGAAATCCCACATAAATTCTAGGTTGGATTTTTCTGTTTCCGTAAAAAATATCATTGGGATTTTGGTAGGGGTTGCATTAGATCTGTAGTTCACTTTCGGGAATATTGACATCTTAACAATATTAAGTCTTTAAATCTGTGAATATGTAATGTATTTTCATTCATTTTTTGTCTTCAATTTCTTACAGTGGCATTTTATATTTTTCATTGTAGAATTCTTTCACATTTTTTGTTAATTTCTAAGTATTCTTTCTAAGGCTATTGTAAATGGAATTGTTTTCCTCCTTTCCTTTTCAGATTATTTATTGCTCATGTTTAGAAATTCAACTGATTTTTATGCGTTGACGTCATATCTTGCTGCTTTCCTGAACTCATTTGTTATTCTGATGGTTTTCTTGTGGAAAGAGAATCTTTTCTACATAGAAGATCGTATCTCAAACAAGTAATTTTACTTATTTTTCAGTTCAGATGTCTTTTGTTTTTTATTCTTGCCTAATTGTTTGGTTAGGGTTTCCAATACTGTATTGAAAAGAAGTGGTGAAAGCATTTGCTTTGTTTTTGATTTTAGAGAGAAGCCTTAGTCTTTTGCCACTGAGTATGAAATTTGCTGTGGGTTTTTCATATATAGTTTTTATTATGTTGAGGCAGTTTCTTTCGATTTTAGTTTGTTGAGTCTTTTTTATCACGAAAAGGTGGTGAAATTTTTTCTGGTCAAATGGGTTTTCTCCTTCATGTTGGTGTGGTGTATTACACTGATTGATTTCTATATATTGAACTGTCCTTGCATATCAGGAATAAATCTCACTTGGTCATGATATATCATCCTTCTAATATGCTATTGGATTCTGTTTGCTAGTGTTGTGTGTCTCTTGTTGTTTTGTTTTTTTTTTTTTTAGGATTTTTGCATTGTTACTGGTCTGTCATTTTCTTGTAGTGTCTTTTTTCCTTTTTTTTTTTTTTACTTTAAGATTTTATTTATTTGACAGAGAGAGAGATTACACGTAGACAGAGAGGCAGGCAGAGAGAGAGGGGGAAGCAGGCTCCCCGCTGAGCAGAGAGCCCCATGTGGGGCTTGATCCCAGCACCCTGAGATCATGACCTGAGCCGAAGGCAGAGGCTTAACCCACTGAGTCACCCAGGCGCCCCTTGTAGTGTCTTTATCTGGCTTTGATATCAGGATCACACTGGCCTCATAGAATGAGTTAGGAAGTTATTTGCTTCTCTTCAGGTTTTTGGAAAAGTTTGAGAAGAATTGGTGTTACTTCCTTTTTACATGTTTGGTATCCTTTCCCAATGAAGCCATCAAATCCAGGGCTTTTCTACTTTTTGGAAGTTTTTTGAGTACTGATTCATTTTCCTTTATAGTTACTTATCTATTCAGATTTTCTGTTTCTTTGTGATTTAGTCTTAGGAGATTTTGCATTTCTAGGAATTTGTCTATTTCACCTAGGTTATCCAATTTTTTGGTGTTTAGTTATTTTCTTAATATTCTCCATTGATTTAATGTTGAACTTAGAATTCTGTATAATCACTTGAAAAAATTTAGGTCAGTGGTTCTCAGCTAGAGATGCTTTTGCCCTCTAGGGCACATATGGCAATGCCTGGAGACATGTTTCATTGTCACAATTTGGTGCAGGAATGGGAAAGGAATTCCCATAGCATTTGAAGGCTATATAGACCTGGGATGCAATTGAACGTCCCAAAGTGCACAGGACAGCCTCGCAACAAAAATTATCCAACCCAAAATGTCAGTAATGCCATGGCTGAGCAAACCTGATTTCTGTTTTATTTAGATGTTAGTAACACTATTAAGATGACTTAAAATTGTTAAGACTCAATCCAGCTAGTATTTGTTGAATATCCACTATGTACTATACTACTTTTGGGAGAAAAGCATTGGTATGAATGTAAAAACTAATGAAAATTGTAGTAAGTGCTATGAAGGAGATACACAGGATACAAAATTAATAACAGAGTAATTTTTTTTTCTTTTTAAAAGATTTTATTTGTTTGAGAGAGAGAGAGAAAGTATGAGCAGGGCAGAGGGAAAGGGACAAGCAGCCTCCCGGTGGAGCAGGAAGCCCAATGTGGGGCTCGATCTCAGGACCATGGGATCATGACCTGAGCTGAAGGCAGATGTTTAACCAACTGAGCTATGCAGGCACCCTGATAACAGAGTAATTCTTAATTAGGTATGAGTGGGAAGCTTGAGAAGGTGGCATTTTAGGATATCCGAACTATGAGGAGAATTCAGTCCTTCATGGATAGGGAGGAAATAAATGCGTGAATAGATTTTCAGAGGCTCCAAGGCATTCAGATGAGTAGAGCTCTCCTGGTGGTGGGAAGCTCAGTGCTCTGGAGACAGTGCAAGGTGGGATGCTGGGAACTGGTGCTGTCCATTAAAAGCCCGCCTGCTCAGCACTTGAGATGTATCTAATGCGACCGAGGAGCTGAATTTTCAGTTTTATTTAGTTTTTGTTCTTTCAAATGTAAATAGCTGCTTGTGGTGATCATATTGGAAACTGCAGCTCTAGAGAGTGACAAAGTGTAGATCATGCTTATTTTGTAAGGTCCCTAAAAGGCATTTGGATTTTATTTGACATGCAGGAGCCATTGAAGGATTTCAGGTATGGATATATCATGATATAGATTTAAATTATAAAAATACTTTGATATTTATGGTATTAGTGGATGGATTGGAATTTGCAGTTTACATGGGGAGCAGTGGTTATACGTGGCTAGCGGGCTCTGGAACCCTGCAGATTGAATTCAGATACGGGCGCTTTCACATAGCAGTTGTTTGTGTCCTTGAGCACATTGCTTAACTCGTTTGTACCTCAGTTTCCTTTCTCATTGATAAAATGGAGATAGTTATTATATTCATCTCCAAAGGTCATTATGAAGGTTAAATGAGACATTCATTTAAAGCTGATTAAACCTGATACGTCATCATCAGTCAGGTATTTAGCTGCAGCTGCGTCCCCTGTCACCACGCTGGTTTTACCACGGTTATAACAAGAACCAGGGAGTACTGACTGCTCTTACCATCCCTTTGAAAGGACATCTGAACAACCTTAATGTAGTGTTAGAGAAACTGCTTATGTATTCCATAAGCAGTTTATTATTATTATTATTAATAATAATGTGGCTTTTAAAACTTCAGTATCACACAAGATAATCTTTGGAATGTCTAAATTTATTAAAATAGTAAAGTAAGCTCTTTTCTTTAATAAACTAATGTACATTTTAGAAAACTAAGAAAATTAGGGGATAAAATGCTTGTAGTCTCATTACATGTGTTAAATACTGTTAACTCTTTTTATTTCCTCCTTTTGATCAATAACTGCCATACTGTTGGACATACTGCTTTATTTTTAATAATACAAATTTTTTTGGCTGAGATAATCGAATTTCAACAGTGTTGCTAAGAATTATTGTAATTATAGATTGTCACCTAATTTTTATAAATTGGTTTTTAAAAAAGTAACAAAAATTGGCACTATAGAAATGTAGTCAGTTGAGCTAAAGCATGTATTACTTTTATTTCCATGTAGAAGGTTTTTTTTTTTATTGAAATGTAATTGACATATAGCATTGTAAATTTAAGGCATATAGCCTGTTGATTTGATATACTTTTATACTGCAATATGATTATCAGCATTACCTTAGCTAACACCTCCATCATGTCACATAATTATCATTCTTTTCTGTGGTGAGAACATTTAAGGTCTGGTCTTTTAACAACTTGCAAGTATGTAATATTTTTAACTATTATCACCGTCCTCTACATTAGATCCCAGAATCTTTGTTCAGCATTTCCCCAGTTCAACTCCAGCTCCTGGTAATCAACATTCTATTCTTTGTGTCTATGAGTTTGTTTTATATTCCATATAAAAGTATTGTCATAAAGTATTGGTCTGTTGGGACGCCTGGGTGACTCAGTTGGTTAAGCCGCTGCCTTCGGTTCAGGTCATGATCCCAGGGTCCTGGGATCGAGTCCCGCATCTGGCTCCTTGCTCAGTGGGGAGCCTGCTTCTCTCTCTGCATCTGCCTGCCGCTCTGCCTGCTTGTGTTCTCCCTCTCTCTCTCTCTGACAAATAAATAAATAAATAAATAAATAAATAAAATCTTTAAAAAAAAAAAGTATTGGTCTGTCGTGTGACTTCTCTCACTTAGCATGATGCCCTCAAGATCGATCCATGTTGTCTCAGATGGCAGATTTCCTCTTTTTATGGCTGAGTGAAAAATGAGAGTGTGTACGTACACCACATCTTTATCCATTCATCTGATGCTGAAGTCGTTTCCATATCTTGCCTGTTGTGAATAGTGCTGCAATAAACATGGAGTGCACTTACTTTTTTTTCAAGAGGGAGGGAAGGGAAAGGGTACAGGGAGAGAAGAAAGAGACTCATGCAGGCTCTGCACCCAGTGTGGAGCTCCATAAGGGGCTCATCTCACGACCCCAAGATCATGACCTGAGCTGGAATCCAGAGTTGGATGTTTAACCGACTGAGCCACCAGGCACCCCAGAGCTCACGTAACCTTTCTGATATCTTTTTTTCATTTCCTTTGGATATATACCCAGATGTGGCATTGCTGAATCAAAGAGTCCTGCTGAATGTAAGCCTTGTATTAATTTAAAAAAAAATAATGTTTCAAAAAAAAAAATAATGTTTCCGTGCAACATGTGGCTCAAACTCACGATCAAGAATCAGATGTTCGGGACGCCTGGGTGGCTCAGTTGGTTGGACGACTGCCTTCGGCTCAGGTCATGATCCCCGGGTCCCGGGATCGAGTCCCACATCGGGCTCCCAGCTCCATGGGGAGTCTGCTTCTCCCTCTGACCTTCTCCTCGCTCATGCTCTCTCTCACTGTCTCTCTCTCAAATAAATAAATAAAATCTTTAAAAAAAAAAAAAAAAAGAATCAGATGTTCTGGGGTGCCTGGGTGGTTCAGTTGTTAAGCATCTGCCTTCAGCTCAGGTCATGATCTCAGGGTCCTGTGATTGAGCCCCGAATCTGGCTCCCTGCTCAGCAGGAAGCATGCTTCTCCCTCTCCCACTCCCCCTGCTTGTGTTCCCTCTCTTGCTGTGTCTTCTATCAAATAAATAAAATCTTAAAAAAAAAAAAAAAAAAAGAATCAGATGTTCTACTGACTGAGCCAGCTAGGCACTCCAAGCTTTGTATTATTTTGAGAGATCACCTTCGATTGAATTTTACAAAAATTTATAAGATATTTAGGATTGAGTATATTTCATCATTTCCTTAATTCTTCCTGGACTAATATCTTTAGAATGTTCGAAAGCTCATTCTTAGGATTCCTGGGTGGCTTAGGTGGTTGGTCTGACTTCAGCTCAGGTCATGATCTTGGGGTCCTGGGATCCAGCCACTGTTGAGCCCTGTGCTTAGCAGGGAGTCTGTTTGTCCCTCTCCCTCTACTCCCCCTGCTTGTGCTCACTGTCATTTTTTCTCAAATAAATATAATCCTTTTTATTTTTTAAAGATTCTTTACTATCACCAATAACATCACTCTTTTTTAGATAAATCTCATAGTCAGCCTCATGAAATGCTGAAATACTGATGCTGCTGCTGCTGAATTTTGTTATTAAAAATATGCTTGTTAATTAGGTCCAGTCTTTTTTCTATATTGACTTTCTTTGTAAACATGGAGTAGTTTTATTTATCTGTTACAAAATTTAAAATATGCTTGAAGTTTCTTTTCTGTAGCATTATAAATACATATGAAAAACTGGCCCGTTGGAGCTTGCTATCAAGGGTTAAATATTGAAAAAGTGGCAGAGTACAAAGAATAATTGAGGTAAACCTAGGTTAGTGAATGTTTGTTGAGTGATAACTGTTCAAGATTTTGCATCAGACAGTATGGGAAAATGATGGTGGATACTGTGATTCTTGTCTTAAAGAGTTCTTATTTTACCAGGCAAGATAGTAATACATTGTTTTAAGTACATATTAGAAAATGAGGGCACATTAATAACTATGTAACTTAGGACAAGTGTATATAATTAAAATAGTAAGTAACTTTATTGGTAGAGTTATCATGGGTTCTCATTAGGCAGAATTACTTGGAGAAGTGGAGCATATAACTATTCATGAGAGAAATAAGAGGGCTAGATGGATTTTCAGCCATCAAGTGCAGATGGGCAGGTTTGGACTCTATTTTAGTGGAGTAGGGATAAGTGAACATATTCCAGTGAAGTCCACTACAACACTCAACATTTTTAGGATCAGGACTCTTGATCATTTTGATGAAAGCTAAGGATCTACTTTGCAGAACAGTAAACATATAAACATATATATTTTTACTGCAGTTTAAAAAGAGAGTCCCAGGATCCTTTGAATGTAGCAAAAGGACCCTCACAAGATTCCTTGCTCTAGTCTAGATTGTGTTTCCTTTGCAAGGATGCTCTGTTGAACTCTGGTGCTGATTCTTAGTATAGGGAAGTAGCCTAGTTATTACTTTATACATTGTACGTTAAATGGCCCTGCCTTATTAAGATTTTACCTACCCTCCATCTTGAAGTACCTGTTTTTAGCTTTTATATATGTGGACCTTATTTATATCCTGGTTTTTAAAAATTCTAGGTCTATTTTTCTTCCTGTCTTGGTATCTGCTGAGTAATGACATTTATGAAAATTAGGATTTCTTATTAATATTTAATGTAGGGGGCACCTGGGTGGCTCAGTTGTTAAGCTTCTGCCTTCGGCTCGGGTCATGATCCCAGAGTCCTGGGTTTGAGCCCTGCATCAGGCTCCCAGCTCAGCAGGAAGCCTGCTTCTCCCTCTTCCACTCCCCCTGCTTGTGTTCCCTCTCTCGCTGTGTCTCTCTCTGCCAAATAAATAAAATCTTAAAAAAAAAAACCCAAATATATATAAAATGTAGATATGCTCATTAAATGTTAAATCACATACCTAATGAAAATATTACTTAATATGTATTTACCTCATTTTCTCCTTCAAAAGAATGATTAACCTTAAAGATATAAAAGTTGTTCTGTTGTTAAATGTCAGTTATTGCTTTTGACTTTCTCAGATAAAAAAATCATAGAAACAATTCACAAGACCTTTAATGTCAAAGAACTTTGAAAATGTTTCATTAAACTCGGATATTCCCTTCAGGTTCATTTATAAAGTATTATATGTACCATTGTTAAAAACAAAACAGCTGATAGGGTTCAATTTAAAATGAGTCCTAAGAAATTGGACTGTCATAAGTAATTGTATGGTAAATGGAGTTGTAATTATTTCAAGGGAAAAAAAAAGGAAAAAAACCCCATAGATTTATTATCACTGTGAAGTTGGTGGCATGAATAGCAAGGTCATTTTTTCTGCAAGCTTTGATAGACGTTTAACTTTCACCTCATGCAGTTTCCCTTTTTATCTTTTAAAAGCACATTCTGGCTGTCAGGAATCCTGTAGGCAAGAGATTGTGAAGGATTAGCATCTTTGTTCATTGTGTCATTCTTTGCTTGTTTAATTGCCATATAGCATGCAGAGTGTTCAATAAAAGGGTGTTTAATTTCTTTAACTGTTACACATCCCAGAGAACCTTTGACTGTGTTAGGAATTTTAAGATTTGTAAAATCAGCAGTATATTTTTAGTCTTTATTTGTTCAATTAGCATTTGTTAGTAACTTTTCAGAAAATTCAGAAAAATTAGCAATGTGAAATACTTATTTCAAATCTTTTAAATGATGGATTTATTTGAGAGTGCGTGCACAAATGCAGGAAGGGGCAGAGGGGGAGCATCTCAAGCAGACTTCCCACCCAGGGCAGAGCCTGAGGCAGGGCTGGATCCCACAACCCATGAGATCATGATCTGAGCCGAAACCAAGAGTGGGATGCTCAACCAACTGAGCCATCCAAGCGCCCTTTATTTCAGACTTTTAAAGGCCAATTTAGAGAGTTTTCTCTTGATGAAGACATTTATCGAAAAGAAAAGTAAAGAGGTGTAACAGTGAGATGTATGACTAAAAGATTAGGCTGATTGATAGTCAACTGGGTTGACTGGGAAGCTTTCTGGGAGAGGTCTTGATGCCAGAGTCTTTCTGAATATTGGCCATTTTATCATAAATACTAAGTATTCTCCAAAAGAAGATAATAAATGACATCACAGGAAAAGGGTTTGAGAGAAGCTGACATTCTTCATGCTTATGTTTTGGGCTAGGAACTGGGGGAGAACAAGTAATAAGAGAGAGGGTTCATTTATTTTATGTTCTGTGATGATCTTTAACTCATCTTTCTCTGTAGGATCATGTATCATATGTCACCCCTGCCTTAGGTCTGTTCCAGAGCAACTTAATACTGATTTTGATAATGTAATTGAATTTATGTTTATATATAATTGAACACCAAGTTCTAAGTGCTAATACCTTGGAATTAAAAACAAATTCACTTACCGTGATTAGTTATATAAATGGTTCATTAGCACCTGAAAGATCAGCAAAAAGAAAGCAAACCAGAATTTAAAAGAAATTAAGTTGTAAAATGAAAAATAACTAGTACCACTGCAGTTGTTAAATCTATACAGTAATCTCCCAACTGACATGCAGACTTGTCCAGGGTGGAAAACTAAGAGTTACTGGTTTTTATGTGTGAAGTTCGTTTTACTAAATGGTTGGATTATCTCTTCATAGAATAAATACTCCTTAACCATTCTCTGTAGTTTTTTCCCAAGACAGCTATTCCTAATTTGATTAAGGTTTTACTACTGACTTGGGAAAAGACCTTGGAATCTTTTTTTTTTTTTCCTTTTAATTCCACTGTAGTTAAGATACAGTGTTGTATTAGCTTCAGTTGTACAGTGCAGTGATTCAACAATTCCCTATTCTGCTGCCGTCTTCCCTCTCAAAAGCAGGACCTTGGAATCTTAAGACAGTTTTCGAGGCTACTGTTAGCAATGAAAGAAATAATCCATTTGCTATCCTAGCCTAGTCCCTTTGTGTATATTAAGGCAGCACTGGGCACCTGAGTTGTTTCTGGTATCTGTGAGTTGATACTCTAAATCAATTTTACTGTCAAAAGAGCCAAATTATAAATACTAAGATTTGGTGGAATTAATAATACAGTATTTATACTTAATCATCTGAGTGGCCACTTGTCTGCAGGAATTGTCATAAGTGCTTGTTATATCCTGTCCCTTTCCATAAGTATTATAGGGAGGCAAACAGATGATGAGAATCACTGTGATGATTGATTCTGCTTTGAGTGCAACATGGCAGCGAGGATAACGTGAACCTTGTTTTCTTTGGCTACATTTATTGGCTTAAGTAGGATATCATAGGTCAATCTGGAAACCTTAACAACCAACCAAGTTCCAAAGAGCAGATTTTTGTTCACTATGAAATTGTGTGCCTGCTTAAAAAAAAAAAAAAAAACTCAGAGAAAAGTATAAGAGGGAAAAGAAATGACTTATGTTCTTGCCACAAAAAGGATCATGCCACTCATATGGACATGTTTCTTATAGTTGTTTTATTGTACGCTTAAAAAAAACCTTCTGAAATTAATGTACCCATAATTTCATATTCCTCTTTCTTGCCCTAAAATTATAGGCATCTTCTTGTTAAAAAAGTTTTTCCAAATGTATATTTGAAGGATGTAATATATTTTTTACTGCTATAAATATCATGTTTAAATAATATTTATTTATTTAAGATTTTATTTATTTATTTGACAGAGAGACAGCAGAGAGGGAACATAGCAGGGGGAGTGTGAGAGGAAGAAGCAGGCTTCCCACTGAGCAGGGAGCCCTATGCGGGGCTGGATCCCAGGAGCTTGGGATCATGATTGAATGGAGGACAGATGCTAAACGATTGAGCCACTCAAGCGCCCCTAAATAATATTTAAACAGCTGACTCCTGCCTTAATTTTCTTCTGATGAAATAATGCCAGTTTAGGAAAAAAACAAAATGAAAGTGTGAAGTGAATGAAAGTCCACCATTATCTTATCTCCCAGAGAAATACCTATATAGAGTGAGAATTTTTCTAGATGTTTTATGTTTTTATATGCATATAAAATAGACATAGAAAAATTTACGATGCAGATATAACTTTAAAAACCTTCTGCTTATACTTAATATGTATTGCTTGTAAATTACATTTTTTGTTTTAGCATATCATGCATATCTTATCATGTCATTATAGAATTATACACATAGGGGATGCTTGGGTGGCTCACTTGTTGAGTGTCTTTTGGCTCCGGTCATGATTCCAGGGTCTTGGGATTGAGCCCCGAATCAGGCTCCCGCTCGGCGGGAAGCCTGCTTCTCCCTCTCCCACTTACCTTCTTGTGTTCCCTCTCTCGCTGTGTCTCTGTAAAATAAATAAATAAAATCTTAAGAAAAAAAAAAGAAATATACACATGGAATTATATATCCTCACTCCTATGATATTTTTAGTACCTTAGCTTCTTAATGGCTTGTATCATTAAAAAGAAAACTATATCATGAGATTTTTGGTTGTATTGAGAAGAAAGCAGTTTTATGGGTGAAGATGTTCATAAAAATATTCCTTTTGTACTTTGATTTATAAAACTAATCATCTGTTGATGGGCATTTGGTGATTTTTATATTTTTTAAATAAATAATACTGTGATGAACATTCTTATCCTTGTCTATGGATCTTTATTATCTTGGTGATTTCTTTATGGTAATTCCTTTTTTTAAAGATTTTATTTATTTGAGAGCAAGAGAGCATGTGCAGGGGAACAGCAGAGGAAGAGGGGAAAGCAGAGGCCCTGCTGAGCAGGGAGCCAGATGTGAGGCTCGGTCCCAGGATCCTGAGACATGACCTGGGCTGAAGGCAGATGCTTAACTGACTGACCAGGCATCCCTTTATGATAATTGTTAACAGCTGGTTAACACTTACCCATCTATTTCACGAAAACAGAGAATGCATATGATTTTAAAAAAGCAAATAGTAGGGGTGCCTGGCTGGCAGAGCGTGTAGCTCTTGATCTTGGGGGTTGTGAGTTCAAGCTCCACGTTGGGTGCAGAGATTATTTAAAAATAAAGTCTTTTAAAAAAATAAAAATGCAAATAACATGGGAGGGTTTATAGTGCAAAGAAATAGTCCCCTGCTTACTCTTCACTGTCCAGTCTTTGGCTGAAGGGGCAGTCCTGCTTTTAGCTATTTTCGCATTTAGTTTCTCTGGTATTACCTCTGTATCTCTAAATAAAATAATTTTCTATTAGTGTTTGGTTTGTCATTACCCACTGACTCTTTGCTTTGAGGACTGGTGTGTTTCGGTTCTCTTTTACTACCTCCCTTCTTTCCTCTGTTTACTCTCAGTGTAGTTAGGTCACTGTTTTGGTCCCCTAACAGCTAAGGAGATTTTTAGAGCATACAGTTTGGACACTTGATAGAAATCATATTCTATTCTATTCTGTTCTATTTTATTTGTTTATTTGGAGAGAAAGTGTGAGGGGGGAGGGGCAGAGGGAGAAGGAGAGCGTGGAGCCCAACACAGGGGTTGGTTTCATGACCCTGAGATCATGACCTGAACCAAAGTCAGATACTTAGACCTGACTGAGCCACCCAGGCAACAGTCCTGTTTGCTCATCTGTTGCTTTTTGAACTCTTACTCTTTTTTTGTTTGATTTTTTTTCTCGTTTCACCTTTAAGAGAATTTCTATTGTTAACTCCTGTATTGAGGTAGAATGATAATCTCTGTGGTATCTTTCCCTTGAGATTTGCAGGAGCTCCTAAGTGGCCTCTGAATAAAGTAGACTAAACTTAAGGGAAACCATCTCTGTTTCTAATCCAAATATAGTTTTAGGTATGTTGTCAGTCTTTTCCCTTGGGATTTTCTCCTTTGTACTGTTTGAACCTGACTTATGTAAAAGTACTGAAAATCTGGTTCTCAAACGTAGGGGTGTTCCTTTTGGAACCGATGATCATTTCCTTAAAGAATCTTCCAACAGAGCTTATAGGAATTTATTTCATTATACAGTTAGTCAATTAGTCCCTTTTCCACTAATCAGTGATTCAGTGTTACATTTCCCTTTTATCTTTTTTGACAAGGATTTCATGATTTGCTCATTGTTATGCTCTACTTTTTGCTGATTTGTTTCTGTGACCATATCAGTGAAGAAGATATAGTGAGTTAAAAAGTTTTGTTATGGGGCGCCTGGGTGGCTCAGTGGGTTAAAGCCTCTGCCTTCAACTTGGGTCATGATCCCAGGGTCCTGGGGTTGAGCCCCACATCGGGCTTTCTGCTCAGCGGGGTGCCTGTGTCCCCCCCCCCTCTTTCTGTCTGCCTCTCTCTGCCTACTTATGATCTCTGTCAAATAAATAAATAAAATCTTAAAAAAAAAAAGTTTTGTTACTCCTCTGGTTTATGCAATTTGCCATCCCTCTAGCGTATACAATTCCTTTGTATGCTAACATTGCTAAGAGAAACTGATATAAACCTTGTTTAATTCCAATTGAATATTTTTACATTCTAAAAATAGTCATTGTGCACATGTGTAATACAAATTCATGTACTTCATGTTTACAGATGAACTATATAGCAGGTTAAATTGTGTATTTAAAATGAAATTTATGGGGCGCCTGGTTGGCTGTGTTGATTAAGAGTCCGAATCTTGGTCATGATCTCAGAGTCTGAGGATTGAGTCGGGCATCAGTCGGGCGCTGCATTCTGTGTGGAGTCTGCTTGAGGGTTCTCTCTCTCCCCTGTGTGCAGGGGCACACGCTCTCTCTCTCAAAAATAAATAAATAAATAAATAAATAAATAATTTGTATCTTCTTACAAAAATTTTTATGAACCTAATATTTAATTTATGGGTAGAAATAGAATTTGCTTCCAGTTTTTCTGTATTAAGCATTATATTAGGTACTCCTTAAATTTTCTCTCTAATCTTCAATACATACCTCTTAAGATTTCCTTATTTTATATGGTGGGAAAGTGAAACTTCGAGTTATTTGCCCATGGTAATACACCTGTTAAGTGATAGAGCTGAAACTACGTATGGTTATATTTTCCCCAATGATCTTTTCGGTACCTCAGCTTTTAACATATGAAAGAAGAATGGAAAAAAACCAACATGAATAGTAGTAACTAAGATAGAGATATTGCTAAGTTTGCTGTTGTGTCAGTGAAGCCCATGATCTGAAGTTCAGATTAGGTGAGTAGGAGAAAGTACTTCAAAGTTGGCCACATCTTTTCCTGCAGTCAGACGTGGTTCTTCATAGTTTTCTTGTTGGTGCCTTCAGTTACTGGGATGTATTGCAGGTAGAAAGTACAAGTCATCTCTGAAACTCTTGATTGAAGTTGTTATTTCTCAAATTTTTTTTTTCCCCAAAGAAAAAGATTTTATTTTATTTATTTGTCAGAGAGAACACAAGCAGGGGGAGTGGTAGGCAGAGGGGAGTAGGAAAAGCAAGCTCCCTGGACTCCCCGCCGAACAGGGAGCCTGATGTGGGACTTGATCCCGGGATGACCCAGGCCGAGGGCAGATGCTTAACTGACTGAGTCACCCAGGCATCCCACAGATTTTTTTTTTAGTTGAATCCCGTGTGAAAATCATCTCCTTTCCCACTACCTAGTTTGTTTCCTTAGCTCCAGCTTCTGTCTCTTATCTCTCAACTTTATTGAGATAAAATTCAATATCCTGTAACTCACCCATCTAAAATATGCAGTTCACTGGATTTCATCGTGTTGAGAGTTGCACAGTCATAAATACAGTCAGTACTGGGACATTTTCATTACTCCAAAAAGAAATCCTGTTTCCCTTATTAGCCCATCACCCCCAGCCAGCCCTAGGTAGCCCCTAATCTACTTTCTGTCTCTTACAGATTTGCCTGGACATTTCATGTAAATGGAATCATATAGTATCTTGTCCTTTGTGATGACTTATGTCTCTTAGCATAATGTTTTTATCACTGAATAATATCTGTTGTATGGATCTACCATATTTGTTTTATCTATTGGTAAGTAACTCTAGATGGTTGATATTTGAGTGATTTCCACTTTTCAGCCGGTATGGATAATGCTGCTTTGGACATTTATGTACACTCTTTGTGTCAACATTTAGCTTCTCTCTTCTCATTACAAAATAGAAAAGAAGTGAGATTTTAAAATTTCAGTGGCTCCTCTTTGCTGAAAAGAAGAAATTAAAATATCTTAGTAAGGGTTCTGTAGTTTTTCACAACTTGGCTAAAAACTCAGGCTGTAATAATACCAGTCCCATTTCTCTCTGTTTAACTCTCTCTCTCTCCTCCGCAGACCCTTTCCAAAGATAACCCTTTTCCAGTTTGCAGAACATGTTTTGCCTTCTTACCTCTGAAGCCATTAACTGTCTTTTTGATATCCTGTTTCTAATTCTTGGTCTGAACTGAAGCTTTTTACCTCTCAAGATACAATTCAGGTGTCACCAGACCTTTGCAAAGTTTCAGACCTGGTTACTTCTGGTTTTCAGCAGTACTTTTAATGTACATCAAATAGTAATTATCACAGGATTTGTTTATTTACCTGTGACTTCCTTTCTGTTGGAGCTCCTTTCAGACAAGAAGTATTTTATCTCTATAGCTTAATACAGACCTTGATGGAGCATTGAAGCTTACAGTTGACTTAAGAGAGAGGATGGGGTGCCTGGTGGCTCAGTTGGTTAAGTGACTGCCTTCGGCTCAGATCATGATCCTAGAGTCCCAGGATCGAGTCCTGCATCAGGCTCCATGCTCAGCAGGAAGTCTGCTTTTCCCTGTGACGTTCCCCCTCTTGTGCTCTCTCTCTCTCTCTCTCTCTCATTCTCTCTCATTCTCTCCTTCTCAAATAAAGAAATAAAATCTTTTAAAAAAAAGGATTTAAAATTAGGGATTGTATCAGATTGGTTTGTATTATCTCTGCGTGGCATTTTTTCTGTTTTTTATATTCTGTTTCAGTATCAGCAGACCCAATATTTTTTAAGAAATTGTTTTCTGTTATACCTCAATTACAAACAATACTGAAGCAACCTAAGGGAAAAAAAATCTGTTGTTATGTCTTCTTTTTCCCTGTGGTCCTATGTCCTTATTGATCCTAGGACTGCTGAAATTGGCTTAGTAACCTCTGTAATTCTGAGATTCTGAACTTTTTTTTTTTTTTTAAAGATTTCATTTATTTATTTGACAGAGATCTACAAGTAGGAGAAGAGGCAGGGAGAGATAGGAGGAAGTAGGCTCCCCGCTGAGCAGAGAGCCCGATGCGGGGCTCCATCCCAGGACCCTGGGATCACGACCCAAGCCGAAGGTAGAGGCTTTAACCCACTGAGCCACCCAGGCGCCCCGAGATTCCGAACTTTTTAAAAAAAGATTTTATTTATTGATTTTGAGAGAAAGAGAGCAAGAAAGAACACGAGAAGGGGGAGGGTTCAAGGGGAGGGAGAAGCAGACTCCCTGCTGAGCAAGGAGCCCATCCCAGGCCTGAGCTGAAGGCAGACGCTTAACCTGCTGACCCTCAGGCATCTCCTGAGACTCTGAATTTTTTAAAATTTTAGTTTAGGATATTACTGATTTACTCTATGATAATCTTGTCTTGCTTTACGACTGAGCCATCCAGGTGCCCCTCTCTTCTTTCTTGTTGGTTAGGTGGGCATTGGTAGTGATAATGTCAGAGAGAATGTGAAAAATGTCATGATATTAAGGAAAGTTTTTTAGTGTCCTGTATGATGCTCCTTTTTGGTTGAGTATGCCTGCTTTTATGTGTTTCCTAGTCTCTCTAATAAATATCTGTAAATAGTGGGAAACAAATGGTCTGAAGGAAACACTAGTATGATATGAAAAACTAAGAGGGAAAACAATTTACCCATCCAGCTGCTATCGGGTCATAGTATTGAAAGTAACCAAATAAGGAAAGCTTTTGCAATCTTTCCAGTCTTTCCCAAATTGAACCTGGTTATTTCTATATGGGAGCTGAAGCTCTTGGAATGTTTTCAGATGACTTCACTTAATGAACTTTATCAAAGTTAAAAAAAAAAAGTAATGACTTTATGGTTTACCTTTATATTTTCAAAAGATCCTTTAATTTATATTGGTCAGCAATCACCAAATATCGATTTTTTTAGGAAAATTTTTTAAGGTAGAAGTCTTGAATGAAAATTAACTAGTGAGCTGAAGTTTTCACAGAGTCACAGTTTTAGAGGTTCTCTCTCTTGTGCCAAAATTTTTTTAATATATACTTTCTACTCTGTAACGACATATTATAACTTATATTAATGTGACTAATATTTTATTCCAGCTACTGGGTAGTTTGCCTGTTTTTGCCTTTAGTCCTTTTTAGGAAGTAGAAGGTATTAAAATGTGCATGCATAAAAGTGCAGAAAATTAAAAGACTTAAACAAATCATTTTAGGCAGAAATTGTGTATCACCTCCCAGGTACAAAAAATTAAATAGTGTATGGTCTTTCCTGTTAACAACTCCCTCTCTTCTCAAAGTAATGTATCTGCTTTTAAAAAAAAAAGTCCCTGCTTTTATTGACAGTTTGTCATCCATGTATTTCTAAACTAATTTAGTCAAATGCTTTCTTCTTTGGAACGTCTCGGGAATCATACCGTGTATATTCTTTATGGTTTATGAGAGTCATTCAGGTTGTAGTGTGTTGCTGTAGTTTTTCGCTGAATTTCTGTACAGGAAGATCTTGCATTATCGCTCCATCCTCCTGTTAATGAACAGGTATATTATTTCTAGTTCTTGCTTTCTAAGAGCAATACAACTATGAACATTTTTGTACATGTGCCTTGTTGCACATTTTCCTGTTTCTCACAGATGTATAGCTAGGAATGGAGTATGCCTACTTTCATAGTTAGTAGCTAGTACCACATTCTTTTCCAAAGTGGTTGTACAAATTTATATTCCCACCAGCAAATGAGTGAGAATTCTAGAAGCTGCCTGTTGTTGCCAAGGCAAAAATATAACATCTTTCTTCTTCTTCTTCTTCTTTTTTTTTTTTTTTAAAGATTTTGTTTATTTATTTGTCAGAGAGAGACACATTGAGAGAGGGAACACAAGCAAGGGGGTAGAAGAGGGAGAAGCAGGCCTCCCGCTGAGCAGAGAGCCCAATGCGATATGGGGCTCGATCCTAGGATGCCGGGATCATAACCCGAGCCGAAGGCAGCTGCTTAACGACCGAGCCACCCAGGCACCCAAAAAATATAGTATCTTTAAAAAATGCAAAAGTTTATTGGGCATATTATCTTTTAAACTTTAATGCAATGCACCAGTGTACTTCATGAAATTGTTGATTAATTTTGCTTTGGATTAATATTACATGAAAGACAGTAATCTTTTTTGCTTTGGAATTGGTTAAGCATTGTCATAATCAGCTATTTTATACCTCTTCCCTGCCTCCATAATTGAGATGGTAGTAATATGTGTGAAATAATGTTTTTTTCCTTCTACGAAAACTTTTTTCCTCTACCTTTGAAGTACATGAATTTTAACAGTATGATCTGAGATGGAATAATTTAGCCAGGAGGAAGAAACTCCAGTCAGGTATTAAAAGTTTTAATAATCATTTATTTAGGAATATTTTGAAAGAGGTATTCAAACTTGTGTGTAACCTTGATTTTTGTTCCCAACAACTTCATTAGTCCTGTGCCATTTTCTTGGGTTAGGCTTGTGTTAACTACTTACTTTTTTTTTTTTTAAGATTTTATTTATTTATTTGACAGAGAGAGAGAGAGAGAGACCACAAGTAGGCAGAGAGGCAGGCAGAGAGAGACTGGGGGAAGCAGGCTCCCTGCCTAGCAGAGAGCCGACGTGGGGCTCGATCCCAGGACTCTGAGATCATGACCTGAACTGAAGGCAGAGGCTTAACCCACTGAGCAACCCAGGCGCCCCACTACTTACATTTTGTATAACTTCTAATTGAAGGTGGTAAACCCTTTTTCCCTGGCAAAGATATTAAGCTCTATAATACACTAAAAGCAAACGTATAGTGTGTTGTGCAGTGTGACACTTGTAATAGGGAATAGGGGTCTTTTTGCATTAAGCAGAGCACAATTACAGGTCAAAGATTTATTGCATGGAGCAGCTTGTTTCTAGGGAAAAAATGTCTTTTAAAGACTTCTATTTGACAGTGAGAGAGAGAGAGAGAGAGAGAGAGCGCGCGTGCCCAAGCACCAGGAGCAGTTGGCAGAGGGAGAGGGAGAAGCAGGCCCTTGCTAAGCAGGGAGTCTGATGCAGAGCTCTATCCCAGAACCCCAGGATCATGACCTGAGCTGATGGCAGATAAATTAACCGACTGAGCCACTGAGGTGCCCCTAGGAAAAATTTAGAATGATATGATTTTTGTGATTCTCCTACTTTTTTTTTTTTTTATTGAAAGTTTCTCTCAGAAGCAAATCATTGAAGGGAGCAGCATTGGTTTCATCTTTTTTCTGATGGGGAGTGGGGGTAATTTGCCATCTTCCAAAATTCAGTCACGTGTCCTTTTTATTACTTCCTTGTAGATAATGCCTGCCTATATGTGAACATTTTTATTTCCTTCAGAGGTTCCTCAGAGGGGGCGCTTTGGCAGGTCATGGGTCTTGGAGGATTTCAGACTGTGGCCAGAGATGGTTCCTGTGCTCTCTGGCCACATGGACTGCCTGGTCACCTGGCCCTGCTCTTTCTGTCCTCTCCTGCCCACAGACCTCAGCTTCCATCCCTGGCAGAGAGATGTCAGCACTGCACACCAGCCGCTACCCTTCTCCTATTATTTGATACAGATTTATTTTCTCTGGCTTGTTTTCATTAGTAGAAACCCCTAATTCTAGGAGGGAGTGCCCTATAGAATATACGATACTGAAGGATTTCTGCAGTTTGGCATAGCCATTTGGGAATGGGAAAGGTTGCACACCACAGGAATATTTGCCTGTGCAGGTTGTTTTTCATTAGTGCTTGTTTAAGGAAATTTTTTTTTAATTTTTTTAAATGATTTTATTTATTTATTTGAGAGAGAGAGAGAGAGAGAGAGAGAGCATGAGAGGAGAGAGAGATCAGCGGGAGAAGCAGACCCCCCGCTGAGCAGGGAGTCTGATGCGGAACTCGATCCCAGGACTCAGGATCATGACCTGAGCCCAAGGCAGTTGCTTAACCAACTGAGCCACCCAGGCGCCCCTGTTTAAGGAAATTTTTAATGTAGTAATAGCACAATACTTTTGGCTTTGGCAAATGCTGTGCTGTATCTCTTTCTCTCAAACATTTGTATTTTTTTTTCCAAACATTTGTATTTTATTGGCTGACCTAATACCCTTAAAAAGTACACTCAATTAGTTTTCAGGCGAAAATGAATGTGGTGAACACTAACCTTTATCTGAAATCATTCATGTGGGTTTTTTTTTCCATCTTCATCAGTATATAGAAGAAACGCTTTACAGTTCTAAAAAGTATATTTTTTCTTTTTTATTCTGATTATTTTACATATTCATTTCTATTGATAACAGCCCACATCTATATATTTTTTATGGCTTTAGTCCACTCGTTTACTATCTTTTCCTGTTACTTGCTATTTCTACCTTTTTTGCTATCATGTGTAGTACTGCTGGATAGATCTTTGAAGTTCCTAATTTTTGAGGTGAGATTATTTCTTTAGAAGATTTGTACCCCAAATTGGAATCACTTTTTGGGTGGTTTTAATGCAGTTGTGACACACTGCTCTGTAGTTTTGGAGACAAGGTAAACTCATTCAGAGTACCTACTTATATTCTGTTTCTTAGATACCTGCCAGTAGGGTCAAGTTTTGTGTGTGTGTGTGTGTGTGTGTGTTTGTTTTTTTGTAAATTTTACTTTTGTTATTAATGACATGTATGAGTACTATGTTTTAATATTTATTCTTTTTTTTAAAGTTTTATTTATTTATTTGACAGAGAGAGACACCGTGAGATAGGGAACATAAGCAGGGGGAATGGAAGAGGGAGAAGCAGGCTTCCTGCTGAGCAGGGACCCCGATGCGGAGCTCAATCCCAGGACCCTGGTTGGGATCATGACCTGAACCGAAGGCAGATGCCCAGTGACTGAGCTACCCAGGCGCCCATATTTTTTTTTTTTTTTAAGGTTTTATTTATTTGTTAGCAAGAGAGCACAAGCAGGGGGAAGGGCAGAAGCAGAGGGAGAAGCAGGCTCCCACTGAACAAGGAGTGTGATGTGGGACTGGATCCCAGGATCCTGGGACCATGACCCAAGCTGAAGGCATATGCTCAAGCCACCCAGGTGTCCCAATATTTATTCTTTTTTTTTTTTTTTTTTAAGATTATTTATTTATTTATTTGACAGAGAGAAATCACAAGTAGGCAGAGAAGCAGGCAGAGAGAGAGAGGAGGAAGCAGGCTCCCTGCTGAGCAGAAAGCCCGATGTGGGGCTCGAACCCAGGACCTGGGATCATGACCTGAGCCGAAGGCAGCGGCTTAACCCACTGAGCCACCCAGGCGCCCCCCAATATTTATTCTTAATAGCAATTTATTTTTTATATTTTCCTATATTATTAATGACATATTATCCTTAGTAAACTTAATCTTTGTTTTATCAGGATGAATTGAAGATTTGACGTAACATGGATTTTATATAGCTAATAACTTACTAGTTTTCACTTTCATTGCATGAATTTCTTTTTTTAATGTTTATATATATCCATTTTGATGTTTTACTTTAGCTATATATTTAAAGTAATTTATTCTAAAACATGTGAAATAAGATACATTTATAAAACCTACTCAAGGAGAAATTTGGTTGCAAGAATTCATTTTTAGTTATTGTTTTTCTAAAGTAGATGTTTAAATGGTAATCCAGTTTTTGTCCTTTGAAAAATTTTTCTGAGGCTTATAAATGCAGTAGCATTTGACAGTAAACCTTGTGTCCATATAAGTGTAATTTAAAAAAAAAATTTTTTTTAATTTATTTGACAGAGAAAGATCACAAGTAGGCAGAGAGGCAGGCCGAGAGAGAGAGAGGAGGAAGCAGGCTCTCCGCTGAGCAGAGAGCCCGATGTGGGACTCGATCCCAGGACCCTGAGATCACGACCTGAGCCGAAGGCAGTGGCTTAACCCACTGAGCCACCCAGGCGCCCCATATAAGGGCGCCTTTTCCAATTCAAAATTGGAAAAGTTTTTAAAGAAAATCATAGAGCTATTCAAAAAACAAGAAAAATTAAATGCAATTACTTTAAGTCTTAAACTTTGGTTAGCATTATTCATACCTCTTTTAGCCTTTAAGCTTTTTGCTTCTAGTTAGTTCTCTGTGAATCCATTTAATTTGACAGTGGGGGCAGGTAGCTGAGCCTGTGGGTATTCAAAGCTGTTTTATTTATTTATTTATTTATTTTTAAAGATTCTATCTATTTATTTGACTGACAGAGATCACAAGTAGGCAGAGAGGCAGGCAGAGAAGCAGGCTCCCTGCCCAGCAGAGGGCCAGATGACACGGGGCCCAATCCCAGGACCCTGGGGTCATGACCCTAGCCAAAGGCAGAGGCTTTAACCCACTGAGCCACCCGGGTACCCCTAAAGCCGTTTTAGATAGACATAGGGACTCTAAAGTTAGGTTACTGGGGAGTAGACTTTCTTCAGAGCTTCTGACTGTGTGAATTCCAGGAAAAGCTGATACCATTTGAAAACCACTTTACTTTCAATCTGGGGAGAGTTTTCAACTGTGAGGGAAATCAGGGAATCTAAGAACTTAGATGGAGAAAATACCTAATCGAATGTTATCATTTCTTTGAATTATGAAGTTAGGCAAAAACTGTCACTAGTTCTTATTTTTTTTTAATGCATAAGTAAAGAACACATATGTTACTATACCACAAATTTACCTTAGTATTTTAATATCTACATTTCAGTATAATTAGTTTGTCATTAGCCTATGTATTTTATGCATTTCAAAATATTCGAGGAGAGTTCTGTAGTTTCCACTAGATTGTAAAAGGTTTCATGGTCTCCCCCCAAAATTTGAGAACCTCACCTTAAGGAGAATAAATTCTTTTATATTTGATGACAATAGTATTACCCCCCATTCATGGGCATTTTCCAAACTCAGTGATAGTCTGGATTAGATTGTGTTAGGGATGAGCTGGCTAGGATTGATTTCTAGGCTTTAGGAAGTGGCCTGGGTAAATTGTTTTCATTTCCATCATAGGTTAATGGACACTTTATTGCCAATAATAAGTGGGAAAATAATTTTTGTTTACTTAAAAACATATGTAATTATTTTTCTATACAAATTAATGACTTTGAACTATATTAGAAAATAAAAATGAGAGGGGCACCTAGGTGGCTCAGTCGTTAAGAGTCTGCCTTCGGCTCAGGTCATGATCCCGGGGTTCTGGGATCGAGCCCCGCGTCGGGCTCCCGGCTTGGTGGGAAGCCTGCTTCTCCCTCTCTCACTCCCCCTGCTTGTGTTCCCTCTCTCGCTGTGTCTCTCTGTCAAATAAATAAATATTTTAACAAAAAAAAAAAAAAAAAAGAAAATAAAAATGAGAAAAAAATACCTGTAATGCTTTCTGTTAAGATATTTGTATATCTTCTTACAGATCTTTTTATTTTTATTATTTATTTATTTTTTCCTTACAGATCTTTTTAATATAATACATATACCTATGAGTATGTATATATGTGTGTGCACTTTATATATACACATATACGTTAGACATAGAATGGAGGCAAAGTTATATGTATAGAAATATACACACATGTGACTATACATGTATATTTAGGTGTACTCTATAAGTTGCCCCATTTTGTTCAGTTTTATTGAGGTATATTTTCATAATATAAAATTCACCTTTTTAGTGTGCAGTTCTGGGAGTCTTGACAAACTCCTAGAGACATGTATTTCCCACTATACTCAAAATACAGAATGGTTACTTCACTCTACAAAACAATGTTGTGCCCCTTCTGTAGTCATCTTCTTTCCCTTGCAATCGTTTATTTCTTTTTTGTTTCTTTTACAAAATGTCACATAAGTGGCATTGTACAGCATGTAATTTACATTTACCTTCTTGCATTTAGCATAATTTTCCTTAAGGTTTTTGGTTTTATTATTTTTCATACAGATTTTATTTATTTATTTGAGAGAGAGTATGAACAGAGGGGAAGGTAGACTGACAAGCAGACTCCAAGCTGAGCAGGGAGCCTGACGCAGGGCTCCATCCCAGGACCCTGAGAGCATGACCTGACCCGAAGGCAGATGCTTAACTGCTGAGCTGTGCATGTGCTCCTAATGTTTTTGGTTTTAGATTATGCTTCAGGAATCTTTTATCAAACTGATGATAATAGTCCTTTTTCCCCTAATCATTCTGTTGCTCCATTTTGAAATTTTAAGTCTTTAGTCGGTCTGACACTTATTTTAGTATGAATTGTGAGATAGAGAATTCAATTTGAAAAATTAACCAGTTCAGCAATATTTATTAAGATTGGGTGACTAGTATAAAGCTCTTACTAAATATTGATTTCCTCACAGGTAACACAAGTAGCAAGACAACCGGGACCCCCGACCCCTTCCCCTTATTCAGCACATGAAATAAGTAAGGGGCATCCAAATCTTGCGGCAACGCCCCCGGGACATGCATCGTCCCCTGGACTCTCTCAAGTAAGAAAAACTTTATTTTTAAAGAAATTTACATATAAAAGTAGTTTTTCTGGTTTTCTGAAGCAAATTTCTGAGAAGTAACATACAACATTATTTGAAGAATAGTTTTTATTTATCTGTTTTGTAATTTTTTAGACATACCTCTCATAATTGTGGCTACTGACAGTTTTATACAGTTATATTTACTGTCATTCAAAATGAACTATCATTGATACTTAGTTTCCCTTTTTTGTTGTTGAGGAAATTAGAGTATGGGTTATAGAGGCCATTTAAAAAACCGCGCAAATCACTTGTTTGCTTTCTAGTGTATAATCTGCTAGTTTTCCTTCTCTCTTTTTGGTGGAGTGGTGGTGGTTATTTTCTATTTAAAAAGAAATGGGTGTTTTTACCTCTTAGAGCAATTGTAGTGGGCTTCTTTGTTGGTTTGGTTTTTGATTTCATAAATAGGTTATTGGACCTTCTTAGGCTTAAAATTATATTGGATCGTTAAAGAATGTGAACTTCATAGTGTATTTCCAATTAACAGGTGCAGGGGACATTGAAACCCTGTTGTAAGAAGTCACCGTGGGTCCCCTTCATTTTAAGCCATTTCCCAAGATACTGATTAGCTTGTACCATTCCACCCTTATATGCTTGTTTGGGCTTTGTTGTGGTTAAGAGCATGCTAGAATTATGAAGTCTCTTACTGGAATGTGGAGAGAGTCAAGCTAACTGACCCATGCTGTTTGAGACTGTCAGTGTTTATACATAACAACTGCACCTTTTAATAATGAAAATTTATTATTTCCAATTGTTGCTTCCATATTTTAGGCTTTTTATTTATTTATTTATTTATTTATTTTTTTTTTTTGACAGAGAGAGAGAGAGAGACAGATCACAAGTAGGCAGAGAGGGAGGCAGAGAGAGGAGGAAGCAGGCTCACTGCTGAGCAGAGAGCCCGATGCGGGGCTCGATCCCAGAACCCTGAGATCATGACCTGAGCCGAAGGCAAAGGCTTAACCCACTGAGCCACCCAGGTGCCCCGATATTTTAGGCTTTTTAGAACTTACGTAATAAGAGATAAAATATTACTTATTCAAAGTAGTGCTAAAAGCTGGTGATTGTGTTACAGGGCTGATTATTGTTTATTTAAAGACTGTAGAACATTTGGAGAAGGAATGTACAACTTTCCAAACCATGATTGATATTTTAAAAAATACATAAATTAATTTGCTCTTAGTTTTATGCTTAAACTTAAACTTTATGCTTATGCTTGGTTTAAATCATTCCTATTTAATTCTGAGTTTTAAAACTAAAATGGCAAAATGAACTCTTAATTGTTTAAAAGGGAGGTTCTTGTGTTGGTTTTCATGGCATGGAGCAGTACCACCCAAGCTATTAATATTGTGTATTAGTCCAATTCTAATCAAGAAGAAAAAACTATGTAGTAATGTAAATAGGGAAAATTTTTAATATAAAAGCTTATTCAGGGGACACCTGTCTGGCTCAGTAGGTAGAGCATGTGACTCTTAACTGGGGGTTGTGGGTTTGAGCCCCATGTTGGGTTATAATAGATTATTTAAAAAAAAAAGATTATTCAGTATAATTGGGGATTGGAGTAATGAAGGATTGGCTTATTAAAGAAAGAGAACTCTGAAGAATATACAAATAGCAACTATAAGGAGCAGATGCTTATCCTGGGGCTGAGACAATACGTAGGTAAGAGCCTACTTCTCCAGGGCTGATACTGGAGAGTGCATGGCTGTGGCTCACCTCATGGTACAGAAGTCATTGTAATACCATATCAGTGGAATATGGTAGAAACCCTTCCTCTGGAACTTGCTGGAAATGTACTTTATTGAGTGTTGGGCAAAGCTGGACCCTCTAGTGCCAGTCTCCTTTAGCAAAGTGCTGCTGCAGTGTGCAGTGGCTAGAGGCTCCTCGTATAGCCTCTGCGTTTACCACAGATACTTCAGATAAGTTTGACTAAGCCAGATTATAGGCCCCACATGGTAGAGTAGCTTGCCTCACAACCTAAACTTGCTGCAGGGACTTCTTTTGTTCTGTTCTTAACTCAAAATTGTAAACCCCCACGGTGACTTTGTAAGTAGGTCGAAGTGTGGCACACTCCAATGTGTAGTGTATGTTCTTAAAATTCCTAGGGGCGCTTGGGTGGCTCAGTGGGTTAAGCCTCTGCCTTCGGCTCAGGTCATGATCTCGGGGTCCTAGGATCGAGTCCCGCATCGGGCTCTCTGCTCAGCAGGGAGCCTGCTTCCTCCTCTCTCTCTGCCTGCCTCTCTCCCTACTTGTGATCTCTGTCAAATAAATAAATAAAATCTTAAAAAAAAAATTCCTAAAAAGGCTACCAAACCTTGTGTCTGTCCCTTTTTTTTTCATGGTAGTTAGTGTTAGGTAAGAGACTCCTCTCCCATCTTGGGCTGAGATCCAGACCTTGTTGAGCAGGGCATGCTGCGTGGCTCACGGAGTGGTAGAGAAGTTGTTGTGGTGACATTCCAGTAGAATTTACTAGAATCCACCCTCTGCAACTTGCCAGGAATGCTGCCCTCTGGGGTGGTGAGGGAAAGCTCTTCACAGGTAGGTTTCTTAGAGGAGGTATTTTGCTGCCTAAGAGGATTCCAGGAGTAGCTCTTAACCAGTGGGGCCAGCTGGCTGCTGCGCATTGCTCTAGCAGCCGTGTACTGAAGGTGTTGTGTGCTCTAGGGCAGCTGAGCCCTGGAGAAGCCAGATTCTGGAAAAGCTGCTCATAATGCAGGAGCTTGATGTGCAAGCCAAATAGGAACCAGGAATCAAAACCCTTTCCTCCTGCACTATTTCTGTAGGGCCCTCTATTGACAAAGCATAACATTGTGTCAGCTGAAATGGAAAAATATTTAAAATATTTAAAAATATTTAAATATTAGGGAACCCAGATCCATTTCGAGTATACAGACAAAAAAGGTAAATTTTGAGCTTAAAAGCAACTGATCAGTGGCACATAAAGGAAATAACTTAATTTTCAGTTTCAAATTCTTACTGTTTCAAGTTATGATTTGACTTAGGCAGTTGGCTCAAAGCACTTAAGTTTTCTGAAAGACCTTGCTGCTTAAAAATGCATAGTTTGCATTTAAAAAAGAAAGTTCTCCCTGCGGTCTCAGCTGCTGAGCCCACAGCTGGCTTTTTTTTTTTTTTTTTTAAAGATTTTATTTATTTATTTATTTGACAGAGAGATCACAAGCAGGCAGAGAGGCAGGCAGAGAGAGAGGAGGAAGCAGGCTCCCTGCTGAGCAGAGAGCCCGATGCGGGGCTCCATCCCAGGACTCTGAGATCATGACCCGAGCCGAAGGCAGCGGCTTAACCCACTGAGCCACCCAGGCGCCCCCACAGCTGGCTTTATGTATGCGATTTTATTAGTTACCTTTAAAAGTCAAGAGTACATGGATCCTAGGAGAACGGTCACCATGTATTATCTGTCTTGCTTTTCTTTGTGGTCTCTTTTGCTACCATATTGCCTATACGATTAAGGAACCCAGTAAATCACACCTGGTCACAGTGTGTCACACCTCTTTCCCTTCCCTTTCAAACAAAGGCTGATTTACAGGGATTCATTTGTTTCTGAGAAATGTCTTAACCTCTGTTGATAGAGTGAGGAATTTTTTCTGAGTGGCATGCTTGGAAAATTGAGGAGTTTTGTGGCAAACTCAAGTCTCCTTAGGTTTCACAGTTAACATATTCTTGGAGCATATGGAAAGCAGAGCCTTCAAATAGAGGAAAAAGGATTACAGGCTTGGGCTCAAACAGGCCTAGCGTCTGGGGCTCAGTCTTTCACTTTCTGGTTACATGATGTTGTGTAAATTATTTAATATTTCTTGAACGTGGTTTTATCATCTGCTATATAGGTGAGAATTTGAATTTGACCATCCTTCAATAAGGTTATTAGGAGGATTATATAAAATCCTGCCTTAGATTAAGATACGCTAAATACGCTCTCTAAGTGGCATTTACTGGTTTCATGGCTGTCAGACTGGTTCTCCTCAGGACTTATGTGTGTGTGGCTGTGTACGTATGTATGTGTGTATGTGTGTCTAACTCATCTAATTTAGCTACATGACTGGTATTACTGTAAAATTCAGAAGTTCTTCCCAAGAGCTTGAGATCTTGTCCAAGTTTTTGCTTTATCCTTTGCAGGATAAAGGAAGAGGCCAGCCTTGTTTATTTTCCTTTAACAGTTAGTGTCATTTATTCTTATGTACAAATCAACTAAAGATAAGAATAAAGACACTCTTGGGCACCTGGGTGGCTCAGTGGGTTAGGCCTCTGCCTTCGACTCAAGTCATGGTCTCAGGGTCCTAGGATCCAGGCCCCATCTGGCTCTCTGCTCAGCAGGGAGCCTGCTTCCCTGTCTCTCTCTGCCTGCCTCTCTGCCTACTTGTGATTTCTCTGTCAGATAAATAAAGAAATAATTCGTAAAAAAAAAAAAAAAAAGAATAAAGACTCTCGTTCAGCCACAATGCCATTTATGATGAGTCTCACCTGCTTCTGTGATCAAGTGTTTTTGTCCCAGGTAGCTACCTGTGTCTGTGACTTAATGTTTGACACTAAATGAATCTATTAGGATTTAAGAGAAAGCAACTAAGTTGAAGAAGAGTAAATTTCATAGCTTTGAAACATAAAAGAAGGAAAATGTAGAAAATTGCTCCCAGTCTGTTTCTTAACTTTTTTTTAAAAAAGATTTTATTTATTTACTTGAGAGAGAGAGAGAGAGGGAGCAAGCAAGCATGAGGTGGGGGAGGGAGAAGCAGAATCCCTGCTGAGCAGAGAGCCTGATGCAGGGCTCCATCCCAGGACCCAGAGATCATGACCTGAGCCGGAGGCAGATATTTAACCATCTGAGCCACCCAGGCGCACCCTCTGTGTCCCCCCCCCCCCCCCCCCACACCTATTTCTTTTCTTTCTTTCTTTCTTTTTTTTTTTTTTGGTTAAGATTTTATTTATTTATTTGACACAGAGAGAGACAGTGAGATAGGGAATACAAGCAGGGGGAGTGGGAGAGGGGGAAGGCCCCCGACGCGACGTGGGGCTCAGCTCCTGGACTCTGGGACCACAACCCCAACCAAAGGCAGACGCTCAACGACTGAGACACCCAGGCCCCCCCGTCTGTTTCTGTTTCATCAATGGCAACCTCTTCATCTACTTCTTTCCCTTCAAGATAGGATTTTACATATGTATGTGTGCATGCTAAATTTTAAGGCTTTATTTGCATTTTCATTGTTATATGACTTCTAAATTTTTCCAGTCCTCTTCTCTCTGGGGGTTTTTTGGGTTTTTTTTGTTTTGTTTTGTTTTGTTTTTTTTTGAGAGTGGAGGAGGGGAGGGAGAGCAAGAATCTTAAGGAGCTTCTTCATCCTCTTTCTCATGACCCTGAGATCATGACCTGAGCTGAAATCCAGAGTCAGAGGCTTAACCAACCGAGCCACCCAGGGGCCCCCTCTGGTGGTTTTGTTTAATCAGAGTGAGAAACTTTGGAGTTATTAGTCTAGAAGAGATTAATAGTTCAAAGGATATTTTCGAACTACAGGGAATTTGAGAGACACAGAGTCTTTTTAAGTGTGGATTTTTTTCATTTACCCTGGAATGGCAGCACTTTAATAGTCTCTAAATCCAAAATGCCCTGACTTGGGAAATGGTGAAGAATTTGGAATTTAAAAGTATCTTTTGGGGAAGATTTCAAAGTAAGTAGAAAGATGCACTCTCCCAGGAGTCAAGAGACCTGAATTAAGAGTCTCAGTCCTGCCAGTATTATTTCAAATTTTGACCCAGTGGAAGTTCTTATTAATGCGCAGTTTTTCTCTTTGTAAACAAGAGGCTCGTATTAAATGAGATTGGAATTCCCTTTAAGATTTTCATGGGTTTTGGGGCGCATGGGTGGCTCAGTGGGTTAAGCCTCTGCCTTCTGCTCAGGTCATGATCTCAGGGTTCTAGGATCAAGCCCAGCATTGGGCTCTCTGCTCAGCAGGGAGCCTGCTTCCTCCTCTCTCTCTGCCTACCTCTCTGCCTACTTGTGATCTCTGTCTGTCAAATAAATAAATAAAATCTTAAAAAAAAAAAAGATTTTCATGGGTTTTATTTTTTATTTTTATTTTTTAAGATTTTATTTATTTATTTGACAGAGCACAAGCCGGGGAAGCAGCAGAGAGGGAGAGGGAGAAGCAGGTTCCCCACTGAGCAAGGAAACTGATGTGGGATTCATCCCAGGACTCTGGGATCATAAACTGACCCCATTGCGTCCGACCTGGCAGACGCTTAACTGACTGAGCCACCCAAGCGCCCCTCTTCATGGGTTTTAGAAACTAGTTCAGAGTAGGCGATTCTTATTGTGAAAATCTTCTGAATGCTGTATGTTTTTTTTTTCTTAAAGATTTTTTATTTATTTATTTGATAGAGATCACAAGTAGGCAGAGGCAGGAAGAGAGAGAGAAGGGGGAAGCAGGCTCCCCCTGAGCAGAGAGCCCAATGCAGGGCTCGATCCCAGGACCCTGGGATCATGACCTGAGCTGAAGGCAGAGGCCCCAACCCACTTAGCCACCCAGGCGCCCCAATGCTATATTTTTTTATTTAAAATTAGACAAACTTTTACATTGTTTTACTTTTCATCTTTTCAAAAAATACCAGAAGTTTGTTATTTGGATTATCTTAAGTTAAGTAAAACAACTATTTCCTACTTATTGCTTAATTGTAGTTACACATTTGCTTTGACTCAGTTAATTTTTACATAATTGAGCTAAATTACCAAACAAGGAGATCAGACTGGCACTGATTACCAGGTTCAACATTAAGGCCTTTTTCTCCCCACTCCTTGATGTCACTGTGTAGTCGACTGTGTGACTCCTAAGCTATGCTCACAGTAGGTAGTGAGAAAGTGTGGTCAGAACATTGCCAAAGAAGTGGAGCAATAGATGTTTTCTATATGCTTCTGGAAATTTCTTTTGGTTTCCCTTTCTTCTGAGAGATCAGTTCAGTCATGTTTTATAGTGGACTGAGAATGGTGATGGTATATGATCGCCTGGTTCAATTCTTTATTGTTTCTGGAAATACTAAGCAAAGGACTTCTTCACTGAGGAATAGTTCTTGGTCATGATATTTCTTCTCTTTTTTAAATTTTATTAAGTTTTTAATTTTAGTTCCAGTATAATTAACACAGTGTTCTGGTGTACAGTACACTGATTCAGTAATTGTATACATTGCACAATGCTCATTAGGTTAAGTGTACCATGATATATTTTTTAAACACTACAATTTTCATTATTAGTACATTTCAGATGAGTCATGGTTCCTGTAGTCTCTTCATTTTATCCAACTTCCAGACTTCACTTTCCTTTCAGGAGTCTTATTTTACTACAGAAAAATTCTCATGTTTCTTTGCAGTTCTTGATTGACTGATTATTTTAGGCTTTGCAAATTGCTTTTTCTTTATGATTAAGACAGCGATTTTATTTACTTCATGCAAGCTTTTATACTGTTTTGTGTTTTTTTTCTTTCATGAAGAAAATAAATTCTGATTTGACAACTCTGATGGTCTGGCTTATAATAAACAGGTTAAAATAGAGGAAGCTTTGAAATTTTTTTTCATATTTCATTATTGAAATAGATGAGTATTGAATTTCTATAAAAAAGCAAAGCAAATTTTATTATGTTTTACTCCCCTTCTTCCTTTGGAACACGTCATGGCTATCTAAGGCAGTCTTTCTTTCTTTCTTTTTTTTTTTTTTTAAGATGTGTGGTGTTTGGAAGCTGCATTTCTACCACATACGGATTTGATGTGGATTCAGAAACCTGCAGTGCTAACTGTATTGAGTTGACCCTCATGGTGCCAAATCATCTGTTTCTTTTTTCCCCCCTTAGTTGTTAATATATGTACTTAAAAATGTATACCTTGTTGAAAACTGCAACACATACTGTCCTTAAACATTTTATCAATTAACATACCTTTACAAATATCATTAGCGTAGAAGTTATAAGGACCAATAAAATATCTAGGTCATTTATGTATGTGGTTTCATCTGGTATATGCTAAATCATTGTGATAAGCTTTTCCCTCTAATTGTTGAGATTATTTTAATGTTGTCATATTTGGAGAATTTCAGCTGTTTTGTCTTTTTTGTTTTTATTATTAAAATAGTTGTAACTGTATTTATAAAGTAGGATTTCCGAATGTTTTTCTACTAGGTGAATTTCATTTTTTATGCAGCCTTGTTACTTACCATGAAACATGACTAAAATAATTTTTATATGCTTGATCATACTTTTCATTACATGTGTCTAGAAAAAAAATTCCAGTGATTTTTATTCAAAATTTCTTCTTCTTTTTTTTTTTTTAAACTATTGCTGCAAGGATGATAGTTAAGTTGTAAATATTACTCAGGTTTTCGTCACCTTAAACTCCGAGTTCTAGATTCTGTTTGGCAAATTGATAAGATGAGAACTTATACTTTGAAATACTAAAGTATAAGGAGTGAAAGTTTTAAAATGCTACATTAATTCAACCTTGTTTTAGAAAGTCAAAGAATTTTGTAAGAATCATTCGGTAAAAACTGTTATTTCAAAAACATTTCTTCTGTTGTCTTTGATAGGGGCTCTGTTTTGTTGATGATGTTCATTTTTATCCAAGCTCTGTCAGGGAGAAAAAGGTTTAGGATTCTGTGTTTGAGATCTTTAAGAGTTGCTTCCTCTGGACACATCATGAAGGGGAGCACTGCTTCCTCCCCCTCCTCCTCCTCCTCCTTGTCCTCCTCCTATTCTTATTTGAGGGTAGTCCACATACAATGTTACATCAGTTTTAGATACACAGCATGGTGATTCAGCAACTCTATACCTTATACTGTACCAGTATAAGGTTTTAGATATACAGCATATGTTTTAGATATACAGCATAGTGATTCAGCAACTCTATACCCTTATACTGTACTCACCACAAGTGTAGCTGCCATCTGTCCCTGTACAATGATACTCCAAACCTCTGACTGTAATCTTTATGGTGTAAATTTTATTCCTGTGACTTGTTCATTCCTTAACTGGAAGCCTGTTATCTCTTACTCCTCTTCACTCATTTTCCCATTCCTCCAGCCCCCTTTCCTTTGGCAGCCATCAATTTGTTCTTTGTATAGATACGTCTGATTTCTGTGCTTTCTTGATTTCTGTGGCTACCGCTCATCTGTTTTAATAGGTAGTGCATTCTCTCAGCATTTTCCTTGCAAGTTTACCACTTTGGAATTTCACATTTCACTTATTTTCCCGAGTTTTAGAAGAGATAGTCACTTGAGTGCCATCAGTCTATTTTTTACTAGCTGTGACATTCAGAATTTTTGGATTTTATGGCTGTGAAAATTGCACCTTTAGTTTGGCTACAGAAATTAGCATGTGTCAGTAAATTTTGAGATGGGAAATTGAAAAGGTGAATTTTAAAGATAATCAGGAGATGGAGCAGCCTGACAATTCAGTTCAATCTGCTTGTGATATTTCCCACAGAAATTCATATTCCATTTGTCTTAGTCTGCTTGGGCTGCCATAACCAAATACCATAGACTGGGTGACTTAAACAGCAGGCATTCATTTCTCATACTTCTGGAGGCTGGAAGTCCAAGATCAATGTACTGGCTGCATTGGTTCCTTGTGAGGTCCTTTTTGGGTTGCAGGAGGCCACCAAGGGACTTGTAAAAGCACTACTCCCACCACGAGGGCCCCATCCCCATGACCTCATCTAAACCTAACTGTCTCTCAAAGACCTTATCTCCAAATATCATCACATTGGGGATAGGGCTTCAGTATATGAGTTTTGGGGGGTGGGTGAGGGAGACATACAACTCCATCCATGTACCATTTATGTGATTCAGAGAGCTGTGGGGGGAAGTGGGCAGGTGAGACTATGGGAGAAAGGTCTGAAGATGAGGTAAATACTAGGTAGAATATTGTCCTGAGTTTAATCATACCCATCTGTACAATTGGTACAGATACCCCAGCTTAATGGGGTGGGGAGGGGAATCAATTTCCAAGGAATGGAAGAACAGAGAAACTATTACAGGAGTACATTTGACCCTTGAAATACACAGGTTGGAACTGTGTAGGTCTATTTATATGTGGATTTTTTTTTTTTTTTTGATAAATGCACTACAGTACTATAAATGTATTTTCCTGATGATTTTCTTAATATTTTCTTTTTCTCCAGCTTACTTTATTATAAAAATAGTTTATAATACGTATAACATACAAAATACGTGTTAATCCGCTGTTTATGTCATTGATGGTGAGTCTTCTGGTCAGCAGTAAGCTGTTAGTAGTTAGGTTTTCTTTCTTTTTTCTTTTTATTTTTTAAAGATTTTATTTATTTATTCAACACAGAGAGCGAGACAGGGAATAGGAGCCAGTGGGAGAGGCTGAGGGAGAAGCAGGCTCCCCACTGAACAGGGAGCCCAATGTGGTGCTCAGTCCCAGGACTCTGGGATCATGACCTGAGCCGAAGGCAGAGCTTAATGACTGAGCCACCCAAGCTCAGTTCCTAACTACCTAACAGTAGTTAGGTTTTCAGGGAGTTAGAAGTTATATGTGGATTTTCAGCTGTGAGGAGGGTCATTGCTCTAATTCTTGAGTTGTGCAAGGGTCAACTCTGCTTTATCAAGGATCAGATGATTATTTGAAATATTTTGCTAAATACAAGGTGTGGTATTTAAACTAGCATCTTGGAAAAAAGTTAGCATCTTTATAGAACTAAGAATTGTGAATTTCAATGACTCAACAGTCAACAAAAAGCTGACAGCACAAGTATGTAACTTTGCAATAATTTTAAATTCTTTCAATAGTGAGGGAGAAGTTAAGTTACATTTAAAGCAGGTAGAATCAGTGTGCCTGGCTGGCTCTGTCAGAGCAGCATATGACTCTTGGGATGCCTGGGTGGCTCAGTGGGTTAAGCCTCTGCCTTCGGCTCAGGTCCTGATCTCAGGGTCCTGGGATCGAGTCCCGCATCAGGCTCTCTGCTTGGCAGGGAGCCTGCTTCATTCTCTCTCTCTGCCTGCCTCTCTGCCTACTTGTGATCTCTGTCTGTCAAATAAATAAATAAAATAAAAAAAAAAATCCCCTCTATTTGGAATACTTAGTATAACTGTTTTCTTTCCCCTGACAAAATATTAAGAAACTATTTAGGTTGTCATAGAGATTTAGATTTTGGAAATGAACTGTAAGAGAAGGTGTGTAATTTTAATGGTTTTCAAGAATAAGAACTGAAATAAACAGAATAGGGAACCCAGAAATGGACCCTCAACTCTATGGTCAGCTAATCTTCCACAAAGCTGGAAAGAATGTCCAATGAAAAAGGACAGTCTCTTCAAAAAATGGTGTTGGGAAAATTGGACAGCCACATTCAGAAGAATGAAATTGAATCATTTCCTTACACCACACACAAAAATGGACTCAAAATGGATGGAAGACCTCAGTGTGAGACAAGAATCCATCAAAATCTTTGAGGAGAACACAGGCAGCAACCTCTTCGACCTCAGTCAGCCACAGCAACTTCTTAGAAACATCACCAAAGACAAGGGAAGCAAGGGCAAAAATGAGCTATTGGGACTTCATCAAGATTAAAACCTTTTGCCCAGCAAACAGTTAGTAAAACCAAAAGACAACTGACAGAATAGGAGAAGATATTTGCAAACGACATACCAGATAAAGGGCTAGTATCCAAAATCTATAAAGAACTTATCAAACTCAACACCCAAAGAGTAAATAATCCAGTCAAGAATTGGGCAGAGGACATGAACAGACATTTCTGCAAAGAAGACATCCAGATGGCCAGCAGACATATGAAAAAGTGCTCAACACCACTCGGCATCGGGGAAATACAAATCAAAACCACAGTGAGAGGGGCGCCTGGGTGGCTCAGTGTGTTAAAACCTCTGCCTTTGGCTCAGGTCATGATCCCAGGGTCCTGGGATTGAGCCCCACATCAGACTCTCTTCTCAGCAGGGAGCCTGCTTCCTCCCGCCTGCCTCTCTGCTTGCCTCTCTGCCTGCCGACTTGTGATCTCTATCTGTCAAATAAATAAATAAAATCTTAAAAAACAAACAAACAAAAAAAACACCGTGAGATACCACCTCACACCAGTCAGAATGGCTAAAATTAACAAGTCAGGAAACGACAGGTGTTGGCGAAGATGCAGAAAAGGGGGAACCTTCTTACATTGTTGGTGGGAATGCAAGCTGGTGCAGCCACTCTGGAAAACAGTATGGAGGTTCCTCAAAAAGTTGAAAATAGAGCTACTCTACGACCCAGCAATCGTACTGCTGGGTATTTACCCTGAAGATACTTCTCTCTCTACCTCTGAAATGTAGTGATCCAAAGGGGCACGTGTACCCCAACGTTTATAGCAGCAGTCCACAATAGCCAAACTATGGAAAGAGCCTAGATGTCCATCAACAGATGAATGGATAAAGATGATGTACACACACACACACACTCGCACACACTCTGAAATACTATGCAGCCATCAAAACCCCTGAAATCTTGCCATTTGCAACAACATGGATGGAACTAGAGGGTGTTATGCTAAGCGAAATAAGTCATTCAGAGAAAGATAATTATATGATCTCTCTGATATAAGGAATTTGAGAGGCAGGTTGGAGGGTCGTGGGGGAAAGGGAGGGAAAAATGAAACAAGATGGGATTGGGGAGGGAGACAAACCATAAGAGACTCTTAATCTCAGGAAACAAACTGAGGGTTGCTGGAGGGGAGGAAGTGGGAGGAATGCAGTGGCTGGGTGATGGGACATTGGAGAGGGTCTGTGCTATGGTGAGTGTGGTGAATTGTGTTAAGACTGATGACTCACAGACCTGAACCCCTGAAACAAATAATACATTATATGTTAATTAAAAATTACAATACAAAAAGAATAAGGTGATACCAGTACACCCCAGTGAATTTAACAGAAGACAGGAAAGGGAATAATACAAAGTAAATGTGATAAAATAGGACTATGAAACATGTTAGTCACTATAATAATGAAGTTAAGTTCTTCAATTAAATAATGACTGAAATTGGTCAAAACCCAAAATTCAGGTATATCCATGTAAACATGATACAGAAAGATTGAAAACAAAAATATGGAACCATTAATAGGAAAATGCTGGTGAAAAGAAAGAAAGCAGACTTAAGCAACCTTTACAAGTTAACATAGAATTCAGGGGGGAAAAAAAAACCTGTAGGAGAAAGAGAATTCCTATAGTCAAAGATTTAATTACATCCTTTTTCTAGGATGTTATATCCTAGAAGACATAACATCATAAGCTCTTATTTTCTTAATTTTAGAATATATATGAAGCATATGTAAGATAAATTGAAATTGTCAAATCCATAATTAGTGTGGGAGAGTGACATCTCAAAGAAGTAGACAGATCGGTAAGTATAATCATGTAGATCAGGTCTTGGCAAACTATGGCCCGTCTCCTGTTTTGTTTTGTTTTGTTTTTAAGATTTTATTTATTTACTTTTAGAAGAGAGAGAGGGAGCATAAGCACAGGGAGTGGCAGGCAGAGGGAGAAGCAGGTTCCCCACTGAGCAAGGAGCCTAGCCCTGTATGGGACTTAATCCCTGGACCCTGTGATTAAGACCTGAGGCAAAAGCAGATGCTTAATCAACTGAGCCACCCAGCTGACCCACTCCCCCTGCTGTTTTTGGTACATGAAATTTTATGGGGGTAGGGGGTTCACTTGGGTGGCTCCATCAGTTAAGCAGCTGCCTTCGGCTCAGGTTTTCATCCCAGGGTCCTGGAATCAAGCTCTGCATTGGGTTCCCTGCTCAGCAGAGAAGCCTGCTTCTCCCTCTACCTCTGCTGCCCCCCTGTTTGTATGCTCTCTCTCTCTCTCTCTTTCTCTCTCTGTCAGATAAATAAATAAAATCTTAAAAAATTTTTTTTTTTTTTACTAGAACACAACCATACTAATTTATGGATTTTGTTTTTGTGCTACAACTGCAGAGTTGAAAAGTTGCTAGAGATTGTGTGGCCACAAAGCCTAAAATACTTGCTATCTGAATGTTCATAGAAAAAAAATTGCCAACCCCTCACATAGATCAGCACACTTAATCTGTTAAGGCCAGCTGGTAAAAATTCGGGTTTTGTGGGCCAGATAGTCTTTTACATATTATTCTCCTCCCACTCCTTCCCTTGTTCCCCTCCCACATTCTTTTCTCTCTCCCCATTCTTCTCCCTCAATCCCTTCAACACCCCATTCTCTCCCCCCTCCCTCCTTCTCTTCCTTTAAATATGAAAAATTTTGTTCAGCTGGCCTTAGAAAAACACATGTTTAAATGATACAAATAGTTGAACTTGTTTTATATAAATAGATACAGATGTAAATATATAAATAGTACATACATAGCACAAGAATAATATGTATGAGAAATATTGTACGTATTTAATCATGATAAAAATGATTGAGGATATCCATGATTTGAACTTCATAAGTATCAAACTAACAGTATGTAGATAACTTTTTACTGTTTCAACTAAGATAAAAGATTTAAAAAACTACTGATAATTTCATTGAAATAATAATTACTAAATTTGTTTTAATATCTTTTTTCTTGTTGAACTAAGATCATGCTCTTTATTTTTTCAGATACTCCAAGAGCATTTAAAAATTTGATCATGTTAGGCTCTGAGAAAAATATTAAATTCCACTCATATTTACATCCTTTTTTTCTTATTTTTCACATCTTTTTTTGAATATGTAATGGAATTAGAGCTTAACAACAAAAGAATAACAAAATCTAAATTATGTTTAAGCTATAACTATACAGAACATAATTATTATTTTTTAAAAAGCTTATCAGAATTACTTATTTTATTTGAACATAATTTATATTTTTCATAATCTCAAACATAATTTAGGAGTAAATAACAAAATCTATTTATTTGGAAGCCTATAAATCTCTTGAATTAAAGATAAAACGCAAACAGAGAATGTTTTCTTTGGAAATGAATGAGAGCTATCACTTCATATAAGATTTTGTGAATCCTATTCATTTGAATAAAGTGGTATTAAGAGGAAAATGTTTAGTCTTAAGGGCATATAGTAGAAGATAAAAAAATAGAAGATAATTGAGAAGGTGATCTGAATGGAAGATTGTTACATTGTACTTTGGGATTATAGGTTTTCTTTAATTCATACCTGTGCTTGATGTACTTCTTGTTATGATGGTTATGATTGTAAACACAGCTGTATATTACCACAGTGCTTTATCTATTTTAATACTAAGAATCAGGAATTTTTGCATAGTAACTAACTTTCCTTTTAATATTTTCATCATTGAATTGGCCAACTTATTTCTACTGTCATTCAGAATATGTTCCTCTTGAGTTTGCATATGCAAACTTAATGATGGAGTCAGAAAATTAGTGTGGATGAGACAAAGAGAGAATGTATTTGCATGTCACTAATGATTAGTGATGTTGAACATCTTTTCATGTGCTTATTGTCCATTTGTATGTATATGTATATTTTTTTTTCAAGATTTTCTTTATTTATTTGACAGAGAGAGATCACAAGTAGGCAGAGAAGCAGGCAGAGAGAGAGAGAGAGAGGGAAGCAGGCTCCCCACTGAGCAGAGAGCCCGATGTGGGACTCAATCCCAGGACCCTGAGATCATGACCCGAGCCGAAGGCAGTGCCTCAACCCACTGAGCCACCCAGGCGCCCCGGCCATTTGTATATATTTTATGGAGAAATGTCTGTTCAGGTCCTTTGCCCATTTGTTAATTAGGTTTGTTAAGTTGTAGGAGTTCCTTATATATTTTAGATCTCAATTCCTTATCAAATAGATGATCTCATTAGTTGCCTTTTCACACTGTTGGTAGTGTCCTTTGCACAAAAATTTTTAAATTTTCATTAAGTCTAATTTATCTGTTTTTTCCTTTTGTTGCCTGTGTCTTTGGTATCATAACAAAGAAGCCATTGGCTATCCCAGTTATTTCACTAAACTAGTAATGTAGACTATTGCATTTCTTATTAACTTATAAAATTTTACATATGTAGAGATTTTGTTGTTTTGGAAAGCAATAGCAGGTTTAGAGAAAAATGTCTTGGGTTGCCAAGATGAAAGGCATATTTAGAAGGGATGATAGATATACTTATTAAAATGTGAGCAACAGGTGTCATTAACAACCCTATCGCAGTGAGAAAAATCCCTGAATGTCCAGCTGTTACGTTCAAAAAGACACTGAAAAATTTCAAGGGCTGCTAAGGGTTCATAGAGCATATCAAGGTTCACATTGAGAGTTAGAGAAGTTGCATACGGAAGTGATGACTCAGAAGCCAGCTGGCTTATTTACGTAATCATTTGGCAACTTTTAAGAAGGAAAGGAAGGAGCAGAAAAACTGAAGGCTGGCCAACAGGGGAAGAGAATAAATATCAAAGACCTAGAAGGCATTGTTCTACTATCTTTTTGGTTTTGAGAGTGATTATCTTTTAGCTTCCATAACATTGAAGTTTTAGGAAGATATAAAACCAGAAAAGGAAAACAAAAACCACTGTTGAAATGCATACTTGAAAATGAGATTGTAGAACTTTGTACAATTTATAGAAAAGATTAAAGTTATTTAAAGCTGGTTGCATACAGAAGACACCCTTCACTGAATCTTTGTGTTTAACTTAGTTTGACTTCTCCAGAAGCCTTAAGAAATACAGTTTTCTTGGGCACCTGGTTGGCTTAGTGTCTGCCTTCAGCTCAGGGTCCTGGGATCAAGTCATGTTCAGACTCCCTGCTCATCAGGGAGTTGGCTTTTCTCTCTCTTCCCATCCCTCTAGGTTGTGCTGGAGACTCTCTCACTCTAATAAATAAACAAATAAAATCTTAAAAAAGAAAAAAAGGAAATACAGATTTCTTGAAGAATGGCCATCCTTAGAGGGTTTTTGGCTCTATAAGTAGATCTAATACAGTAGGAATCAGAATAACAAATTCTCAAAAATTTCAACTTTTTAACAGATAAGGACAGTAGTAGGAAGACCTGACTGTGGAAACATTGAGAAATACTTTTAACTAAAAGCTGCCCTTCTTGGGGTGCCTGGGTGGCTTAGTCGTGAAGCGTCTGCCTTCAGCTCATGTCATGATCCCAGGGTCCTGGGATTGAGCCCTGCATTGGGCTCCCTGCTTAGCAGAAAGCCTGCTTCTCCCTCTTCCACCCTCCTTGCTTGTATTCCCTTTTTCACTGTGTTTCTCTCTGTCAAATACATAAATAAAATCTTAAAAACAACAACCTGTCCTTCCTAATATAACTTGAATTATAACAGTGTGAACTAGTGTTTATTGTATGCTCATCAGATTATAGTATTTGAGGATAATATCTTGGTGATAATGATATTGGCTAGAATTTTCAGAGCATTTCTCAGTTTACTATATTTTATTATTACAAAACACTATAAGATAGATATGATCATTCCCGTTTTATATCTTGGGAGGGTCGAGTGGGAAATATGAAATGACTTGCTTCAAGACCTTAGGTAGCATTGGTAAAGGGACCAAGTCCATATCACTAGGTCCTAACCCTTGGCAAACTTCCTTCCTTTTTTATAATTCACCATAGTACTTTATTTCAGGCTTAGTTTAAATAGACTCTGCTTTCATAAATTCTTTTGGGAATACAGCCACCACTTAAACAAGATTATTTTTATGAAATAGTAAAAACAGTCACCCAAAGCAACTTAAATTTGCAAACTTGGGGCTTTATAAAAATTCAGCCACACGATATTTAGGCTTCTGGTTCTTAAATGTAGAGCCACACATCTAAATCTGGAATTTAAGAATTTAGTGGAGGAGAAGATAGTCTTAACGGAGATTCATCAGGACCTAGAGTAAAGATTCTCTCTAGTGTGATGAATGAATGGAATGGGGAGTCTGGCTAGGAATGTTTTAGATGAAAATTAGGAGAAGAAATCAGAAACTAAATAAAGATGGGAGTGATGGAGAGAGAAAAGTAGTAGAGGTGTAGAAAGTATAGAAGGTGTGATGAACAGCAGATACGGACATTGGAAACACAGAGCCAGCAGTGCACAGATGATAGAATACCTTCACTCCCAGGGAATTCAGTGAACCAGGCACTGAACTCTCCTTTATAGGCAGACCAGGGCTTTCAGTCCAATAGCCTGGAGGAGCTGGTGCTGGTTGTTAGGCTGTGGAGGGAAAAGCTAAACAAGGAAGAGTATATAGTTAATATTGTGGGAAAGCAAGTAGCCTGTCAGATCTACGTATGTTATGAAAGCCATTCTATCATATGAGTCTGTCATTGTCTAGTTGAAAGATGAAGAACCATAGCATTTAAATGTTGAACTAAGTGTAAAGAGTACAGAAAGAGTCGTAAATTTAGGCAGTGTTTTCCTGTTCCATATAATGTCATTGCTCAGAAATGAGAGAAGTATCAGTGGTTCTCATCCTGGCTGCCATTAGAACCTTCTGATGCCTGGGTCCCATTCTTCAGAGATTGGCATTTAATTGCTTGGGATGGGGTCCAAGTAATTCCAACATTGAGAAGAAAGCTGTGGAACTCACTCCCTAAATGACACTTCTTAGGTGTTCTTTGCTGGGAGTAGTTTTCAGTGAAAGGAGTACTTTGTGACAACATACAAACTTAATGAATTTGGCCATTTCTTAATTTAGGGAAGATGGCTTTGAGAAATCACTTCTATCTAGTGTCTACAGGAAACTGTTAATAACTTCTTACTGGCGATACACTTCTGTATAACAGTCTATATTAAAACGTTTTTTACAGTATTGCTAATGTATAGTGATTTGGTGATAGAACCAACTTCTATCCTGGCAGGTGTTGTATGATTGGGCCTTCTAATACAAGCAGAGTAAGAGCACATTGGTTGTCTGTGCTTTTGGAGTCAGTACAATCAACTCTTCCTGGATTTACAGCTGCAGTACGTTGTTTTCAAATTTTAAATGGCAGGGTTTTCATTCTTCCATAAAACTAGTACAGTGTCTGAACCATAAATAAGTCCTTACATCTTTGATGGATGAAAATAGCCTTATAAATGAAATTTTTCAGAAGTGTCACTTCGTGGCTGTTTGCTTTAGTTGCTAAACAGTGGAGGTTTGTTCTGACTGTTACCTTTAACTTTGTTGTACAGTTTGTTTGTACAGTTTTTGTTGTACAGTAAAACTTTATTTTACAGGTATAGGCTTAACTAAAAAAGAGCCAATTACTCATTTGTTGCATCTTTAGAGAGCTGGCTCTGAGGAGGTTTATTTTGAGGAAGTGTGTAGGAATCTTTTCTCAGTATTCCAACTGTCCTTTATCATGAATTAAATTTTTTTTTTTTAAGACTTCATTTATTTGAGGGAAAGAGAATGAGAGAGCGCTTGAGAGGGGAGAAGGTCAGAGGCAGAAGTAGACTCCCCACGGAGCTGGGAGCCGGACGCAGGACTTGATCCCGGGACTCTGGGATCATGACCTGAATCGAAGGTAGTCGCTTAACCAACTGAGCCACCCAGGCACCCTTAAATGTTTTTTAAAGACTGTATTTATTTATTTTAGACAGAGGGCCTGCCCATGAACAGTGGGAGGGGCAAAGGGAGAGTGGAAGGGACAAGCAGACTCCCTGATGAGCATGCGGCGCTGGAGGCTGGCTCTGTCCTGGGAGTCAGAGATCAAGACCACAGAGGAAGTTAGAAGTCCCATGAATTACATATTTAAGATTGGATTCCTAAGCTGGAAAAATCCGTGGTCAGGATACTATGACAGGGATTTAGGTTTTTAAAAAATCATTTCAGTACTATATTGAATATAGAATTTATTTCCTTTTCTTAGCAAATGATTTCATTTTCTGGTCTGAATATTCTCTGAACATAATCCACAGGTAAGCTTTATATAGAGCTGTGGTGGTTAGGTGCAAAGAAATACAGTCTCTGGGTAACTGATTTTATATGGTAAGGTATTGTAATATGAGAGATTAAGGTTCATTTTTTTTGTGCTAATTATTTCAGTTTACAGAATATGTTGTCAAAATTGTCTGATTCTAGAGTTATGTTTATCATAGTAATTATTTCTAGTATTGGGTTGATCAAAAGCCTGGCAGAACAGGTACAGCTGTTGAGATGGGTGGTGATCGGTAGTAAAGTACACTTCAGTTTGTGTAAAGTAATGCTCAGTAAATATCTCTTTGTGAGGTAAGAAAGAATAAGAGTAATTGGATGGTCCGAATGCAGAATGAAACACATATTATGACTTAATGAGTAGTTGAATTGCCTAAAACATTCATTTAAAAATGTCCAAAAGCCACAATTAAGAACAGTGTTAGCGTTAGATAACATTTAAAATATAACCCTTTTAATTTTCTAACAGTCATGTCTCTGGTGTTGAAAAGAGATTCTATTCAGAAATTAATACTCTCGGGGCGCCTGGGTGGCTCAGTGGGTTAAGCCGCTGCCTTCAGCTCAGGTCATGATCCCAGGTCCTGGGTTCGAGCCCCACATCGGGCTTTCTGCTCGGCAGGGAGCCTGCTTCCTCCTCTCTCTCTGTCTGCCTCTCTGCCTACTTGTGATTTCTCTCTGTCAAATAAATAAATAAAATCTTTAAAAAAAAAAAAAAAAAAAAAAAAAGAAATTAATACTCTCTTCTGGAGTACTTTTGAAGAGGCCTAGAGTACAACCCAACAGTTGAACAGTGATAAGAGTCCCAGCAGGATTTTCTCTATTGATTTAAATTTAAAAAGAGATTGATCCTATAGTCTTCCCATTTTTCCTGAGGCAGAGAGCTCCACCCCCACATCCAAAGTATAAACCACGGGAGAGAATTTTCAGTTGCTACAGTATGAAGGCTGCATTACAGAAAGTGAAGTTTCTTTTTAAAAATATAGACCAGGGTCAGCTGGGTGGCTCAGTTGGTTCAGCCTCTGACTCTTGATTTTGGCACTCAGGTCATGATCTCAGGGTCGTGGGATCAAGTCCTGCCTCAGACTCCTGCTCAGTTGGGAGTCTGCTTGGGATTCTCTTTCCCTCTGCCTGTGTCCTCCCCTGCCCCATCCAGGCTCACTCACTCTCTCAAAAATAAGTGAATCCTTAACAAAAAATAACAGGTTATAAAACCCAGTTCTACCTCTTATTGATTATGAGATTATGAGAATTTGGATAAGTTAAACCTCCCTCCAAGCAGAATTTTTTGGTTTTCCTGTCCTAAACAAGTTATACTATCATCTGTTAAGTATGTCATAGCATTATTTCTAAAACAAACAATGTATGTAACCTTAATTTAAAGAGAGTTTATCGCTACAAATAATTGCTAACCATCCAAAGCTTTTAGTGAGTTATAATCACTAATCATAAATCACTATAACAAATACAGTGATGAAAATATTTGAAATATTGTAATATCAAAAAGTGACACAGAGACGTGAAGTAAGTGAATACTGTTGGAAACATGGCACTGATAGACTTGCTTAATGTAGCATTGCCACAGACCTTCAATTTACAATAAAAGTTGTATCTGCGATGTGCAGTAAAGTGAAACACGATAAATATGAAGTATGCCTGTACCTGCATCACAGGATGGTGTGAGAATTAAATAACGAATGCAGAGGTCTTGAAAGCTCATAAATGTTGGTTGTATCTCCTGTGCTAAAGTAGATTTGGAGTATTTAACATTGTTTTTTAACTTTGTTTTTATTTTCCCTCTGTTGTGTTTTTAAAAAAATTTTATTTAAATCCTAGTTATTTAACATATAGTGTAATTCTGGTTTCAGTGTACAATAGAGTGATGTAGCACTTCTGTACACCCCACCCCTGCTCATCACGCCAAGTGCATTCCTTCACCCTGTCACCTGTTATACTCTCCCCCTGCCTCTCGTAACCATCAGTTTGTTCTCTAGAGTTGGAATTAATTCAGGAAGTGAAGTATTTGTCTTCTGTGGCATCACATTTTAATGTCATATTTATAGGACTTTTTCTAAACACTTCAAAATCATGTCATAACTGTTCATTAGTGCTGGAAACCAGACCTTGCTACATAGGCACTTATATCATTAGACACTGTTGTCTTATCTTATTAAAAGATTTAATTATTAGTTTGACTCACTGTACTTATTACATATATGTCTGATATATTTCCCCTGCAGAATTGTTAAAAAAAAAAAAAAAAGCATATGCAATAACTTAAACCTCAGGCAAAGCTGATACTTAGAGTGGTTTAGAAATCCCATGGTAACCACTCAGTGAGCCATTGTAATGACTTTGATGTTACCCAGAAACATAGTAAGGTTCATCTGTGAACTTTACCAGAAATCATTCAGCATTGTTAACTGTCAGGCAAACATTATAGTACACGAAACGGAAAAAATCTATCTAGTAGGTACATCTATTATTTGCTTTGAGAAGCAGTCCTCATTGCATTACAGTGTATTTAGAAAGAAGTGCACAGTTTCTGGTTTATGCACGCTCCCTTTTATTTTGTGAAGTGTATTATGGCCTCTCACTGGTTCATCTTTACCATCTTCTCTTTTTGTAATTTGTTCAGTGCTCTATAGAATCCTGGGCAAAAGAAATTAAAGGTGAAATCTGATCTATTGCTGTTAAATCTTTGAATAAAATTAACTCTTAATAGAATTCAAGATGAAAAAATTTAAAAATCATACCTGAAATAATAGCATGACATTTGTATAAAGTTTGTTTTTGCCCTTATTGTAAATCAGCATCATAAACATTTATTTCAACAACTGAAATATTTTTTTCTAAATAAATCAAAAGCAAAGCGAGAATTGTTCTGCTTTAAGACTGTAATTTGAGAAGTGGGGTGGAGGAGAGATGATACACTATCTATTAGTATTTGGTAGATTAATTGTATTTTGTTTTACTTGAAGCTTCTTTCAGATTAATCTCGTCATCTGTTAGAGCCGTGCTTTGGATTAGATGACTTTGATTTATAATATACATATTTTAATTTATTAGATGAGCCACGTTCTTGGGAATGAGTGATTCTGTAGATGAACTAGTTATAAGACAAATATTGTGAAAATCTGTCTGGAGAGATTTTACTGGATTTTTAGGAGAATTAAAAATAATAAATTAAATTTTTGCAGGAAAATGTCTGTGCTGTATTCTCAGTGTTTTGGTAGGAGACAGTGTTAGAAGTGATCTAAATAAAATACACGAGTCCATATAGATTTATTGCAGTAAATAGGATTTATGTGGTTTAGTTTTCCTTTATACCTTTTAGAAGCTCTTATTGACTCTATGTCCTTCCTAATTACTAGGGTTTATTATTAGGTTTATTATAAGCTTATTATTATTAAGATGATCTGGTTGAAAAAATAGCCACATTTTCCTTAGAAGGCCACATTTCTTCCCACAAATAATTTGGATGCCAGGTATTTGTGTAGTGCGTACTGTGTGCTAAGCACACATGGCTGTATTTGGCAAAGGCTCGCTCACAAAGTGAAAAGCAAGATAGTTATTTTCCTTATAAACTTCCAGCTTGGGGACGGGGCGGGGGTGGGGGTGGCGCCTGGGTGGCTCAGTAGGTTAAGCCTCTGCCTTTGGCTCAGGTCATGGTCTCTGTCCTGGGATGGAGCCCTGCATTGATCTCTCTGCTCAGTGGGGAGCCTGCTTCCCTGCTTCTCTCTGCCTGCCTCTCTGCCTACATGTGATCTCTGTCAAATAAATAAATAAAAATCTTAAACAAACAAAAAAACAAAAGCTTCCAACTAGGTATTTAAGCCACTTATCTCTGAGAAGATTAAATATTCCAAAATTTATGTGACTATTCTCTAAATTCCCAATTCTTTCTGGAACCAGGAAACTTGCCTTCTGCTATTTATATGCTTATCTGCTTATACTTTTATCCTATAGCCTTTAAAGTGCTTGTGGAATCTCTGCTACTGGACTTTCTGGAAAGGTCCAGTTATCAGGTTTCTGACTTAGCACCCTTTCCTCCCATTCTCTCACCCTCCCACTGTCTCCTCACTCTGGAAATTTAGGTAACTTATTTTCCTAGAAGTCCTTTCAGGTGGATCTTACTAGCTCTCTTACATTCTTTCTATCTTTGGAGTCTAAGCCCTCCTGTGCTTCTTTATCTCTATCCCCTCCATCCTCCCCATTGGGAACCATTATCTTGGCTTGAAGTTAATCAGTATTCTGTTTCATCACTTGCCATTGGTTTCCTTATCCTTCCATTGATGTCAGCAGATTGAAGTTCATGTTCTGAATTAGCCATTATATACGTGACCTTGGGCAAGTTACTTTTTGTCCTCCAAACCTGTTTTCTTTTTCTTTTTTAAAAGATTTTATATATTTATTTGACAGAGAGAGCACAAGCAGGGGCAGCGGCAGGCAGAGAGGGAGAAGCAGGCTTCCTGCTGAGCAGAGAGCCCGATGTAGGCCTTGGTCCCAGGACTCTGGGATCATGACCTGAGCCAAAGACAGATGCTTAACCCACTGAGCCAGCCAGGCACCCCTCTTCTTATTTTTTTCAAGTCAACTCTGCCCGCAGTGTGGGGCCAGGACTCCCGCCCTGTTATTAGAGAGGTGCATTCTTTACCTACTGCGCCAGCCGGGTGCCTCTTTTCTCATTTTTAAAATGATTTACTGTCTCAGTTGGTAAAGCATCTGGCTCTTTATTTTTATTTTATTTTTTTACTTCTTTTTTTTTTTTAAAGATTTTATTTATTTATTTGACAGAGAGAGATCACAAGTAGGCAGAGAGAGAGAGAGAGAGAGGAGGAAGCAGGCTCCCTGCCAAGGAGAGAGCCCGATGTAGGACTTGATCCCAGGACCCTGGGATCATGACCTGAGCCGAAGGCAGAGGCTTAACCCACTGAGCCACCCAGGCGCCCCTTATTTTTTTTTTTTTTAAGCATCTGACTCTTAATCTCAGGGTCATGAATTTAAACCCCATGTTGGGCATGGAGCCTACTTAAAAAAAAATGATTTACTTCATAGAGGTTGCGTATAATTAAATTAGATATGTGACTAGTAGTAAACAGAGTCTCAATAAAGGGAGTTTAGGTCCCAGCTTTCAGAAGCTACATCTTTGTGTTTTAAAGATCCGTTTCCTATTGTAAGTATGTTTGTTTCAGGTTGTTTTCTGATATTTGATCTTGTGTCCTGGGTGATCTCATCCACTCTTGCTGCAAGGACTGTTTGTTGGTTTTATGCTGCTGATTCCCAGATCCCTCTGTGAAGATGACTGTGCTCTGCACATGTGTAATTGCTCTCTATGTATCTGTACTTGAGGGTTTCTTTCAACAGTTAGAACTCAAAACAGAATACAATTGAATTTGTCACTTTTTATCCAAAGCAGAGAAAACACTAATGAAAAGAAAGGCATTACATGAAAGGAACCTTGATATGTTTGAGGGAAATAAAGATAGACAATGTGGCTGAAGAGTAATAGGCTATGAGATGAGGTCCAAGAGGTGGCCTGGGGCCCAGTCATTTTTGGTTTTATAAGTATCCTTACGTACCCATCCTCAAACCTTGGGAGTGTCTCCCTCCTTACCTCGTACAGAGTTGTGAAGAAAGTCCTGCTGTTGCAGTGTGCTAATTATCTCTCAAATCTGCCTCCTTTGTCTAGATTCGTTTTGATAGACTGGATTCTATCTAAAATTTTTTTAAATTTAGAAAAATTAAAATTTTTCTAAAAGAAAAATCTTTTCTTTTCTTTTTTTTATGATTTTATTTATTTGAGATAGAGAATTTAGAGAGAGCACGAGGGGGGTGGCAGAGGGAGATAGAGGAGCTGACTCCCTGCTGAGCCTAGGACCCCCCCCCCCCCACACACACACGGGACTCAGTCACAGGACCCTGGGATCATGACCTGAGCAGAAGGCAGATGCTTAACTGAGCCACCCAGGTGTTCTGTGGTAGACCAGATTCTTAATCGTCGTGTACATAGACTATGACTGTTGCAGTAGCTCCCTGACTTGTATCCATGACACGATCTCTTTTCTAGGACTAGTTACTGTTGTAATAGTTCTTTTTATTTAACAAATTCAGTGAAATTGCTGCCTTGTTTAACATTTCCTGGGGTTCCTTTCGAGGTAAAGTCCTTATTTTTATATAGCTTTTTTGTCTGGTCCCAACCTTATTGTGTGGCCTCACTCCTCACCTACCACTCTGGTCTGCCGTTACTGACCTGTTTCAGGGCTTAGCAGATAAGCCCTGCTTTTCCAAGTCTTCACGCTGCTGTTCTACTTGTTGTTATGCCTGCGTATGGTATCCCTCTCCTCATGTGGCTGACTCCCCTCACCTATCCATCCACGGTCGAACTGTTACCTGTGGACGCTCTCTAGAAGTCTTCTCTGAGGAAGAATTAATCCATTTCTGCTTTGCTTCTTGACGTGGTTTTCACACTCCGTATAACAGTTGTCTATATTCCCTTACAGTTGAGTTAGGTAAATTGTAAATCCCTTGAATAGATTCAACTTTAGGATTCCAGTTGATGCTGAATAAAAAAGTTGATGACTTGCTACATTTTAAGTAATGTATGTTTTGAGGGTTTATTTCATTCCAATTTGAGCGAAAAGCTTTTGTGTGTTTAATGTTTTCCATTGATGATACTACTAATTAGGATCCTCAGAGGAAAGGAAATTTAAAGCAGTTTTGTTTTATTGCCTTGTTATTTTTGGTAGGGGACAAAAACATAGACCACTTCATTTAAGGATGCTTCCAAAAGAAAACCTAGGGTATGTATTGGCAAGTCCAAAATAAGCATACTGTTGGACAGTGCAGGATAACTACTTTCACTTCCAGGCCTACTGGAAAGACATGTTTTTCTCCAAAATAGACCTGACCTAATTGAGTTGAAGCTTGCTAGCCTAATTAGCCTCCTGTTTTTGCTTGTCTTTGTTTTTGTATTGTCAGGAGCACTTGGTATATTGGTTGGGGTGGAGGTAGAACCATGTGATTCCTAAAATGAGCTTTATCATAAGCTGGTTGGGAAAGCTTTCAGGGAACTGTAACTTTATTAGTGGGAATGGGAGAAGACGCCAAGTGTTGTGGTAAGACAGAAATTTCCACTGAGTTACTGGGAGCAGGAAGGCTATTGGTAGGTGACTCAGCTGTTTTCTAAACCTGTCTCATGTGATTGAGTGTGCAGTGATGTCTGTTTATTCTTGGCAGAGTAAGTACGAGGGGAGTCACATTACACAGCAGGCATAATGTTTATTTAACCAGCTCTGTGATGATCTAAAAATAACTTGTAGGGGATTTTTGTTTTCTCATTGCATTTAGCATCATAAGATAGAAAAATCATAATGGAGACCCACTGGTGAGGGTTTTTCCTTATAGATAACTTTGAATAAATAGTTTGAAAGAATTGAAAAAGTATTGGCAATGTAGAGATGAATGTATAAAGGATACATAAAAGGTTAGGAAAATAAGAAAGTCTTCTAATTATACAGAAAATAATTCTGTACAATTACAATTTAGCTTGTATCCTGGACAGACAGACATTTTGGGCGTTTCAGGTGTTTATGTGCTTAAGTTTTACATAGGAACTTTGTTTCCTTTTTGTCAGGTTATAGCGAATGTCTTTTTGAAATGGAAATGTTAGTGTGGTGTATATATTTGCTGGATTTTATGTTAATAATAAATTATGATAATATTTTTACCTTGATGTTCTTGTTTTACTAACCCTGTACTCAAGATTTGCGCCATCATGTACTGTAATTGGGCCTTCCAGTGTGTCAAAATGTTGTTATTATTACCCTGTTTGCCTATTTATATGCTTGGCTCTGAAAAAGAAAGCTCTTGGAGGTCTCAATGTATCTAATAATCATAATCTCTTCATTTGTCAAGGAAGCAGTGAGTCACTATGACTTATTCTTTTTGACATCTGAGTGTTCTTGCTCTTGGAGGTGCAGTTTGTGCAGCATATGTACTTGTGTGTCTGAGATTATTTCCAAAGGGAAAGAGAAACTGGATTCATTAAGAAGAAATAAATGCCAGCATTCTATTAACAATAATGTTTAACTGAGTGGGAATATTTGATAAGTCTATTAGCCTGTAAAATTACATTACTTTTGATGATTGATGCTCTATATAAGGTGGGAAATACATACTTTTTCATGTTGATGAATAAATGGCTTTTGCATTAAACAGTTATTACACTGTATTTGCTTCATTCTGTGTTTCAAAAAATGTTAAGCAAACATGGGAAGATTTAAGTTTTTATTTTCATTATTAGATCATTAGGATATTTACTAGAATTTTTTTTTTTTTTAAAGATTTTACTTATTTGACAGACAGAGATCACAAGTAGGCAGAGAGGCAGGCAGAGAGAGAGGAAGGGAAGCAGGCTCCCCGCTGAGCAGAGAGCCCAATGTGGGGCTCGATCCCAGGACCCCAGGACCATGACCTGAGCCGAAGGCAGAGGCTTAACCCACTGAGCCACCCAGGCGCCCCTTTACTAGAATTTCTATTTTCGCATCTTTTTACATGTGCTGTCACTAGGAATTTAATATACCTGGAATGGTATATTAGAATACAGACCTTCGGGGCACCTGGGTGGCTCAGTGGGTTAAAGCCTCTGCCTTCAGCTCAGGTCATGATCCCGGGGTCCTGGGATCGAGCCCCGCATAGGGCTCTCTGCTCAGCAGGGAGCCTGCTTCCACCTCTCTCTCTCTATCTGCCTGCCTCTCTGCCTACTTGTGATCTCTGCCTGTCAAATAAATAAATAAAACCTTAAAAAAAAAAAAAAAGAATACAGACCTCTAGGGGTAGCTGAGTGGCTCAGCCTGTTAAGCGTCTGCCTTCGGCTTAGGTCATGGGGTCCCAGGGTCCGGGGATCGAGCCCCACATTGGGCTCCATGCTCATCGCTTCTCGGACTTTTGGCTAAGATCAAGTGTGGGCTCTCCATGCTCAACAGGGAGCCTGCTTCTCCCTTTCTCTCTGTACCTCACTTGTGCTCCCTCTCTCACTCTATTTCAAATAAAGACATAAAATCTTAAAAAAAAAAAAAAGAATATGACCCTTTCAATTTACTGCATATAAGTGGACCCTGACTTGAACACCATTTGAAGATAATTCCAGCAATTTCACTGACTATGGGTGTGTGATCCCATACCTGTTCTCATCTTGATAGATACATAACAAACTGGTCATTTCTCAGTGTTAACATTATCTGGGCTTGAAACCCAAGGACCAGCCGTGATGCTTGGGCATGATGCCAAGAGCAAGTAAGAAAATGATTTCAAGTGGACTCAGCTGTTCCACAGGAGACAAATTCAGATTTAGCAAAAGAGAAAGTAGTTCTCCAATTCCTGTCACATTGGCAGTTGCAACAGATATTCCACTGAACCCTGAATGACACACAGACACAGTGTTCTCATCTGCAGTGGAGGATTATTTGTTTCCTCTAGTCACTTGTGTTTCTTGATGTCCAGGGAAGGGGGGCTGTTTTTGTTTTCTGATAATACCTCACACTTTGTGAGGCAGGAAAATGGGTATTTTGGTTGGGTCTGATTCTCCTCAGTCACTCTTCTTTCTTGGAAATAACAGATAAGAATGTGGTTTTTCCCTTCATTGAAATAGAGGGAAAGGCATTGTGTTTTGTACGGACTGCTAAATGATTTTCTGGTCTGTTAGATGGTTTTGTATAGCTAGCTATTATTGATGGGTTTCAAGTTGATTACAGTGCTTTATCAAGTCATCAGTAGTTTAGGCAGGTCTGCTTTACCAAGTACTGCTTAAAATGCAAGAAGTTATAAGCAAGTATATGTAAGTATATATGTACAAATATGTATGATTTTGACAACTAATTGACGAGGTTGAATAAATTTTATTGAAACAAAGTTCTTTGTGATCAGACTTTGAGCTAGAGTAATGTTGATACTTTAACAAAGGTTGATACTTAAAATAAAAATATATTGATAAATAAAACTTTTTAATTTGTGAGATAAACATAAAATGTATGATCTTAACTATATTTAAATGTACAGTTCAGTGGTGTTAAGTAAGTACAGTGAAGTTTTCTGCCATCTCTCTCCAGAACCCATATAATCTTATAAAACTGAAATTCTGTATCCATTAAATAACTCCCCATTTGCTCCTTCCCATCTGGATCTGGTAACAGTTATTCCATTTTCTGTCTCTAGATTTAACTAGTTTAGATATTTCGTAAGTGGAATCATGCAGAATTTTGTCTTTTTGTAGCTGGCTTGTTTCACTTAGCATAATGAATGTCTTCAAGGTTCATTCATGTCACATGTGTCAGGATTTTCTTATCTTTTGTGACTGTATAATATTCCTTTGTATGTATATACCACATTTTGTTTATTCATTCACATGTCGGTGGACACATTCGCTTCAACGTTTTAGCTATTATAATGCTACTGTGAACCTAAGTATAAAAAGATTCCTTTGAGAACCTTGCTTTCAAGTCTCTTGAGTATATATATATATCCAGAAAAGTAGAATTCCAGGACTACAAGGTAAATTCTGTTTTTCATTTTTTGAGGAACTGTCATATTTTTCATAGTGGCTACACCATTTTACATTACTACCCCAAAGTGCACAAGGGCTGCAGTGTTCTGTACATCCTCATCAACAGGTGCTATTTTCTGTGTTTTCTTTCTTTCTTTTTTTTCTTTCCGGTAGTTATCCTAATGGGCTTGATTTGTTATATCATTGTAGTTTTGATTTGCATTTCCCCAGTGGTTAGTGATGTTGAACATCTTTTCATGTGATCATTGGCTGTTTGTGTACCTTCTTAGGAGGAATGTCTATTCAAATGTGTTTACTGTTTTTCAGTATGGCTGTTTGGTTTTTTTTTGCTTTTGAATTGTAGGAGTTCTTTATATATTCTGTATCTTGACCCCTTATTAGATACATGGTTTACAAATAATTTCTCCAATTTTGTGTTTTTTTTTTTTTTCCCCCACTTGGTTGATTGTGTCCTTTGGTTCCCAGAAGTTTTGTTTTATTTTGTTTTCAGATTGGAGTATAGTTGACATACAGTGTTACATTACTTTCAGGTGTATAATATAGTGATTTGATGATTCTATACATAATGCAGTGCTCCCCAAAAGTGTAGTTACCGTCTGTCACCATACAAAGTGTATACACACCATGGGAGTCCAATGTGGGACTCAATCCCAGGATGCTATCACGACCCGAGCCAAAGGTAGTTAACCAGATGAGCCACCCAGGCACCCCCTGCTCAGTATATTTTCCTATAAGATTTTTTATAATTTTAGTTCTTTGGTTTTGATCTTTGATTCATTTCAAATTCATTTTTTTATATAGTGTAAGATATAAGATATATGCAAATAACCAGTATATGGTTATATTTAATATTTCTTGTAGGACAAGTCTTGTGGTAATAAACTCTTTTGTTTATCTGGAATTTTCGCCCTTATTTTTGAAGGACATTTTTGAGGAACATAGAATTCTTATTTGATAGGTTTTTTCCTTTCAGTGTTCGATTATAATGTTTCTCACTTGGAGTTTATTGAGCTTCCTGTATTTTTGTGTCCTTGTCTTTCTTTAAATTCAGGGTATTTTCAGCCATTATTTTTTCAAATTAGGTTTCTGCACCTTTCTTTTCTATTTTCTCCTATAATGCATATATAGATTTTTTTCAGTGAGGTCCTTTGTATTCTTTTTTTTTTTTTTTTAAGATTTTATTTATTTATTTATTTATTTGATAGAAAGAGAGAGAGAGATCACAAGTAGGCAGAGCAGCAGGCAGAGAGAGAGGGGAAAGCAGGCTTCCCGCCAAACAGAGAGTCCAATGTGTGGGGTCCGATCTCAGGACCCCGAGATCACGATCCGAGCCGAAGGCAGAGGCTTAGCCCACTGAACCACTCAGGCGCCCCCTTGGTCCCTTATATTCTTCAGGCTCTGTTTACTTTTTGCCTCCTACTCCTGCTCCTCACCTTTCTTCTCCTCTCTCTCCCCGCTTTTCACCCTTGGTAATTTCAAGGGTCCTCTGTTCAAAGTCACTGATTGTTTCTTCAGTTTATTTAAGTGTACTTTTCAACCCCTCTAGTGAATTTTAAAAATAAAGTTACTGAGTTTTTCTACTCCAGAATTTGATTATTTTTTACAATTTTTTTGATACTCTGATTTGTGCTCTTTTCAAAGTTTGTTTGTTTGGTTCTCCTTTTTTTTTAATACTTTTTTGATGCTCTGATTTTGTTCATATATTGTTTTCCTGGTTTTCTTAGTTCTCTGTTTTCCTTTATTTTCTTGAGCATATTCAAGATTATTGTTTTTGTTTTGTTTGTTTTGAAGTCCTTGTCAAGTAACTCCCAAGTCTGTGTTTCTTTAATGTTGGTTTCTAGAGATTTACTTTGTTCCTTTGGTCAGTTTTCCCTGTTTATTTGTATGCCTTATAATTGAGCATTTGAAAAGCAGCCACACCCCCTAGTACTGGGGGCCTGGCTCCTTGCAGGGAAAGACCATCAGTGTGAAGGCTAAAGATCTTCTTAGGCATTTTCTGTTCATACATCTTTCCTGGGCCTTTGTGTGTGGTTTCCCTCCAATTCCACTATATCCATGGCTTCTTTTAAATGTCTCAGTTTCCTTAAGAGTCTTACCCTTGCTCCTTCCATGGCCTTAAATATTCTGTTGTATTCCCCCTCCTGTAATCTCTTGCGCCAGATGCCTGCAGGTCTCAAGTCTCCCTGCGGTTCTCATGTAGCTCAGCAGGTGCCACTGCTTTCTGTGGGACTCCAGGGTGATATACAAACTATGCCATTGTTCCCATCAGTGCTCTGAGTATGGTGAGATAGAAACCAGTCTCTTAAGCAGCCCCTAGGTAAGCAAAGTCAGAATGTTGCACACAAGTTCCATTTTTCTCTTCTGTCTCAAGGGAGAAACTGGGAATTGGGTGGCTTCCTCCAGACTGTGTCATGCCAGGGAGGGGGTTTGGGCAGGGGCAGGCAAAAACACCACTACATTTCCTATCCTTTTGAATGTGGTTGTGTAGAGCTCAGGAAGACAGTTTCGAGAAGATTGAAGGTGCTCAGAAACAGTGTTGATGGAAAATTATTTTAGGTTCACAGTAAAACACAGGACCTGTGTAAATATGAGAGAGTGAAAACAGCTGTTCCACAGCCATCAGGAATGGCAAGTGTGTTTTTTGTTTTTTTTTAAGGATAAACTTAAGGATAGAGAAATAAAGAAGTGTTCAAAATTTTCAGAGCAAGAGGAGGGTCACTTCTAACTTTAGTATTAATCTGGGTCATTGTTTCCAAATGTTTTGGTTGAGGACCTCTTTATACTCTTAAATAGCTCTGGGGTTCTCAGTACTTTTTTCATGTTATATCTATTAGTATTTGCTACATTAGTAGTTAAAACTGAGGAATTTAAAAATATTTATTTTAAAGAAAAAATAAAGTTCATTTATTGTACACATCAATAATATATTTTTATGCAAAAATATTTTCCAAAACAAAAATATTGATGAAAAAAGTTGTATTATTTACAGTTTTACAATAATAGATGTTAGATGGGATCTCATATCTCTTTTGCACTCTCATTGTTGAAATATATTATTTCAGCTGAAGTATATGAAGAAAATACAGTCTTACACAGGTGTGTAGTTGGGAAAGGGAGACATTTTATACAATCCTTTTCAGAAACTTGTAATTCTTTGAAATTATGTCAAATTCAGTAAGTGGTAACATTATTTGCTTTCTGGAATCTGAATTCATGTTCGTGACCTGTTGGTCCTCTGGTATGTTAAAATCTACTGGTGTGTCTTGCACTTGAATTAATTATCTACTATTAATATGAATTTGTAATATCACACATTGGTCATTCAAAAAATACTGCTTCACTGAGTTCTACACAAAACTTTTTTAAAAAGATTTTTTGTTTTTATTCATTTATTTGAGAGAGTGAGCACAAGTAGGGGGAGGGGCAGAGGGAGAGTGACAGACTCTCCGCTGAATAGGGAGCTTGTGGGGCACAATCCCAGGACCCCAAGATCATGACCTGATCTGACAAAGTCAGACACTTAATTGAGTGAGCCACCCAGGTGCCCTATACACAAAACTTTTTATTACACAGTATAAAAAATCACGTTCTCATCGGAGAGGTCTAAATATTGGGAAGGTACGAAGCTCATAGTGACAGGTACGAATTTTCAACAGTCTAATTTTTATTTGAAAGTTTTAATTTTATTATTGGTAACAAATACTGTTTATTTTCCTTGATGTGACAGGCAGACTTTGTTCATCTTTACTAAAATGTCTGCCATGTACCAAAGTCTTCATAAGCACATTTTGTCTATTACTTACTCTTTCAAATAAAATGGTGTTGCATGAAATGAGCATGTAATTCAGCTTGTAACTCAAGCAGTTACTCTTTCTCAGTACAGACATCTTATTCCAGCTTTGGAAGTGCACTGTTTATCTTCTCTTACTTGGTCGCACTAAGTATTAAAAAAGACATGTGCTAAAGCTTCCTTACTATGTAGTTCCAGTTTTATAATGTTTTATATGTGACCAAATCACAGAGATGAGAATAGACTTTAGGTTGCCATGGATTAGGTGCACGAGAGCTGGAGGGAGGAAGGGAAGAAGGTAAATATGGCTATGATAGGGTGGTCTGATGGATCTTTGTGAAGAACCTGTTATTTATTCTGTCTATAGTAGTGGTGATACAAATCTATACATGTGATAAAATTGCCAGTAACTAAACACAGAAATGTGTATTGTACATAAAGCTGCTGAATTTATGAATAAGGCTGATGCACTGAATCACTGTCAATTTTCTAGGTTTGTTGTTATACTGTAGATATATGTTACCATTAGGGAAAACTAGATGAAGAGCATCTGTGTGGAAACTCTCTGTATTATTTTTTAAACTCCATGTGAATTTAGATTTACTCAAGAAGTAATAACTTTTACTTTCACATAAATGGCACTCTTAAGTACTTTTTAAAAAAATTTTTTTAAGTACACAGAACGTAGAAGTGAAGACTACCAGTAGTTTTACCCACCTTGCTTTTCTGTCATTAGTGCAAGTGTTAGCACAGGCTAATAATAGCTTAGCATTAATATTTTGAAAATGTTTTCCCTGGCAGACCCTCTAATTGAGCTCTCAGGAATGCCCGGACATCTGCAGTCCACAGTTTGAGAATCAGTGACCTAAAGCTTCCCAGCCTTTATTTAGCTGAGGAAAACAAATAATATACTTAAGACTGTGTATGGGTCTCTGCATCTCTCTCCAGTGTTTTACATTATACTCTTGTTTGTTGGATATTACTGTACTCTCTGAAAATACAGAAATAGATGTTTATAATGATATAAATGGCAGAAATGAGAAGGGTAAAACTTTCGAATTAACAGCTTTCTATACCTATGCTGTGCAGTACGGTAGCAACTAGTCCTATCTGGCTATTTAAGTTTAAAATCTAAAAGATTAAATGTATATAAATAAAATTTAAGTGGAATTAGTAGTTATGGAGTTCCAGCTTTACATGATGAAAAAATCCTGTGGATCTTTTGCACAGTGTGCATATAATTAACACTAATGTCCAGTTAAAAATGATTGAGGGACGCCTGGGTGGCTCAGTTTGTTAATCAGTTGCCTTTAGCTCAGGTCGTGATGCCAGGGTCCTGGGATCAAGTCCCTCATCAGACTCCTTGCTCAGCAGGGAGCCTGCTTCTCTCTCTCCCTCTGCCTGCCACTCTGACTGCTTATGGGCTCTCTCTCCCTCTCTCTCTCAAATAAATAATAAAATCTTTTAAAAAATGGTTGGGCTGTAAATTGTATTTTGTGTTTTGTACCATAATATTCTAATTTTTTTAAAAGATTTGTTTATTCACGAGAGAGAAATAGAGAGCACACATGAGTGTGTGAGCACAAATGGGAGGGGCAGAGGAGAGGGAGAGAGAATCTTAAGCAGACTCTGTGCTGTGGAGCCCGAGGTGGGGATCGGTCTCACAACCTGAGCCTGAAACAAGAGTCGGATGCTTAACCGACTGTGCCATCCAGGTGCCCCTAATATATATATATATATTTTTTAAAAGATTTTATTTATTTATTTGACAGAGAGAAATCACAAGTAAGCAGAGAGGCAGGCAGAGAGAGGGGAGGAAGCAGGCTCTCTGCTGAGCAGAAAGCCCGATGCGGGGCTCGAACCCAGTACCTGGGATCATGACCTGAGCCGAAGGCAGCGGCTTAACCCACTGAGCCACCCAGGCGCCCCCCCCCTAATATATTTTAATTTAATGAATTCATTTAAATAAAATGAAAAATTTGTGTTTTCAGTTGCGTTAGTTAGATTTCAACTATTTAATGTGGCTAATGGCTGACGTATTGAACAGTTTAGATGGAGGCCATTTACAGTTGTTGCAGAAATTTCTAATTACACTGGCTGTGTAACCTTCAAGAAGATAGTTCTCAGGGCGCCTGGGTGGCTCAGTGGGTTAAAGCCTCTGCCTTTGGCTCAGGTCATGATCCCAGGGTCCTGGGATCGAGCCCCACATCAGGCTCCCTGCTCAGCGGGGAGCCTGCTTCCCTTCCTCTCTCTCTGCCTGCCTCTCTGCCTACTTGTGATCTCTATCTGTCAAATAAATAAATAAAATCTTTAAAAAAAAAAAAAAAGAAGATAGTTCTCAAGACGCTGAGGTGCTTGGAGGCATTGTGGATACCAGCACGGTCAGAGTGTTGGTCTAGACTTTACCTTAGGGTATTTTCTTTGCTTTTCTGGCCAGATTTAAGTATCAAATATTTATTTATGTGGTGGAAGAGTTTCTCACTATTTATATTCTATAGTAGCTAGTAACAAGCATGAAGGAATACATTCATGTATATGCACACACATATAAAGAAAAAAATTAAAACAGTTCAGAACTTTTATAAATTAATAATTATGTTTTAAAAATTTGGTGTAGCTGTAGTCTTCTTTTCAGATTTTAAAAGGTATTCCCAGCTCTGAATGATAGAAAAAGATTTGCCTCTAGCACCTATACAGTTTGATATTTTACATTCTAGCATTTTATATTAATAATGGAATTTTTTTGGCACCATGAGTTAAGGGTATATATTCACCTTTTACCAGAAATTATTATCCAGTTATCCCAAAACATTTTATTAAGTAATTCTGTGTATTTTTCACTGACTCGAAATGCTACTAGTACCTTCTATACATATATGTGCTTATTTTAACATTCTCTGTCAGTAGCATTCATTCCGTATCATGTTCTTCTGTATCTTTTTTAATGACTATAAAAGATTATACTCTATGGCTGAGTAAATAATTTTTATACTTCTATCTTTTATCAGTTAAACTGTGAATTTCTTGAAAGTTAAGAAACCTGCACCAATAAATCTTCATCCTCATTTATGTATATAGCCCACAACTATATATAGTGTCTCTTTGTATTAGATTTCAATAAAATCTGTTTATTGATTGTGATTTATGAGATGATTTGTGAGATGATTTATGAGATTTATTAATTGTGATTTATGAGATGACATTTATGTTCCAAGAATATTTAGAATTTTGCAAAATACAGAATTTCTACTGGATTTTCTGGCTGAGTTTATTTTTCTTTTCTATCATGTGAAGATGAAACTGAAGGATAAAGGTTATTTTCATGACTTTATTATTAAAGTAATCCTTTTGATCCTTGAATAAGGAAAAACATGTAATACGGAATTTTTAAATAGAACCATAAGTTGTATCTTGTACTTTCCTTCCAGTTCCCATTCCTCTGAAGTAGGTGATGCTGTTTTCTTAGCAAACTAAGTTTGCTCAGGAAGACATCTTATGTAAATTTATTCATTTATTAATATATTAATTTTATGTATCAAAAAATCCCTACAAGTAGGGTGCATTTATATTTTCTCATTGAATGACTAGTATAATTTCACCTCTTCCCTAGAAAAACATGAACATTTAACATGCCTCCCCTTTATTTGGCCTTATGAATATATCTGTTCTTTTTTTCTTTTTATTAAAGGTTTTATTTATTTATTTGACAGACACAGTGGGAGAGGGGACACAAGCAGGGGGAGTGGGAGAGGGAGAAGCAGGCTTCTTGTCGAGCAGGGAGCCTGATGGGGGCTCGATCCTAGGACCCTGGGATCATGACCTGAGCCGAAAGCAGATACTTAACGACCGAGCCACCCAGGCGCTCTGAATATATCTGTTCCTTGAAAGGAATTCTTGTGTCAAATGGATAAGCTTCTTTAAAATGTCAGAGTATGAAAACACTAATTCAAAAAGATTTTTGCAGCATCATTTATAATAGTCCAATTATGGAAGCAGCCCAGGTGTCCACTGATAAATGGATAGACAATGAAGATGTGTGAATTGTTGAATCACTATATTGTACACTTGAAACTAATGTAACAATATTGTTAACTTTACTGAAATAAAAACTTTAAAGAGTAAAATTTGGCAGGTATTATGTACTAGCTCCTCAGAGAGTTGTGGGAACTTAATTTTTTCTTTTCTTTTTTTTTTTTTAAGATTTATTTAGGGAGAGAAAGCATGGGGAGGGGCAAAGGCACAGAGAGAATCTCAAGCAGACTCTATTCTGAGCATGGACACCCACACAGGGCTTGTCCCGTGACCCTGAGATCATGACTTCTGCCAAAACCAAGTGTTGGTTTCCCAACCAAATGTGCCACCCAGGTGCCCTGCAACTTCATTTTTCAATCAGATTTGCATGTTCATGCACACATTCACAGTATTGAATTTAGTCATTTTGGTAGTATTTGTTTCAGGTGAAGGAAGAGTCTTAAATAGGAGAATCTTATTATTTTTAAAGATTTTATTTATTTATATGACAGAGAGCACAATCAGGGAGAGTGGGAGAGGGAGAAATAGGCTCTCCGCTGAGCATGGATCCTGAGGTAGAGCTTAATGCCAGGACCCTTGGGATCATGACCTGAGCCAAGGCCAGATCCTTAACAGACTGAGCCATGCAGGTGCCCCTTTAATTTTTTTTAAAATTTATTTGTTTTAGAGAGAGAGAAAGAGAGTGTGAGTGAGCAGGGGGAGGGGCAAAGGGAGAAGGAGAATCTCCAGCAGACTCCCACTGATCACAGAGCCCAATTCAGCACTTGATCTCAGGACCCTGAGATCATGACCTGAGCCAAAATCAAGAGTCAGACACTTAACCGACTGAGCCACTCAGGCAACCCCTGTTAGAATTATTTTTGTTGGTTTAAGTCCATTGTATTATATTGCAAAAATTGAAAATCCTTGTTGATTTTTTTCATATATTTTAAAAACCATCACATCTGGACCTGATGCTATATTATGGTGTTTTGTCTTGTAATGGAATTTACCCTCAGATTTTTATCTTTAAATATCCAAATCACTGTTTCTTAAATAGTTATTATGGACTTAAAGGTTATGTCTGCAGCACAGAAACTGTTGTGGTTGGCTTTTTTAAATTGGCATTCTGTTAGCATTTTGTCAGTTAACACCATTTGCTAGTTTTTGTTACTGTTGTGTTCTTATTTCCCCAAGTTGATAAGAAGGTATCAGTGACTTAGGAAGGTTCATTGAAACATAAAAGTAATGATGAAAATGAGATTGTAAGTCTGTAACTCATGTAAACTTAACAGTGAACGGATTGACAGTTTAAATATGAATAATTTGTACATATATCTTTGGAGAAGTAAGTCTTTGTAATACCTGTGAAGGTGCAAAAAGGAAAAGTACAAACAAAACCTATGATGACTATTGAAGTGATACTCTGTTGATCTGTCCCTAGTTCTCTGTTCACTTGATATTATGAAACATGCTTATAGAATTTTCCTATTTAAATATTTGCAATATTTTCCAACAAATTATAGTAGTATATTAAGCAATTTATTCCAGAATGACTTAAACTTGGTGAATCAGGTCATTACATGCAGAGGAGAGAGAAAAAACCTAGATGCATCTTTCACAGTTGCACTCTTTGCAGCATCGACAGGTACAACTTATATCATTCCAAAGAAGTTTCTAAAACCAGTCACAAAGAACTGAATAATCCTCTGAGAGAAGCTAAGTGAGCTATTGGCAAAATTCCTTTATCTGTGCTCTATTAAAATCCCATAATGGCACAGTGGCCACAATGGCATACGTTGTGAAAGTGGAATCACCTCTGTTGTGTGGCTGTCATCCGATATTATGCTTTGTGTTTAGATGAAACCGCTTGTGTAGAATATGAATCTGCTCTTGGCATACATATAATTTGAGTAGAAGAAGTACTTGATTATTTTTTGTTTAAAATAGTAATTCAAAGCTAAAGGAAAAGAAATTCTTCTAATAGTATTCATTTTAAGACCAATGATACAGTGCATGTATTGACAGGGAACCAGCTGTACGTGTTGCCAGGAATGGTATATTACCTAATGAAAGAACTTGTGCCTGAATGGTAATTCACATACCATTTTTTCAATTAACTGTAGATGTGTTTGGTGCCTTATATGTCTCCAGTGTTGAAGATATTAATGAAAATTTTGTATTAAGTCAGATGTGGCCATTAAGCAAATTTTCAGCATCTTCTCTGGAAACAAATTAGGGTGCTCTTCCTTTTTGTAGTACTCTAGCTCTGGGAAGGCAAAATTCTCATGTAACTTCTTGAAGGATAGGAAGAGAACACTTCTGTATGTTTTTTATAAGTTGTACTTCTCAATGTTGTATTTGGTATCTTGACAGAAGCTTTTGCTTCAACCAACATCAACTAAATGTTGAGAATAAAGTGTCAAGATTCCCTAAAACCGACAAGCCTTACCACTGAGAATATGGCTTTCTTAACAGTTGTTCACTTTGTTTAATTTGACAAAGAATGAAATTGGTGCTGTATTTTACAACTATATCCAAATGTTGTCATGAAACTTGACGAAATACTTTTCAACTTAGAGTGCAGACAGAGTTGATAAGAAATCCACTTACCTCTCTTGGAAAGGAGGCAAGATGACAGAGGAGTGGGGGATCCTGTTTCAACTGGTCTCCTGAATTTAGCTGGATATATATCAAACCATTTTGAACACCCATGGAGTCAGCCTTAGATTATGAATATATATCTGGATCTCAACAAGCAGAAATGTGACTGCTTTTTGCAAGGTAGGATGTTTAGAGTCGTGACTCCGTGGGGAGATACCAGAAGATGAGCAGAAGGGGGGAGGGAACCTCCAAAGCTGGTACCTTGGAAGGGGTACAACAGCAGAATGCCAATTCAGAACCCTTAGAAATCTGCTCTAGTGAGAAACATACCTCTCTAAGGGGGGCTTAGGAAATGAAAAGGCAAAAATTCTAGGTGTAGAGCATTGTGGTCTCAGTTTAGGGGGAACCACAGAGCAAAATGGGATTCCTGAAATGGTAGAGTGCCTGAGCATTGGAGACAGGAAGCAGGTTATGGTTCGTGAACCCAGGAAGGGACTCTCAGCTCCGATTGCCATAAACTGGGAGCCAGGCCGGTCGATAACTGCTCTTTCCTTCAAGAGCCTGAAAAAATCTGGAACCTGAACCTTCAACCAGGCAAAAGCTTGCAGCATGGTAGTGGCCAGGAGAAGGCTTCAGAGCAGAACCCACACCTGATTCCAGAGTTTTAGGTGTACACATGAGCCCACAGCCACTCATGGTTTTAGAATCACAAAGGGCAGTGGCACTCCTGGGCCCCTGAGACTACCTCTGAGACAGTTGCTATGGGCGCGCACCACAGGAGGCCGCAGTTTTTAGCAACACCTGCAGAAGTGGATATTGTTTGTCCTGGAAGGGCTATTAAAGAGGACAGATTGAGATTTTTCTGCTCTGGGCCAGAGGTTTGGCTGCGGCTATTTTTGCTCTGATCCTCTGAAGAGGCAGGAAAAGCATCCAGGGAGCAAAAGGCACACAGAAGACTGGTTTCCACTGAGCCCATCCTCCTGACAGGGAGCACGGTATCTCTGCACAGGCGGGGTTACCTGAGAAACAGTGCGGCAGGCCCCTCCCGCAGAAGACAGGCTGGAAGAACAGGTGGATGAGAATCCTATGGATCCTATGAGGCTGTAAAATCCCAACGCCAGAGGAAAATTGTGTATTGAGCTCCAGGTGTTACTTCATGACTTGTTTATTTTTCAGATTTCTTCCCCCTTTTCTCATGCTTTTTCTCTGTTGTATTTTTCTTTTTCTCTTCTCTTCATTTCAGCTAGATGTCTGTTACATCAGCTTATTTTTCAGTTGCTTTTGAACTTGTTATTTTTACACATGTATACTTTTAAAAATAGATATATGCTTTATTTTAGACCTTTTTTCACTCTGTTCAGTTTTACCTTTTTCATACATACAAATTTTACTTTCCTTTTAATTTTGGGATGGGGTGTCCTCTAACACACAGACCAAAATACACCCAGGAACAACCGAAATACACTGCTTTGCCATTGAGAAATTATAGCCCCCCATTTTTCAATTTTTCAGTTTTATTCTTGTGTTTCATTTTGGCTTTAGTTTTTTTTGGTGGTGGCATTTGACCCCCTCTGCATTTTGCTAGGGTGCATCTAGCTTGGGTCATGGTTGATATTTTGGACTCTGCATTCACTCAGCCATTCCTTGACAGAATGACTAGGAGGAGGAACTCTCAACAAAGAAAAGAACCAGAAACGATGTCCTCTGCCACAGAACTAAGGAACATAGCTATAAGCAAGGTGTCAGAGATGGAATTCAGGATAGCAATCATGAAGTCAATAGCTAGGCTTAAAAAAAGCATTAGTGACAATATAGACTCTCTAAGGGCAGAAATGAGATCTAATCAGGCCGAACTTAAAAATGCTATGAATGAGGGGTGCCTGGGTGGCCCAGTCACTACGCATCTGCCTTTGGTGCAGGTCATGATCCTGGGGTCCTGGGATCAAGCCTCGGTCTCCCTGCTCGGCAGGAAGCCTGCTTATCCCTCTCTCACTGTCCCTGCATGTGTTCCCTCTCTCGCTGTGTCTTTCTTTGTCAAATAAATAAAATCTTTTTTAAAAAATGCTATGAATGAGATGCAGTCTAAACTGGATACTCTAACAGCGAGCATAAATGAGGCAGAAGAGCAAATCAGTGATCTAGGAAAAAACTGATAGGAAGGAAGCTGAGGAAAATAGGGATAGGCAGCTAGTAGCCCATGAAAATAGATCAATGAAATGATGCCATGAAACATACCAATGTCAGAATTATTGGGCTCCCCGAGGAGGCGGAGGGAGAGGGAAGACTAGAAGGTATATTTGAGCAAATCATAGATGAGAACTTCCCTAATCTGGGGAGGGAAACAAGCATTTATGTCCAAGAGGCAGAGAGGACTCCTCCCAAAAACAGATAAAAATAAGTCAACATCCCAACATATAATAGTGAAACTTGCAAATCTTAGAGCCAAGGAAGTTACCCTGAGAGAAGCTAGAGGGAAGAGATTTCTTATATATGGCGGGAGGAACATCAGAATAACATCAGACCTGTCCACAGAAAGCTGGCAAGCCAAAAAGGGCTGGCAAGACATATTCAGGGTACTAAATGAAAAGAACATGTAGCCAAGAATACTTTACCCAACAAGGCTGTCATTCAGAATGGATGGAGAGCTAGAGCTTTCAGGACAGGAAGAAACTGAAAGAATATGTGGCCACCAAACCAGCCCTGTGAGAAAAATTAAGGGGGATTCTGTAAGTGAAGAGCAGCTCATAAGTCACACAGACCAGAAAGAAACAAAATCTATAGAAATGGACTTTACAGGTAATAAAATGGCACTCAATTCCTATCTTTCAGTAGTACACTGAATGTAAAGGGGCTGACTGCTCCCATTAAAAGACACAGGATTTCAGATTGGATAAGAAAGCATCCATCCATATGCTGTCTGCAAGAGACTCATTTTGAACCTAAAAACACCTCCAGATTGAAAGTGAGGGGATAGAGAACCTTTACCATGCTAATGGGACCTCTAAAGAAAGCTGGGGTAGCAATCCTCATATCAGACAAATTTTATTTTATTTTATTTTTATTTTTTTTAAGATTTTATTTATTTATTTGACAGAAATCACAAGTAGGCAGAGAGGCAGGCAGAGAGAGAGGAGGAAGCAGGCTCCCTGCTGAGCAGAAAGCCCGATGTGGGGCTCGAACCCAGGACCTGGGATCATGACCTGAGCTGAAGGCAGCGGCTTAACCCACTGAGCCACCCAGGCGCCCCACAAATTGAATTTTAAACCAAAGACCATAGTAAGAGATATAGAGGGACACTATATCATACCTAAAAGGTCTATCCAATAAGAAGATCTAACAATTATAAATATCTAAGCCTTCAACATGGAAGCAGCCAGTTATATAAACCAGTTAATAGCCAAAATAAAGAAACTTTGATAATACATTAGTAGTAGAAGACCTCAACACTTCACTCAAGCAATGGACAGATCATATAAGCAGATCAACCAAGAAACAAGAGCTTTGAATGACACATTGGACCAGATGGACTTCATAGATATATACAGAACATTCCATCCTAAAACAACAGAATACTTGTTCTTCTCCAGTGCCAACAGAACTTTCTCCAGAATAGGCCATCAGGTCTCAACTGGTACCAAAAGATTGAGATTATCCCCTGCATATTTCAGATCACAGTGCTGTGAAACTGGAACTCAACAAGAACAAATTTGGAAGGACCTCAAACACTTGGAAGTTAAAGAGTATCCTGCTAAAGGATGTTTGGGCCAACCAGGAAATTCAAGAACTTAAACAATTCAATGAAACTAATGGGAATGAAAACACATCGACCCAAAACCTATAGGATACTGCAAAGGCGGTCCTAGGAGAGAAATACATAGTCATCCAAGCCTCTTCGAAAAAATTAGAAAAATCCCATATGCACAAGCTAAACTTAACCTAAAGGACTTGGAGAAAGAACAGCAAATAAGGCCTAAACCAAACAGAAGAGAAATAATAATGATTAGAGCAGAAACCAATGAAATACAAATTAGAAAAGCTGTAGAACAGATCAATGAAACTAGAAACTAGTTCTTTGAAGCAATTAGTAAGATTGGTAAACCTTTGGCCAGACTTACCCAAAAGAAAAGGGAAAGTACCCAAATTAATAAAATCATGAATGAAAGAGGAGAGATCACAACACCAAGGAAATAGAAACAATTATTAGACATTATTATCAGCAATTGTATGCCAACAAATTAAGCAATCAAGAAAAAGTGGACGCATTCCTGGAAATGTATAAACTACTAAGACTGAAATAGGAAGAAACAGACAATCTGAACAGTCCAATAACCAGCAAGGAAATTGAAGCAGTAATCAAACCCCCCCCCCCCCCCCCCCCGAAAAAAAAAGAGTCCAAGGCTAGATGGCTTCCCAGGGGAATTCTACCAAACCTTTAAAGAAGAAATAATGCCTATTCTACTGAAGCTATTTCAAAAAATAAAAATAATGGGAAAACTTCCTCTTTCTATGAGGCCAGCTTTACTCTGATCCCAAAACTAGACAAAGACCCCATCAAAAACGAGAATTACAGATGAATACCCTGATGAACATGGATGCCAAAATATTCCTAGCCAATAGGATCCAACAGTACATTAAAAAGATTATTCACCACAATCAGGTGAGTTTTATTCTGGGATGCAGGGTGGTTTAGCTTTCAGAAATCAATCAGCGTGATAGAGCACAGTAATAAAAGAAAAGACAAAAAACATATGATCCTTTCAACTGATGCAGAAAAAGCACTTGATAAAATAGAGCAGCCTTTCCTGAATAAAACTGTTCAAACTATAGGGATAGAGGGAACATACCTCAGTATCATAAAAGCCATCTATGAAAAACCCACAGTGAATGTCATTCTCAATGGAGAAAAACTGAGAGCTTTTCCGTTAAGGTCAGGAACCTGACAGAGATGCCCACTTTCACCATTATTGTTCAACATAGTACTAGAAGTCCTAGCCTCAGCAATCAGACAACAAAAAGAAATAAAAGGCATTCAAATTGGCAAAGAAATCCACTTACCTCTCTTATGTTGGAATGGTTAACTTCAATTAGAAAGTTAACTTTTAAGTTGAAATAAACCTCCAGCCTTCTAGAGTTTGAATGTGATACATACACATAAACTTGATTTTTCGAACAGTGCTAAAAATTATCTTTGGTGAAAAATCTGTGGCTAACTTTTGGGTCATATGTGATGCAATTATCACCTATTTGATAGATTTGAGATGCTTGCTGTCGTAACTTTCAATTTGTGGTCAGATTTAGTACACCTGTTGTGAAAAAGGGAAACTAACCTGATTATAGGTAGGACCTTAATGTTGGTTATAGAGATGGGTATAATGTTACCATGTTCAAAGATTGCAAGTTATCCTCTGTGTCCAGTATGTGTCCATTGATTTTGTTTTGTTTTCATTAATTAAAAGTTATGATAAAGTTTTCAAAGATTTGCTTTGAAGATTTGTGTGTGTGTGTGTGTGTGTGTGTGTGTGTGTAATCTCTATACCCAATTTGGGGTTTGAACTCATGACTGCAGTATCAGGAGTTGGATGCTACACTGACTGAGCCAGCCAGGCATCCCTCAAACATTTGCTTTAAATTGTTAATCCCAGCTAAACTGCCATTAAATGGTCAGCAGATGCTAAAAGTTGTAGAATTTTCTTTTAAAACAAAGTCAAAATACTTTCTAGAGATAGCATTTACTTTGTTACCTTGGATAAGATACTTTGTTTTTGTTTTTTTTGTTTTTTGTTTTTTTTTAGAGATTTATTTATTTGTTAGAGAGACCGGGAGAAAGAGAGCAAGCTTGGCAGTGGGTGAAGAGGGAGAGAATCTTTTTTTTTTTTTTTTTTTAAGAGAATTTATTTATTTATTTGACAGAGAGGGATCACAAGTAGGCAGAGAGGCAGGTACAGAGGGGTGGGGGGAGCAGGCTCCCTGCTGAGCAGGGAGCCCAATGTGGGCTCCATCCCAGGACCCTGAGATCACGACCTGAGCTGAAGGCAGAGGCTTAACCCACTGAGCCATCCAGGCTCCCTGAGAGAGAGAATCTTAAGCTGACTCCCCACTGAGTGTGCAGTCTGACATGGGGCTCAATCTCTTGACCCACAAGATTACGACCTAAGCCAAAACCAGGAGTCAGACACTCAGCCAACTGAGCCACCCCGGTGCCCTGACACTTGAATTTTCTGACCTTTGATTTCCTCATTTGTAGAACTGGCATTGTGGTGGTAAAAGGTGATTGTACAGTAATTGATTTTTCCTTATTTAATCTTAGGAACTTACTTGTGAAGTAGATTAGCTAATAATTTTACATTAATGGGAAGGATAAATTACTTGCCCAAGTAAATGGCCGTTGGGATTTGAAGCCAAGTCCTGTGATTCTGTGTCCATTGCTATTGCCCTTATTTCATTTTAAACATGTTACAGATTTCTTCTTTTTTTTTTTTCCCCTGAATTCAGTAGCACAAATGCTAGTTTGTAGTATTTAACATGGTTTCATAATGAAAAGCTTATACTCTTATTTTCAGAAAACCTATGGTAAGTTAGTACCTAATACCGCTTACCCCATGCTTTTGTCTAAAGTTCGTATTGATTATATATTTTTATGTAAAAAAAAATGGTCGTGTAAAAGGATTAAAGTCATTTAAAAGGATTAAGCAGTGGAAGAGAACAGCAACAATATAGCAGTTAACCTAGTGAACTGCTAATTTGTCTCTGGGGTGTCTTCCTCAACGGTTTTCTTTGCTTGTAGGTACTTTGGAAAACTCAACACAGCAATAACACATTCTCTCAGCCATGTTTCATTTTGTTTGTGGCATGATCTGTCCGTTTCTGAAATAGATGAATTGACAGTGAGTGCTCTTTGTACTTAGGTTATCAAATCATTGTACTTAGTCGTTGGGTTGCAGATGTCTACTTATCAGGAGGTGTTTAAGGTAACCTCTTAAAAAATGCCACTCTGGGGACGCCTGGGTGGCTCAGTTGGTTGAGCAGCTGCCTTCGGCTCAGGTCATGATCCCAGCGTCCTGGGATCGAATCCCGCATCGGGCTCTTGCTCGTCGGGGAGCCTGCTTCTCCCTCTGCCTCTGCCTGCCGTTCTGTCTGCCTGTGCTCGCTCTCTCTCCCTCGCTCTCTCTGACAAATAAATAAATAAAATCTTTTAAAAAAAAATGCCACTCTGATTCTGAATTGCTGCATATTGTGGTAAAGATAAGTTTTTAAAAGTAGAGCTGTAAACTGTACTAGTAAATACTTTTGTAAATTTCTTTTGAATACTTTGAGTTATCCTGCCATATATATTCAAAATATGATATTGTTCTTGTCATTTTTTTGACAGACCCCATATCCCTCTGGACAGAATGCAGGTCCAACCACGTTGGTATACCCTCAAGCCCCTCAGACAATGAATTCACAACCTCAAACCCGTTCTCCGGTAAGTATACAGAAGCTTTTTCTAGACAGTGTTTTCCATTTAAGTTTGTGTTTTTAGGAGCTTGGGTTCCTTCGGCTAAAACTTTTACTCGTTTTTGGAAACTTGTTCCAAGGACAGTTTATTTTACTTTATTATTATTATTACTATTATTATTATTATTATTATTGGTCAGCACTGCATTTTCAGACTTTTAGTATAGGAATAATTTAAATTTATTGAGAGAAGAAATGGAGCTTTTTATCTTCTTTTACTTTTCTGTGGCATGATTTTTTTTTTTTAATCTGGTTGCATTCAAGTTCATTTTAGCTCTTAATTTGTTGTACTGTTCACAATTCAGGAGGACAGTAAAGCACGGTGATTTTTAAAAGTAAATTAAATTTCATTAATTAGACTCTCAAATTTCAGTGGTTTGGGAAGTAAGATTTCTGAATCGGTGTCACTAGATCAGTTCTAACCATTTGACAGTTTGGACAATGCGTGACATACACCAATGGTGTATTCATTTTTTCAGATGGTAAATAAATTGCGATACAAATTAAAATGCTGTCATCCTCTTTGCTCATCCTTTACATGGATTGCAATAAATATTGCAAAGACTGAGAATTTACTCTAGGTTCATCCTTCTGTTTCACAAAAATATATAGTGGCTTCAGCTGTCCATTCCTTAGAACGTCGTTTCCTGCCCTGCATGACTAATTTTTGCCAGAAGGTGCTTCTGTAACATCTCACGTTGTATCTCACATTCCTACTTGTATCTCAGCTCTGTGTTTTCCTCAGAGTACAGGTATCTTCTTTTGGTTCCCCACCCCTGCTTTTTTGCCTGTAGTATAGGGGTATTTCGTTGCATTAGCTCCTATTCATTTGGTTTTATGCATGAACTGAGAAATGTTGAAATGTATGAAAGATTGCTCAAAGAACTAGAGATCATGGACTGCACCAAAATGTAATCTCTTTCTTACCCTCTTCTGTCTTCCTTTTCCCTATTGCCCTCTTCTCCAATCCCTGTTCTTAGATCCTGGTTCTCCCCAGGGGGTGGAAGAACCTTTCTGAAGAGGTGGGACTTTGGTCCTAGTTGCCTGTTTGCTTGTCTTTTTTTTTTCTTTTTTTCTTTTTTCCTTTTTCTTTTTCTTTTTTCTTTTTTCTTTTTTTTATTTTTGCTGAAATGATCGACAAGATGTCCGATGCAAGTTGTGTTCTGAGAGTGGTTTGGGGTTGTGGATACTTGACTTCTTGGAGTGGGCCTGAGATGTCACCAGATTAATTTAGATAGGCCCTGCTTCTAGTCATTAAACATGGGACATTATGGTAAGCTCTTATTGCAAAGAACTATGGCCCTCTTCACCCCCATCCCCCTTTTATAATTATTGAAAGAAAAGAAATTTACATGGTTAGAACTGGCGCAAAACCTGACTGAAGAGCTGCATCTCTAAACCAGTTTTTTTGACAGCCCAGCAGAACAGTGCCAATACATTGCACAGACAACTGGAAGAGGAGGAAGGTTTTGGAACAGACTCCCGTTTACAGGTCCTTGGCTGGAAGAGGCTGGATAAAATACTGCATTGTAAGCAATATAACAAACTGTACTTCTTGCAGGCAGTGGTGCCTCTGGCACTCATTATTTTTGACCACATCCATTTATTGGCTGATGAACAGAAATGCTTTGATTGCGTCTTCTCTGGAAGTCTGACCTAGCATGGCAGTTTCTGCCAGGCATAGCGGGGAAAAGAATAACAAATTGGGTGGGTCTTCTTGATTGGGAATTAGACAGGAGTAATTTGGGGTTTAGATTTTCCTTTATTTTAAACTCGAAGAGGGATATCCCTTTCAGATAAATTTGATATTAAAAGATAAATTTCAAGGCTTCTTTTTCCCTCTTTCCTTTTTATAATTGAATATCAAAGAGGAAATTGTCTGTAGTTGTCAGCCATGTTTCTGTGGTCATAAACTCTTCAGATACTATCCTCTATGCAATTTTTGCCATCTGCTCTGCTAGTGACCATTACCACCCCCATTACTAAAAACCACACACATAACATTCCATTACATATCCCAAAACAAGTGCAAGACTAGCAAACCCTAGACTACTCTTGCTTGTTGTTTTGGGTCCAGTTTTCTTTATTTCATTTGTGTTGGTGCTGGGAGGGTGAAGTTGGGATATGAAATTTGACAGGATTGCATTTTCTTTCTACATCCCAAATTGCCATAGTTTAGTCTCATCCATCCCACAGCTATCTCAACTGGTGAGGAGAGGTAAGCTGTTGCACTAAGGAAGGGACTCTTCCCTTGGCTTTGTAGAGCAGCTAAAGCTTACTCCATTCTATTTCTGCATTAATGGGCCATTGGCAATTGCACAGTTTAGGCTCTTCTGTTCTTCCCTGGACAGCTGCCTTTGCAATCCAAGTGGCTTCACATGGCACCCCCTCCCTCTTTCAGGTTATCTTTGTGTCTGTATTTCTATTTGATGTATAGTATCTTAGTGAAATTCATATTACTGAAAATTTGTTTAAAAGCAAAAAGGTACTGGTTAGCTACCTATCTGTTCCATTTTCTGGTTATACTGGAACTCTTTAAAAAATAGTTTATTTTTAAATAGCCTCCAAAGTATCTATTAAATGCCTCATTGGAAGGGGGAACAGTTTGGCTTTTGCAGTAACCTGTACCCACTGGTTATATTTTGTGGTTCTAAGTGCCAAAGATGCATCAGTGTTATGTTGGCCATGCCCTGTTGCCAACTGTGCACAGAAGGGTGAGTGAATGGGTGGGTGGGTGGCATTAACATTGGATCCAAGTTCACAGAAGGCTGCTTTCCTTAATATCTACAGTCCTCACCATCTAAAAACCCCTTAAAAAAATAAAAGGAAGAAATGAATGTTTCTATTTTTAATATGAGCCAGCAGCGACTACAGTTTGTTCTGTTGCTTACAGTTACCCATAGGATTAAGACTGTTGTCATTCCAAGTGGAAAGCTCAATAGCCAATGGTGACTAGTGCAAAATAGACTAGGGTACTTTTCAACTAACTTGTGTTTTTTTTGGTTTGTTTGTTTTTTTTGTTTTTGGTTTTTTTTTTAATATATGTGTAATTTTATAAGGTACTCCTCTTGCTCATAGAAAGTTCTCTTTTGACTGGAACCTTCCAAATATATGAAGTTGCAACTTTTATTTTAGAGCCTTAGAAATGAGACCTTTCTGTGGAACAGTGATAAGACAGGTACTGCTATACTCAGGTTAATTTTTTAACGTGGCCCTTCTCTCTCATTTTCTTCAAAAGTGTCATGAAGAAACATCTCACTTCCACCCCTACTTTCATACCACATGGGTGGTATTGCCTATTCTTGAAATTTGGTGTCCATAGTAGAGGTATGATCTGTTTTCTTTTCATAATTGGAAAACTGAAAATATAAGACCTCAGTTTCTATGAAGAGAAAAAGTTCACGAAGTAAAGGTCCCCTTATCATCATTCTGAAAAACTCTTTTACAGTAGTTAGCAGATATAATGGCTGACCTAACACACCCTAATCACACAGGTCATCAAGGGCTCATTAATTTATGCTGAAAAACTTCAAATTGTGTTTAAGACACTTTTCATTACTTGAAAAATAGGTGATGTTTTAGCTTTTAAGAAGAATTCTTAATAAAGCAGTCTTCAACCATCTCCTGCATTGTGGCATGTGCTCCACTGCAATTTTTTGAAAATTATTTATGTGAAATAACAGCAGTTGGGGAATAATTCCACATCTCTTGCATGTAACTTAAATTCTGAGTATGAGGGATTGGTTCTTAGTTAATCTTCAGTCTGATTCACCTGCAGTGTTAATAGAAGGAAGGCTTTCTAGGAAATAACTGAAGATGTATTTTAGTTTCTTAAATGTATTCCATTCAAGTCCTGTGTGGTTTGCATTCAAAACTGCTTTGTAAATATTTTCTTTTCACTATTAAGGGGGTCGTTAACATTTCAATAGTTAATGTATTAGTAGCCAGTACATGACACTATGTCCCGAATAGTTTTCTCTGTCTTTTTTAGTGAAATCACACTGGAAGTCTAGTTAATGGTCTAGTGAAGAATAGTGGATCTTACAAGTTTAGTATTTAAAATTTTATTAGTAGGAAAGCTTTTTCTTTCATTGTACATTAGGGAAAGTAAGAGAGTGTGTATTATAAGCTTTTAAGCTCTCTGTTGGGCTAAGGAATTATATTTTTTTGTTTGTTTTTATTCTCAGTATCAAATAGCAGTAGGTACATATGGACAGTGTTGTGCTGTTGTGTATAAAAACTGAGAGATTTGATTTCTTTTACTCTTTTCTTCCTGAGCCTATACCAGTACCACTTTGATTAATCATTTTAGAGGGTGATGTTCTTTACCAGCTATTTGCTTTGGTATGCCTGATATTAAACTTTACTAGTTAATTGTATTTAAATATATATGTCATATTTTATATATTTAAATATATATTTATATATTATAAATATATTTGTATATTTATAGATATATAAATGAAATTTTATTCTTTAAGAAATAAAGGAAGATACTGAAATTTCCATTTCATGTGTGAGATACCCCATTAAACTAAAGTGAATTTGAAATCAGTCCTGTTAACATTCTGTATTTCCTGTTGGACATTTTAATTACCTCCTGGCTATTTCTTGTAATATAAAAACTTCTCCATTTCCTCCAGCTGTATCAGTTGCATAAGCACCCCTGACTTTTTCATGTTTGTCTTAATATAATCACTTAGTATTTCAAACCTTCTTTTGCTTTATTTTAGGATTTTTTTTTTTTTTTTTTAAATATTCCTATCAGAGAGATACCCTTACGTGCCTAACAGCTTAGCTGTTTCTCTCCCAGCTGATAAATGGCAAACTATAGCTGGAGTGGTGTTAACCTGTTGAATCTTAGTACCTGTCTGTCACTGTCCTGCAGCAAAGCTTTGACTGTTTGTGGTTTTTTTTTTTTTTTTTTTTTTCTTGTGGGTTTTTTTCTTTTGGCATATTGTGTGACATTTTGGTTTTTGTTGTGGTGTTTCTGACTCTTTGTGCCTTTCCTTTTGTGTTTGTTTTCCCTCCTTTTCTCAGTTTGCAGCGGGGCCTCGACCTGCCCATCACCAGGTACTGTACCCTTGCCCCTTCACTATCACCTTTAACTAATAGGTGGGGGCTTTAGTAGCTGCTGACCCTTAGAATGCTGCCATTCCAGGGAACCACCCAATCTGTACTCTTTAAGAGTAGCTCCAGTCTCCTGTGCTTCTGTTCTTTTTGTCCTTCACTAATTTCACGGCATTTTGTTATTAACGAACACATTCCCTTCTGTTAATGGCACAATTTAAAAATAATAAAGTGTTTTTTTCCCCAAAACAATAATTGTTCTCAATTTAGGGAACCCTGAAAAATTTCAGATATGGTAAGCCCTCACAGATTTTGTGGTTATATGTATTGTTTAAATTTGACTGGAACAGGCAACATTCTAAGGGTTTTCTGTTAACATTCTGATGTAACTTGTATTGATGTGTATAAAATAGCATTAGTATTTCTAAAACCACTTAATCTCAGTTACTAACTTAGATCTAATATCAAATCAACAGTAATACGTAGTCATTTGTTTCATAGAATTATTCTCAGGATACGTAGAAAATAAATACATTATTTAATTTTAATATTTGTAGCCAGTTGGTTCTTTTTAAATGAAGTAATTATATAAGTTAAAATTCAAAAATGTATAAGCTGACACTAAGTTATTTAGCAGGAATATACTAGAGGAGGTGGTTTGGGATAAAGAAAAACCTTGCAGGGTTTTTCCCTCCAAATAGCTTCTTACGGAGTGTCCTGAAACATTTTCTCTTGCTACAGTAGAAAGGGCCTAGGCCTTACAGATCTGGGTTCATATTACCAGCTTTACTGTGCAACCAGCTGGGTTAAACAGATCTTTTTCTCAGCCTCAATTCCCTCATATGGAAAACGGGAATAAATGCCCTCCATTTTAGAGATAAGATTCTTTAGGCATGTGACACAAAGTAAACAGCAGTAAGTGGTAGCTGTTTTTTGATACTGTTATGCAGCCTAGCATGGTTTGATAAAATGAAAGAAGTGTTACCCATTGTTTGCCTGCGTTAATCATAGTTAGAATTCTTATTATTGAGTAAATGGACATGGTGTAATTGCAGGATTTCATTGTCTACCAGTGATACAAGGCTCTATTTCTCAAAATGAAGTCTTTTCAATTTAGATGATATAAAACCAAGCAAATTCTGAGGTGCTAAGGACACTTTGCAGGAGAACTCAGATATGGTTATGTGAAGTGGATGGCAATTCTTTGGGTTAGATGAAGAAATAAAATTCGGGTATTTTTAAGTATCAACAGACAGTGTTGTTAAAGTACTTTAAGAGCTTACAGTGGGGTGTCAACTAGACCTAGGTTTGAGTCTTACTAACTGAGTGGTTTTGGGCAGTTTATTCATTGGTCTCAGCCTCAGTTTTTTCATCTGTAAAATGGGGAAAATACTAGTACTCATCTTAGGACTGATATGAAGAGTAAACGAGATAATGGAAGGACAGTGATTAGCGGTGTTTGGCATATACTACAATTCTAGATTGATTACTAATAATTGAAAAGAAGGTAAGCCCATAGGTAAAAAGGTTGATTATAATTTTTATAAAGTATTTCGTCAACAGTCATAGAGGCAAGGCTTAAATTTTAGTCAGGGATCAAGCCAGAGAACTACTCCTAACAGAGAAACCTAGGACATCTCTGCTCCAGAAGCAGTGTAGAAAAAAACTGATTAAGAAAAACTATTTCTAAGCTCCTTCATATAAGGCTGAGTGTTTCTATAATTTCTATTCAGTTGCATTGGTCCTCAAATAGGGGTGTTGTAGTTAAGCCTTTATAAAAAAGTCTACTCTGGGAAAATTTGTTTTCTGAACTTTCTCCTGAGCCTAAAGTCTTATGATACTCTTTGTCTTCTTTAATTCCAAAAAACCAAGGAAAACTTAAAGGAGTCTTGGTAAGAAAAGGTTGATTTCACTTCTGAAATGATTTTCATGTGTCATATGACTCAAGAAAGTTTTGGCAGATTGGTTCTTTATTTAGCTATGGGATGATGCTTGTGAAGTTATGGCATGTTTCAACCATTAGAAAAGTAGAACTCCCTATGTGTATATACTTATTATTTATTCATTAGCAAGGAAAGTAATTACATTTTGACACAAGTTCTTGAAGATCGATTTTTGAGATGGATCATAAATCCAGAGTGTTACTTTTGGATACAAAAACTTTAGAGAGCTGGCTGCTTTTTACTCTGGCATTCCTCCTTTCTAAATAGCAGTTTAAAATTTTTCTTACACCAGAGAGAATTGAGTATGGAAACCTATAACTTTGGTGGAGGCAGCAGTAGGAATTAGTCCCCTTGGAAAACTAGGAGAGGGAGGGCCGGGAGTTGAAGTGACACTGCTGAGCAGGAGCTAGCTGAAGCCGTGGTGTGGCGGAGAGAGAATTGTTAGGAAGAGTTTGCTCTGCTTTATCCATGGCTATCCAGTCCAGTTTGGTTTGTTCCAGTATGGACTAGGTATTGGCATTTTGGGTGGGATAACCAGTTATGAAATCCTTCCCTGTAAATTGCAGTTCATTTAGCAACCTTAGGACTCTAAATGCCAGTAGAATTCCCCCAGTGACAATTATAAAACAAAACAAAACAAAAAACACCTTCACATATTTCCAAATAACCTCCATGGAGATGATACTATTTCCCACTTGAGAATTAATGGTTGAAGTTTGTATTTAAAACAGTCTTCTCCTCAAATCTAAAGTCATGTAGAGGGGCTCCTTGGGGGCTTAGTTGGTTAAGTGTCCCACTCTTGGATTTTGGCTGAGGTTGTGATCTCAGGGTCGTGAGACCGAGCCCCATGTCGGGTTCCATTGGTGGGCATGTAGCCTGCTTGAGATTTTTTCCCTCTCCCTGTGCTCCTCCTCACGTCCCCATCCGATGTCTCAAAAGAAAACGGAAGGAAGGAAGGAAGGAAGGAAAAGAAAAAGAAAGAAAGTCAGTCAGGTAGAGGTTCATAGAGAAGGAGATGCTCATAAGACAAAACAGGACATAGAAACTTGTATAATGAGAGCAAATGGTAAAAAACATTGAGTGGTACACAGAATACATTTTTAAAGGGTAAAACATCTATGTCCTAGGTTATTGTTGGTTTGTTGTGAATTGAAGGCATACATGATTTTTTAATCTATAATTGTTTTCTTTGGTCAGAAAGAATTAAATCAGGGGTTATAATTAGCTTTGAATAGTTAGACTTAGTGAATAGATTTCTTATTTCTCCTTTATTGAATTGTTCATCAGTGGCTGCCTTTCTGACCACATATCCTTTCATGCTTTGATCTTTTTTTTTTTAAACACAGTAATTTGATGCTGGATGATGGTTCCTGTGATTGTTGTTTCTAAAGTCCAACTGTAAATACGTTAAGTTTTTGTGACTGCTTAGTAACCAGTGGTTCTATAAACATTACAAAGAATAAAAATACTGTTATTTAGGTAAGCTAATTGGAGGTAATTGCTTGTGAAATGAAAACACGATTATCCAGTTCAGTAATCTAGAACCTATGTGTATATTTTTTTTTCTTCTTTTTAAAATGAAGTTAACTGAATTGAAATGAAACAACATTCTGGATAGTGATATTTTTAGTTGAATAGGATCAAGAAACTGTTACAGAGTGTATTTCTTGGAACTACTTTTAGGTAGAGTATCTTTCTGTGTGGCCAGCTAGAGCTCTTACTGAGTCCCTCAAGTCAGGGATACCATGCTCCAGTTAGAATTATGTCAGCCGTGTCTTCTTCCAGTACCATTAGTTTTTTAGTTTTAGGCTTTTACAGGGATTCTTTCAGATTAATTAATTAGGATGTTCCATTCTTTTTGCATTTTGTAGCCTGAAGAGAGCTTTGGATTAGACTAACAATTTTCTTACAAGGTAAAAGAAGAAGTACTAAGTAATTTTATATGCAGACACCCATGGCTTTAGAAATATGGCAACTATTTTTACTCTGATGTTTGAAAATCCCAAGGTAATTAGAAACAGAAAGAACAGAACGTACACTCATAAGGAAAGCAAGTCACTTGGTATAATGTAGATTCTGGCTTGTGTTATTAATTTCATGTTTAGTTGTTGAAATTTGTGTAGTTGTGGTTTAAAGTTACTTGTGTTCCTGTCCTATTTTACTTTTGGGTTTCACAACAGAGATCAAGTGTTGGTTATATTCTATGGCTGAGTAGTCGGCATTTTGAGAAAGACCAGGAAATTGGTATTTAAAAGTGTTCATAGAACAAAAATATTTTGCAGTGTCTTGATACATGGTTTTAGTTCCCATAATATTGACAAATGTTGAATAGTGTGCCATATTTGAAGTAATTGGATTTAGTGTAAACAAATAAAAGCTTGATAAAGCTTAACAGTACTTCACATCAAGGAAATATGTTACCTAGTGGCAAACAGCATTGAAACTGCATGTTTTCCTGTTGTAGTTTTGTTCTTTTTGCTAAAAGATTAAAAGAAAAGAAAACAGCTGGCTTATTTTTGTTTTTTAAATTTTTTTCATTATGACCCTTCAAGGTTTTTGTGTTGTTACATTTGAAGTCTTAGTTTCTGGTAGAGAAATATTTGTATTGCTCTAGGCAGTTTCTTAGATTTGGAAAATAAAATAAATGAAAGCTTAGAGGTTTGCCTCTGGGGTCAGACTTGGCATATCAAGCCAAGTGGAAATAAGATCACGCATTTATGCAGCCTTATGACCAGTCCTCTTAGATTTTTCAGAGCTTAATGTAAGTCAGTCATGGGCAGTTTATCTAGTGCCTTAATCACCAAAGAGTTGTAGGGTTAGGGCAGAGATAGTAAAGAAAAATACAGGTTGGGAGTTGGCATAACTTGGGAATCTTAGCTTCACTACAAACTAACTTCGAGCCTCAGATTTCTTATCTTGGGAAATGGATAAAATATGCTCATAAGTGATAAAATATTGAAGTGTTACAACAACTGCACCTATTTCTTAAGGGGGTTATGAGGATCAGAGTACCTGCCTGTCAGAGTCCCCGGCACATAGTAGATTCTGGGTAAATGTCAGTTTTCTTTAACAGTGACATAACCTGCCTATCTTTCCCTCCTTTCTCAGCCTATTTTTACCTATGAGCAAAGTATTCTACAAGGATGCTCATTTTTCAGAGTCTGCAGCATAAACAGACAGAACACCTGTCCCTGAACAGAATCCTCGGGGTTTTTTCCTTCCATCTGACATAATCCTCTATGGCACTACTATCTAGTAGAACTTTTGTAATGGTGGTGAAAATGTTAGTGTGTCTGTGTTGTTCACGACACATGTTTCCACATGTGGCTATTGAGCACTGAAAATGTGCAGTGCGACTGAAGAACGGAATCTTTCGTTATAAGTCATCAAATATGGCGAGTGGCTATTGTATTGGACAACTCAGCTCTAGAGCTTACATCTTCTAATTCTTAATGAAACATAAATTATGTGATATTGGCCACGTGCAGGGAAGGTACAGAAAGAATTTAGAATGTAATAGCCCTCGTTATAAATTGGTATAAGTCAGCAGAGTATCTGGTTGATACTTGAATGATATCCCACTATGTGGACTCTTCACTGCTTATTCCCTTACAACTTGGGAGAAAATTACAGCACTGCTATTTTCCTCAAAAGTACGTTAGAATTTTTAAAGATATTAACCTAAAAAATTCATAATTCCAAATCTTACTGTTCCTCTAGGAGGCTGAACTATATATTGCAGAAAGCTAGGGATTTCAGAAGCATATTTTTTATATAGTTTTTTTTTGCTTTGCAAAATAATAATTATTCTGTAGTTTTTTCCACATAGGAAGAACTAATGTGATTGAATATGATTTTTCGAGTTGCTGAAAATGAATGGGTAGTTTTCAGAGAATATCAAATTATTATGTAGTTTTTTAGAGATATCCTTGTCTTTTGATGATTTTAGAAAGAGTGAAGTCATGAAAAGTGATAGAATTACCAACATATTCAAAAAACATTTATTCCTAATGTTATTGGCAAGGAAACTTTAGGTAACGGTATAATTATCACATCCTTAGAAGTATTTTCCAAGGGGTAACATTTTCCTTCTGGTTTCTAGAATGTTACAGTGAAAGTTAGCTCTCATGAGTACTCTAAATTCAGCCTCTGTTATAAATGTATCCAAGCCCTTTGGAAAAGTTGCACAAAATACCACCTCAAATGAGAGCTGATTCTTTCCCTTGCCATTGTCCTGGCATACTAGTGGACCATTGAAAGATAAGAGACTTAAAACAGATTGAAATCAAGTTTGGGGATGATACTTATGTTGTACATGATTCCTCCCTTCTCTACCTAGCCTTTTCTGGCATTTTCATCAGTGACTTGGATTAATGACATGCCTGTCAAATTTGCTGATGGTTATGTGGTTTTGACCTTGTATTATACATTTGGAATCCAGAAGTATCTGTACAGTCTGAAATGATGGGTTTGAAATTAGCCAAATACATTTTCAAAGAAACAACATACACAATTCCCCGTCTGAACTTCATTACACAGCTCTAAGAGTATACACAAAAGTGAAGAACATGACTTGTTGCCAGGTTATATATAAAGAAGACGTAAGGGTTTTATGAGATTGTAACTCAGTACCAATCAGTAGTAAAATGTGGTTGAGAAAACAGCTCCTGTTATTCTTGGTTTTATTAATGGAAATATAGTCAGCCAGAATAAGAGATGTTGCTGTTTCATTTAGCCACAGATAAATTGATTGAGTGAGCCCAGGTACATTCTAGGGAGACACTACCTGGGTATTTGTGTTTGGTTCTCCATTTAGTGAGACTTTTAACTGTGGGACCATATTGAGAGAAGACTGAAGAGGGAATTTAATATGTTGGTTGGAGGGACAGGGCATGGAGGGTAGTAATTGGCTTTGAACAAAAAATAGACATTGGTGTGAAGGTTGGCAGTGATGGATGTCTCCGCATAACTTAGAGATTTATCACTTCTGTGGAAGAAGGATTTGACTTTGATGTGATTTTAGGAATATTTATTGGACCAGAAGGAAAATGATACAGAGAGAAAAATTTGGAGCCAGTAAAAGGAAAGTCAGAACTCCATTTAATAACGAAATGGACTATGTCTTTGGTTGCTCAAGTGTCGTAACCTGAAGGGCATGTCAAATAAGAGATTTAAATTTTAGGTATGTTGTTGGACTAAATGGGTTGTACTGTCCTTCCATCTAGCATCCCAGAGAGTTTGATAGTGGAGAGGAAAAGGGATTCAGAAGCATTGCAAGCAGTTTGGGAAGGCCCATTCACATTCACATGTAGTTTGCTTTCATGCCCACCTACAGATTTTTAATTTCTTGTACCACTATTACATCTAATTCTAAATTTACAATTGAATGGTTAGGAGAGAGTACATTCATTTTTTTTTTTTCTCTTTTTATTTCTTTCTTTTATTTATTTCTTTAGTACATTCTCTTTTTATTTCTTTGCCTTTCCAGCCATTACACCTTTTTTAGTCCTATAGATAGTAGAATCTCCTGTATGGGGGAAGGGGAAAGGGAGAATGAGGAAGGGAGGGAACTTCTTAAGGGTGAAAAATAAGCTCCAGACAGCCTGTCCTTATAAAATTCTTGTGCAGTGAGTTTGAGTAAAAGGTCTGTTAAATGTTGTACCGAGGAAGTAAAAGCATATGAACAGGTATCAGTTACTTTAAGGGAGATAGAGAATTAGAGTCTTGTAAGTGGAAGAAATTTATTTTCCTGTATAATCATGAATTTTGTAAAGTAATTGCTGTTACCAGGAATGTTATGATTGAGGGATATGCCGCCCATTAGTGCAGTTGGATAAAGGTCTCACCACATCCCTTGGGCCTTAGAAGAAATTTCTTTCGACTGTCAACAGTTGTTTGAAAATATGAGGGGTGTTCCATTTCATTAGAAGTAGAGTGTGTAACAGTTAAAGTTTATACACCTAAATCTGACTGTGTTTAAATTATGGGTGGGAGACTTTTAGAAAGTTACTTAATCTCCCTGTCCCTCAATTTCTCCATGTATCTAATGAAGTTGTTAATAATACTACCTGCCTTAGAGGTTTGTTGTAAGAATAATTTACTATATGTGGAAAATAATTGGAGTAATACCTGGTAGCTAGTAAGTGCTATATCAAGCTTCAGTGTTATTTAATATGCATATGTGAATACACTTTTCCTACACTGCTTCAAAGCTGAAGTCTTAGTTTATAAAAAATATTGCATGTCTACATAACCATAAATTTTGTGTTTTTGTGGGTTCAGCTGTATGTTAATATTAGCACTATCATCAGAAACACTTGTTTATTTCTTTCTTAAAACTACTGAAGAAAACAGGCTTCTGAATCCTCCTTGAATAAGCTGTATTCTCAACTGTTGTAATCAGGGCGTTAAAAACCCCAACAGAGGAGTTGGAAACTAGTGCCAGGAGAAGGACTGACACACAGTAAACTGTTAGAATTGTGGAGAAACTTTCCCATATCTGCTTTTCTTGCTCTGCACAAGTTAGTAACACCATGCCTCTTCAGTGCACCAGGCAGTAAATACTCTTAAAGCAAATATTCTTAGAAAATTTGGTGATAATATAACTACAGTGGATCATCACCTGTTGTGTTTGATACTCTCTTTGTCTTGGCTGCCCTCTAGAGTTGGTGGAAGAGGATCTTACAGGAGTAAGATTTCTGTCCCCTGCATCCAACATGGAGTAATGCTCATTAAGTTGAGCAGATGAATGACTGTCCTCTCTTTGAGGCCTGTAACAGTTTTGTGGCTCCTGTCATATTAACCAAGTTATAAAAATGCTTAAGTTCATTCATAAAGTGTGTTTACAGCTCACATACATTGATGAATAATAGATTCTGTCTGCTGTGTAATTAAGAGAGGTGAAGTGTAGGATGGAAAGTTTACTAGTTCATGTTCTTGGTTGCAGCCAACAGAATTCTTGTGTCTGTCACCAAAACTGTGTCAGTGGAGATAACAGCAAGACTATTGTTGTTGGTGTGGTCCAACCCAGGTTCCTGTTATCAACTTTGCTTCTTGTACTTTCTTTTCATCTTCATCAACTACTCTTTATGGCCTTCCCCATCTGGTTCCCTCATCCACTCCGTTCTCCTGCTGTATCTATTGCTTTTCTGTGACTTACTCTTTTTAGGACTTTCTTTGTCCTGGGTTATAAAGGCCGAATGGGGATGAGCCTTGGACGTTGGATCCTAATTCTTCCAAACAACACAAGATAAAAAGTCATTTCTTCTACTATGTGTGGGTGACTTGATGCTTAAGAGTAAGGCAGGATAAGACCTGAGTGGGCCCAAAGGTCAAAGCTCATCCTTGCTTTATTTGGACCAATCATAATCAATATTCATGTCTGGAATTGTGAGACAACTCAAGAGATTTTGGAGCTAAACCACATTTTAAGACTAGTTTTATGTTTCCCCATTTTAAAGCTTTAAGTGGGCTCTTACATGCCGTGTTAATTGAGAAGAGCAGATTTCTTTCTTGATGGGCCTGATATATTTTGAAAAGTTTAGTTTTTCTTAGGACGTTTGTAAACTTTAAAATAATGAATGGCACTTTTATTATTAACTATTTTCTCCATTAAAGATGGTGGATCATAGAGAAGCTAAATAACTAATGCCAGATCACGTAATGGGTGTCTGTAGAGCCAAGAACAGGAATCAGTCCCACCTGTACTTAAAAACAGACATATCCTTTCAAGCTGTTATAACTTGTAGCTACTATAAGAATATTTTTTGCCACTGGATTTATTTATATTAAGTGTGATTCAGTTCTTCAGTTCCATGTGTCCTTGAATTCTCAAGTGGAGAATTGTCATTCTGATTTTCTAATCTTCCTTCTTCTCCTATTATTACTAAATAGAAAGATATTTTTGTTGAGCTGCATGATGTGTCCTACCCCTTCCTACTGATCTGTAAGCTTTTCCATTGGCTTTCTTTCTGTTTCCTGCTGCTTTCTTGCTTCATAATTGAAGGGAGGATTCAGACCCATCCAGGTAACAACTACTGGTTCTGCATGGCCTCTTTATTACTCTGTTCCCTTATCATTATTACGGTGAGATTGATTGTTTGCTGATGAATATACACGCATTCACGGTGAGAATTTCTTGTTGGTATATTGTTTCAAGGCTTTTAAGCCTGCAGTGAGAGCCATAAATAACCACAGGTACTGGCTGCCACTTGATAAATTTGAGTTCTGCTCCTTCCAGACCATTCTTAAGTCTGTCTAAATTTTCCACTTTTATTGCAAACTATTCAAGAAAGCAAAATTGGGTTCAATTTAATATGGGGCTGCCACTTTTTAGAAAAGCAAGGCCATTCCCATCATGTAATAAATCAGCATGTGACAACTCTCTTGATAGTTTTACTTTAACTTGACTTCGATAGACTGAGATGAAAATCTTTATGTCTAGAAGTATTTTATAAATTACTTGAATGGTAGCTTTTTAGGGGACAGCTTTTAATTTTTAATATAAGTACTTTTATATAGTAGAACAACTTTTAGAGAAACACAAGCTACTCCTTTTGTTATTTTATCACACATTTTAGTATATGTGCTGCCGAAGCGAGCACTTATCACACATTTTAAAATTAATAATTATGGTATATATTTTTTGTTTAAGATAGCTGAGGCTTCATTTTAAAAGTGAGACTGCCTGACTGTTTTCATATGTGTGATAGCACTGAACAAAACTTGACTTAACTTGACTTAAAAATATTCTAGTTTAGTGATCCCACCCACATGCAGTTTAGCCTCTTTTTGTGTATATTGTATTTCCAATTCAGTTGGTAACATTTCTATTAGTGGACAAAAGGAGAAAGCTCAAGATAGTAAAATTTACATATTCCCCTTAGTAAAAAAAAATAAATACTTTTTTCTCCCCTCCTCAGTTTTTTCAGAGGCCTCAGATACAGCCTCCTAGAGCTACCATCCCGAACAGCAGTCCTTCCATTCGTCCTGGTGCACAGACACCCACTGCAGTCTATCAGGCCAATCAGCACATCATGATGGTTAACCATCTGCCCATGCCGTACCCAGTGCCCCAGGGTCCTCAGTACTGTATTCCACAGGTAAAGTATCTCTCAGGTCTGTGCGGTTCAGCAATAGAGTGGGAATTAACCCATATCTCACCAGAGGAAGCAGGGAGGGTGGGTGATGACATTGGTTTTTAGTGGTATGTGAACTTTTCTGTTGGCTGTAAGTCTGGCCATTTTGTCATTTTCCATTATATTGTAAGGAGATATTTCTCTTACATTTTTCTAAGATGTTTGAGAAATTATTTTTATCTTCTTGCTTTTACCCCATCCCTTTCCCATATCCATCTGCTCTAAAACAGACTCAGTAATTATGCTGTTCCTGTGATAACATTCAAGTTCATTGAAAGCTACCAGCCTGAAATAATTTTACAACGAGCTGATGTCTGTCTGTGCACTGATGTGCTGTAAGGTTTTTACCTAATGCACATCTTTCTCTTCATCCTCATTGCATCTTGATGGCAGGCAAGCATTTTTTAAAGTATTTAACCAAGAGTTTTCACCTTATTTCAGTAATTGTCTTACACACACACATACACACACACAACTTTTTTTTTTAATAGTAAGACATCTTCATATTATTTATAAATATCTTTAATTTTTCTTTTATAGTACCGTCATAGTGGCCCTCCTTATGTTGGGCCCCCACAACAGTATCCAGTTCAGCCACCAGGGCCAGGGCCTTTTTATCCTGGACCAGGACCTGGGGACTTCCCCAACGCTTATGGTAAGTATGAAATACTGAGGAATTCCTGCTAGTTTGTTGCTTGCTGATCAGTTTAGTCAGTGAGGTTTAGTGGTATAAAGAATTTTTAAATAAAATGTTGCAAACATGGGGCGCCTGGGTGGCTCAGTGGGTTAAAGCCTCTGCCTTCGGCTCAGGTCATGATCCCAGCGTGCTGGGGATCAAGCCCCACATCGGGCTCTCTGCTCCGCAGGGAGCCTGCTTCCTCCTCTCTCTCTCTGCCTGCCTCTTTGCCTACTTGTGATCTCTGTCTGAAATAAATAAATAAATTCTTTTAAAAAAAAAAATAAAAAAAAATAAAATGTTGCAAACAGTTCTGAATCAAAAGCTTTTTAGGGAGTGATTTACAAGGAAAGGGTATTACAGAACTATATTTAGTTAATGACACCACCTAAAAGAGCTGGTAATTCCGTTGCAAAGAACCCATGTCTTAAGGTTCTGAATCTGCAACCAACTCATCATTACTTAGATTTTTATTGGATTTTTGCTGATGGAATAAATATACAGTTGGCTGTTGAACAGCACAGGTTTGAACTGCATGGGTCCACTTAAACATGAAATTTTTTGATAGATACAGTATGGTACTGTAAAGTGTTTTCTTTTATGATTTCCTTAACAACATTATCTTTTCTCTTAGCTTAACGCTTTTGTAAGAATATATATATGTAGTACATATAACATATAAAACATCTGTTAGCTGTTTACATTATTGGAAAGGCTTCTCAGTCAGCAGTAAGCTATATTAGATAAGATTTTGGGGCTTCAAAACTTATACATGGATTTTGGACTGCATGCAGGCGAGCAGAGGGTGCCCCTGATGCGTGTGTTGTTCAAGGGTCAGTTATAACTTATCTTCCTTCCATGATTTTTCTCCAAACATTTATCACCATTTACCAAAGTTTTTTGTTAACGTTTTCCTACTAGAATATAGTATCCACAAAGGCAATGAATTTTATTGTTTTGTTCACTCTGGTATCCCTAGCACCTAAAATAGTGACAAGGTATTGGAGTGGGATGCCTGAGTATAATTCAGTGTTTCTGTGATTCCTTTTCTGCAAAATTGTGATAATATCTGTGTCATAGGAAGGTTTTGAGAATTAGTGAAATGAAAATGCCTTAAAAAATCACAAATGTTTTTAATGTAGAGAAATAAGTGCCATGTTTATACTTTGTGAACCAGTATTAAGATGACTTATTCTATAAATTTCTACCACATATTATACTTGGTTTATTATCTAGAAAGTGAATTCTAAGAGTTAAAATCAGCAAATTCTTGAAAAATTAAACTTTAGGATTCACTAAGCATTGATCTTTTCTGCTACCAGTAAGGACATAATAAAATTTTAACTTATTCTTTTAAGATAGTGTAATCTATTTTATTTTATTTTTTTTTTAAGATTTTATTTATTTATTTGACAGAGATCACAAGTAGGCAGAGAGGCAGATAGAGGGAGAGGGAGAAACGGGCTCCCCGATGAGCGGAGAGCCCGACGCGGGGCTCAGTCCCAGGACCCTGGGATCATGACCTGAGCCGAAGGCAGAGGCTTTAACCCACTGAGCCACCCGGGTGCCCCAGTGTAATCTATTTTAGATAAATAGGTATCCACTAACCAATTTCCTAACATTGAGATTTAGTGTCTCAATTCTTTACATCAGAATTAATTGGCATTAGAATAGCTCAAGAACATTTCCCTTAGGTTTTGAGGTGAAACAGGCCAAGGAACCAAGTGTTACCTGGTTTTACTACTTCTAGAAAAGGGAAAACCTTTCCTTTTTTTTTTTTTTTTTTAAGATTTTATTTATTTATTTATTTGACAGAGAGAGAGAGACACACACACACACACACAGAGAGAGATAGAGAGAGAGAGACCAGAAGCAGTGGGATTGGGAGAGGGAGAAGCAAGCTTCCCTCCGAGTAGGGAGCCCAATGCAGCGCTCGATCCCAGAATCCTGGGATCAGGACCTAAGGCAGAGGCTCAAGGACTGAGCCATCCAGGCGCCCTGGGAAAACCTTTCTTTTACCTTGGTTACTATTGCTTGTGAGACTGCCAGTTGCAAAATGATACACTTCATAATGTCATGAAATGTTGCAAGTATGTATGAAACATGGTTTTACTGAAGTTGTGTTTTTACTAGGAAATATTTGATATTTTCCAAACTACACGTGGCTTATAGGTGTTTTAAAATAAAATAATACATGTGCATCACCCAGCTTTGACATAGAATGTTGCCAGTACTGTTGGTGTCCCTTGTGAGCCCCTTGAAGTTAGTTTGAACTCAGGGTTTTCATACCACTTTAGTGTCTTTGTAGTTATTCTATAAATTGAAATCCATTAAAAATTATTTTTCCATTTTAAGAAAGATTTTATTTAGTTATTTATTCATTTTATTTATTTGAGAGAGAGAGAGAAAGCATGCAGGGAGAGAAGCCGAGGGAGAGGGACAAGCAGATTCTCCTCTGAGGGCAGAGCTGACATGGGGCTCGATCCCAGGACACTGAGATCATACCTGAGCCAAAATCAAGAGTCAGATGCTTTAACTGACAAAGCCACCGAGGCATCCCCAATTAAATTTCTTTTTAAGTGTAAAATTGACAGTTGATATCATCAAGAATTTATTGAATAGAAAACCTGTGAGTGAAACTGACTGGCAGAGTAAGCATGCTAAAATCCCTGGAATTTTCTCTTTCAATCCCATGTTGTAATGGGAATGCAATTGTATCTTCTTTTTTTTTTTTTAATTTTTAATTTTTTTTTATAAACATATAATGTATTATTAGCCCCAGGGATACAGGTCTGTGAATCACCAGGTTTACGCAATTGTATCTTCTAATTCACAAAATCATTTTGAAAGGCTTCTCATTGAATTCTAGTCTGTTTATTACACATTACATAAATAATTTTTTGACACAAAATGCTGTCATTAAAATTCTGTTGTAAATCTGTGCCAGCCCTCTTTATTGCTCTTAATACTACTGCAGTATATATAGAAACAATATAGATGAGTTTACCAGTAGGGAAATATTTTTCTGATTTGTATATACAGTATTATAATGTATTTGGCTTTATTTCTATCACTTATAGACTGTATTTGTTTATTTTCACAAAAAACAGGGTATTGAGGGGCAATTGTATCTCAGACATTGTTGATGTCTGTTCCTTTTGTTAGATATTCTTTCTTACCTGGGAAATTCTTTTGCAGATCCAAAATCCATCAAGTAGGCAATTTGTCATTTAGATTAAAACAGTTTACCTAGTTTCCTTAAGGTGAGAAAAACAATCTTTTTTTTTTCTTTTTGCTGTTCTCATATATTTTTATTTTTTATAAACATATAATGTATTATTAGCCCCAGGGGTACAGGTACCCTCCCCAATGTCCATAACCCCACCACCCTCTCCCTACCCCCCTCCCCCCGGCAACCCTCAGTTTGTTTTGTGAGATTAAGAGTCTGTTATGGTTTGTCTCCCTCCCGATCCCATCTTGTTTTATTTATTCTTTTCCTACCCCCAAGCCCCCCATGTTGCATCTCCCCTTCCTCATATCAGGGAGATCATATGATAGTTGTCTTTCTCCGATTGACTTATTTCACTAAGCATAATACCCTCTAGTTCCATCTACGTCCTCGCAAATGGCAAGATTTCATTTCTTTTGATGGCTACATAGTATTCCATTGCATATATATACCACATCTTCTTTATCCATTCGTCTGTTGATGGACATCTAGGTTCTTTCCATAGTTCGGCTATTGTGGACATTGCTGCTATAAACATTTGGGTGCACATGCCCCTTCAGATCACTACGTTTGTATCTTTAGGGTAAATACCCAGTAGTGCAATTGCTGGGTCATAAGGTAGCTCTATTTTCAACTTTTTGAGGAACCTCCATGCTGTTTTCCAGAGTGGTTATACCAGCTTGCATTCCCACCAACAGTGTAGGAGGGTTCCCCTTTCTCTGCATCCTCGCCAGCATCTGTCATTTCCCGACTTGTTAATTTTAGCTATTCTGACTGGTGTGAGGTGGTATCTCATTGTGGTTTTGATTTGTATTTCCCTGATGCCAAGTGATGTGGAGCACTTTTTCATGTGTCTGTTGGCCATCTGGATGTCTTCTTCACAGAAATGTCTGTTCATGTCCTCTGCCCATTTCTTGACTGGATTATTTGTTCTTTGGGTGTTGAGTTTGCTAAGCTCTTATAGATTTTGGATACTAGCCCTTTATCTGATATGTCCTTAGCAAATGTCTTCTCCCATTCTGTCAGTTGTCTTTTCGTTTTGTTAACTGTTTCCTTTGCTGTGCAAAAGCTTTTGATCTTGATGAAGTCCCAATAGTTCATTTTTGCCCTTGCTTCCCTTACCTTCGGCGATGTACCTAGGAAGAAGTTGCTGCGGCTGAGGTCGAAGAGGTTCCCGCCTGTGTTTTCCTCAAGGATTTTGATGGATTCATTTCTCACATTGAGGTCCTTCATCTATTTTGAGTCTATTTTCATGTGTGGTGTAAGGAAATGGTCCAATTTCATTTTTCTGCATGTGGTTGTCCAATTTTCCCAACACCATTTGTTGAAGAGGCTGTCTTTTTTCCATTGGACATTCTCTCCTGCTTTGTCGAAGATTAGTTGACCTGAGAATTGAGGGTCTATTTCTGGGCTCTCTATTCTGTTCCATTGATCTATGTGTCTGTTTTTGTGCCAGTACCATACTGTCTTGATGATGACAGCTTTGTAATAGAGCTTGAAGTCTGGAATTGTGATGCCACCAACTTTGGCTTTTTCAATATTCCTTTGGCTATTCGAGGTCTTTTCTGGTTCCATATAAATTTTAGGATTATTTGATCCATTTCTTTGAAAAAAATGGATGGGATTTTGACAGGGATTGCATTAAATGTGTAGATTGCTTTAGGTAGCATAGACATTTTCACAATATTTGTTCTTCCAATTCATGAGCATGGAACATTTTTCCATTTCTTTGTGTCTTCCTCAGTTTCTTTCATGAGTACTTTATAGTTTTCTGAGTATAGATTCTTTGCCTCTTTGGTTAGGTTTATTCCTAGGTATCTTATGGTTTTGGGTGCAATTGTAAATGGGATGAACTCCTTAATTTCTCTTTCTTCTGTCTTGTTGGTGTAGAGAAATGCAACTGATTTCTGTGCATTGATTTTATATCCTGACACGTTACTGAATTCCTGTACGAGTTCTAGCAGATTTAGAGTGGAGTCTTTTGGGTTTTCCACATATAGTATCATATCATCTGCAAAGAGTGATAGTTTGACTTCTTCTTTGCCGATTTGGATGCCTTTAATTTCTTTTTGTTATCTGATTGCTGAGGCTAGGACGAGAAAAATAATCTTAAAATAATTTCTCATTACGAAAGTAAACAAGTTAGTGAGAAAAATACAAATAATGTGGAATGTATAAAGTTGAAGTAGCCAGTTTTTTCCCTTTCTCCACTCCCTAAGGAAATAATGATTTAACAGCTTAATATATACTTTTTCATTTATATTTAAATAAATTTTTAATATAAATGGTCACATACTATTTACAATGTTCTAAAACTTTCTGGTATTTTTTCCCCTATCTCACAATATATTCATGGACAACTTTCCATTTCGTTACCTATAGAATTTCAAACTACATAACATTACATTTTAGGTGAATGAATCATACATGATCATATATGAATCACAATGTATAATCCAGTCCTCTACTGATAGGCTTCGATTATTTTCATTATTTGGGCAGATATTTTAGTTTTAAGGCTTATCATTAGTTAGTATGCTTTTATCAGACTTAAAAGTTCTGATCCAATAGTTCCCATCAGTTATAGGTCCTTCAGCTGTACCACCTCAGGGCAGCTATTCTGGCCTTACGGTCTAGACGACATAAACATCCCCCTTCGTGTTTTCTCATTTTGGAATCTCTTCTTCTCTTGCCCTTCCACTCCCTGTTCTTCATTTCCCTCTGATCCTCGTCCACCTTTACTCTTCCTCCTCTTCTTCCTAATCTTGGGTTCAGGTTAAAAGCAAGTATAAGGAGGGGATCCTGGGTGGCTCAGTCGTTAAGCATCTGCCTTCAACTCGGGGCATGATCCCAGGGTCCTGGGATCAAGCCCCACATCAGGCTCCCTGCTCAGCAGGAAGCCTGCTTCTCCCTCTCCCACTTCCCCTGCTTGTGTTCCCTCTCTCACTGTATCTCTATCAAATAAATAAATAAAATCTTAAAAAAAAAAAAAGCAAGTTTAAGGAATGGAATCCTAATTCTCTGTTATTAAGCACAGCAGTCCTGTCTTATAGGGAAGAGGGCCTTCTTCTGGCAGAACTAGTAAGGAAAGAATCCTAGTCTTTTTCCTTCCTGCCCTAATGGTGGAGTTGGTGAGTTGGACAGTCTGTTTTGCTGAAGTCTTAGTTCTTTGTGCTTAGCTTACACTTGACTCTAGGGTACTAAATCTTTTTTACTCCTCTATTCAGTTTTAATCTTGAACAATGATTCTTTTATTTTTTTTAAAGATTTTATTTATTTATTTGACAGAGAGAGATCACAAGTAGACAGAGAGGCAGGCAGAGAGAGAGAGAGAGGGAAGCAGGCTCCCTGCTGAGCAGAGAGCCCAATGCGGGACTCGATCCCAGGACCCCGAGATCATGACCTGAGCCGAAGGCAGCGGCTTAACCCACTGAGCCACCCAGGCGCCCCTTGAACAATGATTCTTTTTTTTTTTTTTTTTTTTTTTTTTTAAAGATTTTTTATTTATTTATTTGACAGAGAGAGATCACAAGTAGATGGAGAGGCAGGCAGAGAGAGAGAGAGAGAGGGAAGCAGGATCTCCGCCGAGCAGAGAACCCGATGCGGGACTCGATCCCAGGACCCTGAGATCATGACCTGAGCCGAAGGCAGCGGCTTAACCCACTGAGCCACCCAGGCGCCCCTTGAACAATGATTCTTAAAGAATGTTTTTATCCTTACTGAAGTTCAATAACCAAGATCATAAAATTCTGTTAATACATTATAATTCTTGGAGTGTTTCTATAGTGTTGAAAAATAACTAATGAGTAGTATTTAATCTATGTCACTTTTCAGTTTTTCTCTCATCAGTGTTTCTTAAATGTTTTGATGCTTGTTGTATCAGAAAAATACCTCATGAAGACTGAAATTATTTCCAGGCAAATGCTAGAGGTGATGGCCCAAGGTGTGAAAATTTGGGTTTGGGGGCAAAGAGATGCGGTTAACAGTGACAGTGATACTGAGAAAGAAAAAGAAAAGAGTGAGAATTTACATATTAAAAGATCCCATTCTGGGACACCTGAGTTGCTCAGTCAGTTAAGCATCTGCCTTTGGCTCAGGTTATGATGTCAGGGTCCTGGGATCGAGTCTTTCATCAGGCTCCCTGCTCAGTGGGGAGACTCCTTCTCCCTCAGCATCCACTCCCCCTGCTTGTACTCTCCCTCTCTCTCTCTTTCTCTCTGACAAATAAATAATATCTTAAAAAAAAAAAAAAGCACTGTTCTCCTTTGCTTCAAACCAGTATACTCTCCCTTTTTCTCACTGTACCATGTGATTTTTTTCCTCCTCCTTTCATCTTCTTTTGCACTCTTTTTCTGAGCTCTGTGGGGGCTTGGGTGCCTTATTCAGCAGCTCCTAAGAGCTGAGGGATTCATCCATTATTCCCCATGGTGTGTAAGTGGGAAACTTTCTGGCGTCCGAAGTACGTGTTCAATGGAATGTTAATATTGTGATTGTTAATCAACTGTGATTAATACTGTGATTTCGTTAAGCAACCAACTCTTTGTTTCGGCTCAGATCATGATTTTGGGGTCCTGGGATTGAGCCCTGCTTTGGGCTCTGTGTTCAGTGCAGAGTCTGCTTGAGATTCTCTCTACCTGTCCCTTTGCCCCTCCTGCTCATGCTCTCTCTCTCTCTCTCTCAAATAAATAAATCTTTTTTAAAAATACTGTGAATAGGCACCTGGGTGGCTCAGCCTTTAAGTGTCTGCCTTAGGCTTGGGTCGTGATCCCAGAGTCCTGGGATCGACCCCCCATGTTGGGCTCCCTGCTCAGTGGGGAGCCTGCTTCCTCCTTCTCCCACTTCCCCTGCTTGTGTCCCTCTCTTGCTGTGTCTCTCTATTTCAAATAAATAAATAAAATCTTAAAAAAAAAACAACAAAAAATACTGTGTTGATATGGTTGTATACTAACATTATTGTTCTGGGATGGGATAAACTGATTTTAAAGTGCCAACCTGCATACTTAACCACTATCTTTATATTGTTTCTGTGGGAAAATTTAGTTTTTGGTAGGTTTTTGGAAGACCTACAGTGTATAAGACAATGTGCTAGGTATTTTGTAGGATATAAATGTTGAAATATTCTCCTTGCCTTTCACGCTTTTGAATTGCATTTGTTTGATATTTGTGTTTGAGGTTTTACCATTGAGAACAAATGTAAATGTTGAACAGACCACTGGTTCCCAAATTTTTCTATATCCTAGTCAAATAAAATTTTTAAAAAGTAAAGTAAAATAAGGGAAGAAACATACAGAACTATTCCCTTTTTAATTTTGCCACAAAGTCTTTCAAAGAAAACTGTTATTTAATGTCAGCAGCATTTCATATAGGAAGGCAGTTTGAACAACAAAGGAACAAGACTGAAATAATTTCAAAATAGTAACAGACCTTTCCAAAATGTCAAATTAGCAAGCCTATAGTTGTAAGTTTGTGTGTGTTAGTATAGTAATGTGGTTATTATTGAATAAATTTTGTTATATATCATTGACACATTTTGTATAGACTGGGGTTTGATGAACCACCAATCGAGAACAGGGATCAGGGGAAGAAAAGGGTTAGCCCTTTCTCTTTAAAGGGCAATATTGTAGCTTTTGTAGGCCATATGGTCTCTGTTGCAACTATTCAACTCTGCCATTTAGTGAAAAAGCAGCCACAGGTAACAGATAAAATACTATATATAGGTGTATTCCAATAAAACTTTATTCTGGATTTAGCCTGTTGGCTTTAGTTGACATACCCCTAATCCAGATAAACCTGCAACATTTCATGCATAAGAGGTCAGGGACAGCATGTAACATACCTAATTAGTAAATGGTATGTAAAAGTTATTCCCATTTTTAATAGAATAAAATAAATGTTGTAAAACGTCTCTGACTATATAAGAAGTTGAATTAGTATTTTATAAGAGATAACCATTATTTGGTAGGATAGAAGTCCCACTCTGCTGGGGTCCACAGTTTACTTGATATTTTACTAATGGTGTTTAACCCCATGAGAGACTATGGACTCTGAAAAACAATCTGAGGGTTTTGAAGGGGCAGGGGGTGGGAGGTTGGGGGAACCAGGTGGTGGATATTAGAGAGGGCACCGATTTGATGGAGCACTGGATGTGGTGCAAAAACAATGAATATTGTTAACGCTGAAAAGAAATTAATAAAAAAGAAAAGAAAAGAAAAAAAAGATATCTTATGCTACCAGCTTTATTCAGCTGGTATTTATTGCTTGTGTGTTATATGCCAATCCCTACCCCAGTCGTGTTGACTCAAAACTGTTTCATTAGAACAATCTGATTTTTTTTTCTTTTGGATCTTATGTCACTTAGATTAAAAAATACGGCAAAGTGAGCAGAGTCTATTGTCTGTCTAGCAGCATTTGAAACCAATTTTAGGGGATTGCTTTCTGAGTTTGGAACTAGTAAGGGTAGTATAGGGTAGTATAGAATCACCTATTTAAGCTTAACTTTGAAAATAGTGTATGCACTACCAAAAGTATGGCGTTTTTCTCTTTTTACCCTGAATTCATTGAAATCCTAGCCATGTCCCCTGTTTAAATCTTCTCCAGATTTGATTGAGACCTGCAGAATTCTGGTACATGCAAATGTGGTACTGCTTCCAAGAAATTACTTCTTGAAGACGTTATGAAGGCAGGGATGGTTTGTTGTTGATAATGACAGTGATAATAGAGCCAACATTATTTGACTCCTAACTAAAGTACCAAGGATTTTACCTGTATTAACTACATACCTATACCTTCATGTTTTTCCTTCTTGCTATCATGACTCAACCGTCACTGTTTCTATCAAAGGCTTGTACTGCTTGTGCACTGGATCCCATCATGTACACATTTAAGGCTATTACTCTAGCTGTTCTCTTCTCTCTTTCTGGCTTTATCATTTTCTTTCTCTCTCTCTGCTGGTGGATTAGTCCTTTTGGCATACAGGTATATACAAACAAACAAAAAACCCCAACCACTTTTTTGCTTCCCTTTATAGCAAAATTTTAAGAAAAGAATGCTCAGCTGTCTTTATTTCCATCTCATTCATTTCTGAGCCCACCCTAATCAGGATCCACTTTCCTGCCCTTCCACCCTTATAACTTTTGTCAGGGTCACATGTGCATTCTACTTTGCTGAATCTTGGTTGATTCTCAATGCCATTTTACATAATTATGCATGCTCCCCATTCCATACCCTTCTCTTTACTTCAACCACTGCCTTGATTTTCTTTTTCATCTTCTTTGCTAGGTTTTCTTTATACCTATATCTCTGAACAACATAGAGTGCTCCAAAATTTCATCCTTGGGTTCATTCTCTATTTGTACTAACTTCCTCAGTTACCCAGTCTCATGGTTTAAATACTGTCCATACTCCACTAATTCCAAAATGGATACCGATTCTCTGACTCCAGACTTGTGTCTCTTCCTGCCTACTTGCTGCTATCTGCCTTTGAAGGTCTAGTAAGAATCTTAAACTTTACACGTCTGAAATTGAACTCTTGACTCTTATGCCCTAAACTCTACTCTTCGTCTAGTTTCCCTCATCTCACTAAGTAAAGAAATAGCACAGTAAATAGTATTGTCATTCTTACACTTGCTGCAACAAAAAACCTTGAAGAGTTTTCCTTGACACTTCTTTCTGTCATAGCCACATCCATCTGTCAGCAAATCTGTAGGTGCTACTTAATGTATCCAGTATTTGACCCTTTCTCATCACCTCTTCTCTTAGTACTCTGGCTTAATACTAATTACAACAATAGCCAAACTTTCGAAAGTTAAGAAAGTATTCATTAAGAATCCAAGGGGAGGGTGGAAGAAGGTAATTTCAGGTAGAAGGACAACGGAGTCAAAGGTATGAACTATGTCGAAGAAATACACGTACTCAAGGGATAGTAGTAGGTATAGGTTTTTGCGAGAGCAAAGGTATGGAGCTAGAGAATGGTACATAAGGTAGTTAAAACCCTGGAACCTGCACTCCTAGTATCAGACTCTATTTTTCAGCTGCTTGTTCTCCGACTTTTTTCTGCTTCAATAGTGTGATATTTTCTAAGCCTTAAGGGTGGTTCCCTATGACAGTGGTTCTCTGTAAGTAGGGAGAAGAATCAGACCACTGCCTCTCCATAAGATGATCATATATATTCTCCTTCCTC